>NC_069661.1:108044583-108352604 GCF_027244095.1 Hemicordylus capensis | reverse complement strand
GGAAGTTCATCTCCAACAGATGTGGCACCTGGGAGAACTACTGCCATGTTGGGCTTGGTCTTCAGAGCATTCTACTTGGAAAAAGTGGGCAGCAGGACTCGCAAGAGACTGGCAGGAATCAGCCTGAAGCAAACAGGCAAGGCCACAAGGTGACATTCAAGGGTGAGGAATGCCAGTTTACTGAAGCAGTTTTTGGAACTCTGGGAGAAAGGCAAGGAGACTGAGCCCCTTCTTGGCTATTGTTGAAAATGGTTGTTGTGAATAGGAGATAGTTGGTGTGATATGTGCACCCTGCTTCTATGCCTACAAATATGTACCGTGTTTCCCCGAAAATAAGACGGTGTCTTATATTAATTTTAGCCCCCCAAAATGCACTAGGGCAATTAGCAGTACATCAGAAATTACTGCTAGGTCTTACTTTCGGGGTAGGTCTTACTTTCGGGGAAACAGGGTATATGCCACTTCTCAATAAAAATTCCCCAAGTGGTTTATGAAGGGGAAAACCAAACAAAACATAAGTTGGTTTCTGCCCCCAAAGGGCTCACAACATGAATGTAAACACAGAGTAGACACGGCAACAACCACTGGCACTTCCATCTCAGACCAACACTACTTTTTGGAGTGCTCCTCTGCTAGAGAACACTTCATCATATCAGTTAAATATTTATATGACACTTGATGCAACATTGTACAGAGAGTAAAACTGTATATACTTTTCATCACTGTTTCATACCCATTTTCCTGCCTCTGTGCAGTGAAGATATGTAGCTATAAGAGAATTTAGTTACTACTTTATAACAATACTTGTGACTTTAAAGACAGATAGTCCCCCCACCTTTTTTTTTTTTTTTTTTTGCAAACCAAACTGAATGTAAAGAAACAAGCAAAGTAAACTAGGTTGACAGAGCAAAAGAATTATTATCCCTGAATCAGGGCACTAACTCACCTTGCTTTAATTCTCAAAGGCCTCATTATTTTCTTCACAAGTTAACAAAAAGCAGCAGCATAATTCATAAAGAGAATTCCAAGTTGCGTCATTACAAATGCTTGCTGACACTCTTAACTAGGGTTTTTCAAAAGAAACGTTGGCAAACTAGCTGTTGTTTGCTATAACGTTAGGGAGGGGGGAGAAATCTGTTCATCATTACTTGGTTGGTTCACATGTGATAGCAAACAAACATCCATCCCTGACAATTCATTTATCATTTGGAGTTGCTGCCCTCGAAATAGAAGATGCTCATCCCTAAGGGGCACAGACTCAGTTGATTTAGAAGTTTGCTCTCTTTCTGTTCTTTCTAGCTCAGTAGCTGTGCTGAGAGGTGGGAGTGTTAACACAGCTTCATTCTCAGTGCAATGCAGATCCAATGCAGTTGGATCTGTGGTAGGGAAGCATGAAACTCTTCCTTCAAAGATATGACTTTGTTCCTTTGTTGGACTTCCTCCAGATTCACTTTGAGGTGAAATCCAGTGACAATTTATGAATGTGCCAAATCTTCCCATACCCTGAGCAAATGGTGCTAATTTTACTGAATCTCTCTTGACTTACCTTGAATTTTATCAAAGGAACAACCCAGTTCCAGGGGCAACGTTATTTGTGAGCTGTGCTTCTTCCCCTCAGTTGATTGTGAGGGCCAAGTTTCAGGCTGTATTTTTCTAGATTAAATTTTTCATGGTTCCTTACTTAAATCTCTGATGAACCTGTATACCAGTTCTCTCTAAGCTGTTTTGCTCTATGGTTCAAATTATTAGCTGCTGTGTGATCTTGAAGGCTCGCCGAATTGGCTGCTAGTATTCAACCCAGCCACAAGCAGAACAGTAGTTGTCAGTGCTACATTGCAGTCATCAAGCACAATGATTTCTATTACATAGCAGTCCTACATAGGAGAGGAGAGGAGAGCTGGTCTTGTGGTAGCAAGCATGACTTGTCCTCATAGCTAAGCAGGGTCTGTCCTGGTTGCATCTGAATGGGAGACTTGATGTGTGAGCACTGCAAGATATTCCCCTCAGGGGATGAAGCCACTCTGGGAAGAGCAGAAGGTTCCAAGTTCCCTCCCTGGCTTCTCCAAGATAGGGCTGAGAGAGATTCCTGCCTGCAACCTTGGAGAAGCCTCTGCCAGTCTGTGAAGACATACTGAGCTAGATAGACCAATGATCTGACTCAGTATATGGCAGCTTCCTATGTTCATATGTTATGTTCATTGTACATACAATCCGTGTAAAATGTACACATTTCCAGATCTGTACATAGATCTGTCACATGTTATGCTGAACACAGGTACAGCAGTACACTTCCTATCTGTGCCCTGAATTTGAGGGGGCTTGTTACCCAGTTTAACTTTTAAAATGAATGCATGTATCATCTGACTGTATAGGCAGATGTATACATGTATAACATAATATCTGAACAGTGCCATTCCACAAGTTGATCGGCAATGGGGAAGTGAAGTGGAAGTACCCTCCACCACCCACGAGCAGCATCCTATGGATTTTTCCCACCTATGGGACCATCAATCAGGGATAATGCAAATATGCATCAACTCATTTCAAGAGCAAATGTGAAGATAGGAACTATCTTGAAAAGCAAAATTAGGATCCATTTTTAGCCACAGTTAACTCTGAAGCAGTTAATGGCTGCTTGTATTAAAGCTGATTCATAGCCAATCCTGTGGATCTCTTACGGGGGGAGAGAAAACATTTACATTTTCATGGGGTGGGTGTGTCTTATATTCCTTCTTTGTCCCAATGTACCAGTCTGTGCAAAGTCCTAAAATTAATGCAAGCTTTTAAGCTGAACAGAACTCTTACCCAGAATAGATGCTCTCACACACAAAAACCAAGTCTGAAGAACAGCTTTATTTATTTTATATTTATTGTTGCATTTATATACCGCCTTTCATTAAAAACAATCTCAAGGCGGTTTACAAAAGTTAAAAAACATACAATAAAATGACAATAAAAGTATTAATCTAAAAATATAAAAACAAACCAAATTTAAAATCAATAAAATATAAGCATAAACATGATACACAGATACAAGTAACACTTTGTGTTACTTCAAACTACTACTTTCTGAACATCAAGTGGTCCTAATAGGGACTTGATTTACAGGGAGAGCCTAGCCCGATTTTTGCCAATTGTAAGAACCACCAGGCTCGCAGCCGAGCCCGGTGGTTCTAGAGCAGGTAAGCCGCTCGAGAACCCCTGCCTTAAAACCAGGTTTGCGGAGCGAGCACTCCGCAAACCTGGTTTTAATTATCGTGAGTAGCTGCGGTGCGTCTTCGCGCCATGCCTACTCATGAGTAGACCCCCAGAGGGGAGGTGAAAAGCTGCCTCCCAGCTCCGGGGGTCTCCCCAGTATGCCCTGCATGTTCGTGCAGGGCATACTGGGGCTTCCGGGGGCTGCGCGGCCCCTGAGCTCCCCAGCCCCTGCCGGCTCCATCTTGGAGCCGGCAATCGTGTGGGTGGTCGATCCAGCTGCCCAGGGCTTTCTCCCCGCTCGTGAGTGGGGAGTGCAGGCTTAGCCCGCTCTTCCTGCTCACCGCCCCAAACCGGGTCTCACGGATTGTGAGACCCAGTCCACTGACACTGTGGTTTATGTTTTTAATATGGTTGCTTGCTTTTGATCTCCCTCCTTCAACCTCCAAAAGAGAAGCACACTATTGTGTGGCATCCTGGTGGCAGCAATGCAGCAGGAGTGCTGGTGGAAGTAATGCTAGTCATGCAGGCAAGTGGCGTGGTTAACCATTCTTTATGTCATCATTTGCTAATTTGATTTATATCTATTCAGATTAGGACTCTGATAAATTTTCACTGATTATTATGTTTAGATGGAAACTGTGATTTCAGGATTTTTTTAAAAAATCCTCAAAATACTTTGAGCCAGGTCTGATGATCAGTGAGACCCGGTTTGGGGACCTAAGTGGGGAAAGCGGGCTAAGCCCTTTCTCCCCACACACGAGCAGGGCGGGAGCCCTGTGCGGCTGGATTGGCCACCCGCACGATTGCCAGCTTCGTGAAGGAGCCGGCGGAGGCTGGGGAGTTCGGGGGCTGTGCGGCTCCCAGAAGCTCCAGTATGCCCTGTGCGAGCACACAGGGCATACTGGAGAGACCCCCAGAGCTGGGAGGTGGCTTTTCGCCTCCCCTCCGGGGGTCTACTCATGAGTAATTGTGGCGCGGAGCTGTGGAGCCATGCCGCGGCTATTCTCAATTTTGAAAAATGGGTTTTCAGCATGCTCGCTCCGCAAACCCATTTTAAGGAGAGGGGTACACAGGCGGGTTAACCGCCTAGGAGCCACTGGGCTAGCCTGCAAGCCCAGTGGCTCACACAGCCGAAATTGGGCTAGGCTCCCCTTGCCTGATTTCGGCTGGTCGTCAGAATAGTCTCAAAGTGTTTGTGTGTACACACACACACCATTTACATCCTATTCTGTGTCATTGTTTCCCCTGATTTCCCTTTCTTCCTAGAATTGCTTGTATGGTTCCCCTTTCTTCCTAGAATTGCATCGAGTCAGGCATCAGGGAGTGAACAGGATGACAACAGGATGACAGCAGTAGCAGACATCAGTAAACAGATCAACAACTAAACAGATTTATCTTACAGATGATCTCATATGCCCCTCCTATATTCTCCCCCATTCTCGAACTATCCATGCATTTCATTGTGTTTTATGGTGTCGTTTGTTCTCACGATTCAGCAAAAGTCTACTTAACCTGTTGGGATGCATAACAGAAAGCATGTATCAGGAGGGTAGCCTTGTAAACTCTAATTTTAGCTAACCCATTTATACTTCTAACATTTCCCATCCAAAAGGAGTGGGGTGGGGAGTGAAACCCCTAGCCAGGAGCAAATTCTCTGCTTGCTTAAGCACATCAGCCCTTTGGTGACATCTTACAACCTGTCATCCAGTACTCTCTGCGAAATTGCCAACTGGTTCTGACTGTGATGAAAGGTTAAGTGGCATTGCAAACAAGCGGGACATTGAGCTAGTAAAGTCCTCACCTTTGACATGCCCATCAACCAGTGCATTGCTGCACACTTAGTGCCTGTTGACAATGACATGAATGGCAGACTACCTTAGTGTTCCATAAATGCTGCCCATTTTTTAAAATGACAAGATTGTTTATGCATAGCCAGTTAACATTTCAATTGCTACGTTAAAAGAGAATTTCATAGAGCCTTTCCCTGCAGATTAAGCTTTCAGCAGAAACACTTTGCTTTATAATATCCTGTGGTGATGATAAATCAGTTCAACACAGTTTCAATAACAACCTTCATTCAAGCTGTTCCAAAGTTCTGTGGACATGACAGAAATTGTCATTAGTCCAAAAACTGTGGCCTACATACCCAGAATTGGGTCTCTGTTACAACATAATGGGTTTATAGCATAACATCAGCCCTCAAGATGCTTTACATGGCAATCTAGGGAAATATTACAGGCACTTTAAACAAGATGAGTCATACTATAAGATAGAATGAAATAATAACCTCAGGTAACATATCTTCAGGATTTAACCATAAATAGGTGGCATGTTGCCAGATTTGATTCATTCAACCAAACCCTCATTATGGTTTATGACCAATATACATCACATGATTTAATCCATTATCTGTGTTTACTATCGAATGATGGGATAGCAACTTTTTGATTGTTCACTTCAAAAACCAAAATGTATAGGGGCCTGCCCTAATTTTAAACCTGTTTACACAGACACTTGTGACAATTTGTCCATGTGCCATGGCTGCTATAAGAATAACAATACTGGGTAGAGAGGAGCAGTTTTGACAGCCTGATCAACAATGCATGTATGTACATTGGCTATGATTTGTAAACATCCCAGTTCTTAGAGAAAATTGTAGTGATTACAAACCAACACAAACAGGTTTGTGATAAAACTAAGCAAGAATGTATGACACACATTCCAAGAAATACATTAGTTATATCAAACACTGACCACATTCATACATAACGTGGAACCAGAGGTTACTGCGGTTAATTTTTGAAACCGTGAATCACATTGCAGATGTTCATCCAATTGTGGCCCAGCAGCCTCAGGTTTCTGGGCAGGGTTCCCCTCCCTCTTTCGAGCCTGTCAAGTCTGCATCCCTTCAAGCTCTGTGCTGTTATTATCACCAGACTCCGGGCAAAGCATCGGCACATCATCAGGGCTGCAGGCATTCGCTGCAGTCTTGAAGGGGGCATACATAGTGTGATCATGCATTTTTGTCAGGGACCTCCCACTCTTGGCTGGGGGAGGGCATCCAAACCCTATTAAACACCATTTAAACTGTTTTCTTCACTCTATTTGCACTGCAGCCCACACAAGAGGTCTGCAGAGAAAAAATCTCATACAAGCACATAAAATGTGAAAGGAGGGTGTAGAGAGGCACTGTTTCCCTGCAACCCTGGGAAGGGGTCATGATGACTTCCTAGGAGGTAATATGAATACAAGGCTGGGCAAAGGATCCTGGGTGTAACACTGTAACAAGGGAGGATGCTGTGATGGCAGGCCCAGTGGAAGCAGACCAGGAACCCCCAACACACTCCTGCACCTTGCTGGCTTGCTGACTGGGGATTAGTCTTCTCCTGAGAGGGCCAGTCCACTGGGGAGAACTGGGGTCCCAGTGGGCCTTGGATTACATCCTCATGAGTTAGGCTATTCAAACCTAGGGGGCCCTGCTTGTTTGGGGCCCTCATTCGCACTGGTTAATAATAGAGCTCATGATCTGTACCTTCCCTTCACCACTAAACCCTTAAATGTTCTGGTGCCTTGCCCACCACTCCACATTTTGGAGTGGTCCTGGGTGGGCACAGTGGGGAACTGCCAGGGATAGATCCCTCTCCCATTCAAATTTCCCGAGCTCTGATCAGCATAGCAGTGTATGCAGATTGGCCATTGTGGGGAATTGTACTTGTGGTGATCCCCTGTCTTCAGGAAACCCCACCAAGCTGGCTGGCCATACGACACAAGTACCAACATGTCTATGTGTCAGGGCATGACCAGACTGGCAGAGGGAGTGCTTTGACTGCTTCTTGGCAGCACTCCACAAGACAGGGAATGATGCTGTCATGGTGCCCTTCCCCGGTGCTCGGTGGATCAAGCCAGCAGACTGGGTGGCATTAGCCCTCTGGCCTCATGTGTGTCTCCATAGCCTCTCACTCTCATGAGGGAGTGGTCCGTTCTGGGGAGCAGTATCCGTCGTCATCACACAGGAGGAATCTCACCTGTGAAGGGATGGAATACTGCTCCAGCTGGATGGTCCTTCTTATAAGTAATGTCAGAGACTGCATGCTTGCACACAAGGAGAAGGGCCTGGGTCCTTCCTGGGTGGGAACAGCAGGGAAGTGGTGGGGACAGATCCCTCTCCATATTCACACTTCCCAGGCTCTGACTGGCATTGCGGTGTATGCAGATCAGCCGCCAGGAGAATCACAAGTGTGGGAAGCCTCTGTCTTCAGCAGCCCCAGGCTAGCCATCTTGGACAAGAATAAGCATTCACATTTGCAAACGGGTGACCAGAATTGCGGAGGGAGCACTTGGAGTGCTTCTAGGCAGCTTCTAGGGAAAGGAGATGTTGGGGTACACTTCCCTGGTGCTTGCATGGTTGAAAGCATCTAGATTGTGTGATGCTAGCCCTCCAGCCCACATGCATGTCTCCATGACCTCTCACTCTCATGAGAGTGTGGTCCTCTCTGGCTAGCATTAGCCATCTTCATTACGTGGGAAGAATCTTTCTAGCAATGGGATGCACAAGTATCACAAGTAGTGCAAGGTTGTCTCCATGGCTTTACACTGTTGTGAGGGAGTTGTCTGCTGTGGAGCAGTATCCATCATCCTCATACTTGGAAAATCACTCATACGAATGGATGGAATGCTGCTCCAGATGGATGGTCCTTCTCATGAGTAATGCCAGAGACTACATGCTTGCACAAAAGGGGAAGGGGTGGGGCCCCCCTCCTAACTATTTGTAGATAAAAAGAGAACAGAGCCAATCAGGAATGAAAGGGGCTGCCTTTAGACAAAGACAGATGGCACAACTCCATAGTTATGAGTCATCTGTGTCTTTCCACAAAGGCACAGGGCACAATCCCTTGGCATGTGTCATCTGTGTTGGGAGAAAAAGGTTTGCCTGGCTTATGGAGCTATCGGGACTCCAGCTGCTTTTTCTAATACATCTTCATTGTCATAGTTGTGGGGACCTCTCTACAGAGTGGCCTCCCCTTTTTCTGCATATTGCCCAAGGGAGTAGGATGAGACAAAGCTCAAGCTGGGCTACCCACTACTGCTGCTGTTCACTTTGCCATACTTTAAAGATTGCAGCATGGCAGCTCAGCATCTTGGAGGAATTCAGGGACTGCAGTGGGCAGGACAAGTTCCCCACAAGATGGCCAGCAAGTGTAGCAGCAGGCATAGAGCTGGCGCATGTCAGGGATGGTCTGTGCCACCTCTCTATGGCTTCTGGAGCAGAAACGGCAAGAAACCCAAGTCACAGCAACATCTGCATTCGGAGGTAACATTGTCAACCTGAAACCTCAGGTTGGAGCAGCAAAACTCGCTACAAACCAAAAGTTCAAACTGGAGTATGGTGAGGAAAACCTCAGGTCACTTTTGCTGTGAAACCGCAGTTCCATGCATTTGGACACACACAGAATACAATCTCTGCCCTGTTTCACTCTCCTGGGAAGGATTGCTGAAAGCTATTCTGATCATCAGTGGAAAGCGGGCTAAGGGTGCTTAGCCCGCTCCCCACCGATCGTCAGACCCATTGTGCTCGCAGCCAAGCCCGGTTCCATTAAATCAGGTCACCTGCTTCTGTAGCCCGCCCCTTAAATCGGGTTTTCTGAGTGAGCGCTCCGCAAACCCGTTATTTTTTTTATCATGAGTACCCTCCCAGCTTAGGGGTCTCTCCAGTATGCCCTGCACACTCACACAGGGCACACTGGAGCTTCTAGGGCCTGCGCGGCCTCCAATCCTCCCAGCCCCCTGCGGCTCCGTCACGGAGCCAGCAGACGTGTGGGCAGCCGATCCAGCCACCCAGGGCTACCGCCATGCTCATGTGCAGGGAGAATGGGCTAAGCCCACTCTCCCCACTCACCCTCCCCAGGCAGGTCTCTTGGATCATGAGACCTGCCTCCTGGTGTTGTGGTAGTAAGCATGACTTGTCCCCTTAGCTAAGCAGGGTCTGCCCTGGTTGCATAGGAATGGAAGACTAGAAATGTGAGCACTGTAAGATATTTCCCTCAGGGGATGGAGCTACTCTGGGAAAAGCAGAAAATTTCAATTTCCCTCCCTGGCTTCTCCAAGATAGGGCTGAGAAAGATTCCTGCTTGCAACCTTGGAGAAGCCGCTGCCAGTCTGTGAAGACAATACTGAGCTAAATAGACCAATGGTATGACTCAGTGGAGGTATTCTCATGATTAGTGGAAAGCGAGCTAATGGAGCTCCCCAAAGTGGGTAACCCGCTCAAATACCCCTCCCCTCAAATGGGGTTAGTGGAGCGAGCGCTCTGCTAACCCTATTTTTTTGAGCGTGTATTGCCACAGCGCGGTGCCACGCTGTGGCAACACATGAGGCGACTCATGGCCGGAAGGCTGCAAGCAGCCTCTTGGGCTCGGGGGTCTCTCCAGCATGCCCCGCGCACTTGCACGGGGCATCCTGTAACTTCAGGGGACTGCACACCCCCGATTCCCACAGCCCCTGCCAGCTCTGTGATGGAGCTGGCAGTCATGTGGGTGGCTGCTGCAGCCACCCAGGGTTCCGTGGGTGATCGTCTGTGAGGAGAGCGGGTTAAGCCTGTTCTCCCCACAGACCTCATTTTGGCGAGTCTCACTGATTGTGAGACTCACCTCAGTATATGGCAGCTTCCTATGTTCCTAAGTATGAATATGTGTTATGCAAGGATGTGGCCCCTGTTTGACTTCCCTTGTAATATCTCAGATGTCACACCTGAAAAGGCCCTTCCAAACTGAGTTCCTTAAAATGTTCAGAAGTTGAGTCTGAAGAGGAACCTCTATATGCTATATACTTTTGGAAAATTTGGTTGCTTGTCTAGGGTTAAAACTTCAGCAGTTGCTTGCCATTTTTAGCCTCCTTTCCTTAAGGAAAGTAAGCTTATGAGATCATCGAGCATTGTGTGCGTGTGTTTGTGTGTGTCCCCATTTGTGTGTCCATGTGTCTGTGCATCTGTCTCCCGCTATCAACCTTGTAATGCCTGGACCGATATGAACCAAATTGGCCGCAGTTGTAGGGACACATAGGGACACCTCAATGGCATAGTTTATGATGATGTCATCCACCCCAATTCACGGTGGCAGACACATAAACATTTGAGGCATAAGCAGGCTAACTTGTAGATCATCTAACCAATTTGAACCAAATTTGGTACAGTTGTAGTGAGTGAAACAAAGAGACACTATAAACTTCACAATACCTGATCCAATTTGGACCAGGCATTGTAAGAACACATAGAGATGACTAAAGGGTGTAGTTTGTAATGATTCCATCTACACCAATTCAAGATGGTGGACGCATGAACATCTGAGGTGCAAGTAGTCTAACATGTGGACCACCTAACCGATTTGGACCAAATTTGGTGTAGTTGTAGTGAGTGACACAAAGAGATACCTCAATGGAGTAGTTTGTAGTGATGTCATCCATCCCAGTTCAAGATGATGGACATGTGAACGTTTGAGGTACAAAAGGGCTACTTGTGGACTGCCTAACCAATATGAACCAAATTTGCTACACCTGTAGGGACACATAGTAGAATATTTGCTACACCTGTAGGGACACATATGAACCACATTTGCTACACCTGTAGGGACACTTCAATGGCATAGTTTGTGATGATGTCATGCACCCCAGTTCAAGATGGTGGATGTGGGAACTTATGAGATGCAACTGGGAACCGATTTGGATCAAATTTGGTACATTTATAGGAAAACATAGGGACACCTCAATGGCATAGTTAGTGATGATGTCAGCCACCTCAGTTCAAGATGGTGGACATGTGAATGTCTATGGCACAAGTGGACTAACTTGTGAACTGCCTAACCAATTTGGACGTAATTTAGTCCAGTTGTATGGATAGTGAAAGGAAAGTAGGCAGGTTAGTTATTCCTAGAACAACTTGTTTCTATAGACGGTGAAGACCCCTTTCCGGCATTCATCCTACTGTAGAAACCCTGAAACAAATGAATTGAACCACTGCATGGCAGAAGCAAAAACAAAATATCCCAACTGCTGCAGAATCTAGCCCCCAGCCCACTTTCTAATGCAGAATGAATTCTGGACTGTACCATTTCACCTATTGGGTGCGGGGGGGGGGGGTCATTATTAAATGTTTCACCAAACAAAAAATTCCCTGCTATTTAAATACTAGCATGTCAGATAAAAATGTTTATAGTCCTATCACTTATAGGCTGGTTTAATTCAATGAAGAGCAGTTTTCAAGCCGCACAAGCCTTTTTTCAGGGTTATGGAGCAGGCTTGCATTGTTTTCCAGTTTTTCTATATAGAAAGAGACAGAATGTAAGTGATAGAAGAGAACCCTTTCTTCCTTGGATAAGCTAAAAAGAAGGAAAATTCTTGAAAAAGAGCTGCATACAACCAAGCCACATAGAATCAAAATGTATGTGGTTATTTTGCAAAGAAAACATTTCTTGCAACTTTGGGGGGATAATTTCCTCTTGCTTCTGTCATAGGAGTGTTCCTGCTGACAGAAAGTTTCCAACCCTCTGGCAGTCCTTGGGCCAATACACAGTTAATGGTGACCTCTAAGTGTGCACCTTGGGAAGGGCCATAACTGAAGCCAGGCTGGCAATGGGGTTATTGTTTCCACAGTGGAACCATTTGTACAAGCTGGTACAGTATGTGGCCATTAAGATGTTTGCAGTTTTAGCAGATGAACTTGACCAGTGTCTTGCAACTTAAAGACACACCAAAGTGAGAAACAAGTGGGTTTTTGTTTTGTTTTGTTTCTTCTCTTTGGGGTGGTGGCTTCCATGTCCCCTCTCTCCCAATCAATTGACCAATCTCTCTAGTACTTTAGACTCAATTTTTCTTGTTCAGCTGTGACCTTGATGGATTCCATTTATTTTCACCATCCTTCCCCCAGACCAATTTTTCAGCAGCAGGCCTTAAAAAAAAACACCCAAAAACCCTCAAAGCAAATTTTACATGGTTCACCTGTCACACAGACATGTACTGGATCAATTTACAGCGTGGGACAAAGATTAAACTTTCTCAGAAGAAAGGGCTGGTCGGGAGAAACTGTTCCCTTGAGAATATTTTGTGCTTTTGAAATGAAAATCTGGCACTTGATAAAGAATACATACAGAAGCCAATTTTGAGTATTTATTGATATTTTGACAGCACTGAATTCTGGAAATGAACATTATTAGTCTTCTGTGACTTTCAAAGGATGTCACAATAGTCCCATTTGTCTGCAGAGAGCAAATACCTATGATCTGTTTGTGTTTTGTTTCATCTCCCACTTATTCACATCACGTAGGCCCTGTTCACACATCTGTGCTTATCACCCAATGCATGCAACATCAGATGTAAGCTTACATGCGAGAAAGAGACTTCACATTTCAACCGCCAATTTCACATAATCTCACACTAATTGAAGCAGTTAACTTTTCCATTTGTGAGTCTTCAGGAGTTGAATAATGAAGCGTGAGATGATGTGCACTCTCTTTGATCTAGCTGACATTTTCTTTTAAAAGCAACTGTGTACAAGTCTCCACCTGGAAAAGTTATATAAGATCTATATGTTTATATAGATCTATGAACAGAATTCTGAATTGGAGTTGTTCTACTAATTATGCAGAAAGGGATAGTAGAATTCTGGACTGTGCCACTTCAGACTAAAGATGTCAATGAAGTTCTCTGAGTTTGGGTCCAGAGAAGAATTCTTGAGTATGGGAATGCTTCCTCACAAAGAAGAGGGCCTCTAATAGTTCTTATGAGCTCACGTGTTCCTTTTCTGTCTTGGCAACAGCAGTAGTTCAAAGCAGAAGCAGTGATGTTGATGGGAGGAGGGGAGCTTTTCTTGTCTCCCATACAACAGCACACCTGGAGAAGGGTGGTAGCTGGGAGGCTTATTTCCCCCTCCTCGGTCTCATTTTCTCATTATTTTCCATAGAGCACAAGAGCAAAAGCATAGTGGCTCTTGAGATCTTAAGTTATTCTGTGGGTAATTCAGTGCAAATACATGGCATTGGGAAGAGTCCAAATCTCATGATCCACCATACATATTTTTCTTGTGCTCCGCGGAGCAGTGCATCAGCATGGAGGGAAAAGAGTTTTCCAGTCCCCTTATGGTAGCACCACTGCAACCTTTCTCCTGCTGCCTTGTTTGGTGCGGGGTGGGGGAGAAGAAGGCTCCCTGCATGGTGCCGCTGCCATTGCTTCTTCCACTGCCCTGCTGAAACCAGTATGTAAAAAGTGAGGGGCTGTTGGGAAGGCGTGAATAAGTTCTCAGAGTTGGTTCAGACTGGCTCAGCAAATGTTCAGAGTTCTCTTCAATTTGTCAGGGAAGAACTCAGATCATTTCTGCGCTAGTCTGTGGTGAGTTTTGATGTCTTCACCTATCTTGTCAGACAACTGGTGGGGGATTGTGTTTATGAATACTTCTCCATGTACTAGTTTCTTTGCATGGAGTAAACAAGCACAACAGGGGGAAAAGAATTTAGTGAATTTACTTTCCTTGATATACTGGTTTAATGGTAAAGTGTGCTGTCAAGTCAGTTTTGACTCCTGGCGACCACAGAGCCCTGTGGTTGTCTTTGGTAAAATACAGGAGGGGTTTACTATTGCCTCCTCCCTCACAGTATGAGATGATGCCTTTCAGCACCTTCCTATATCGCTGCTGCCCAATATAGGTGTTTCCCATTGTCTGGGAAACATACCAGTAGGGATTCAAACTGGAAACCTCTGGCTTGATAATCAAGTCATTTCCCCACTGCTTAGGTGGCCTACTAGTTTACTACAGACAAAAAACCAATGTGCATGGGGGAGTATTCACTTTTATGATTCCTTGTTAAGATCTGGCTGTCAAATTACATGTTACATTCCCTGCTTCCTAGGAGAAAGATCATGGCTAGAGATGATCAGCCTGCCTCATCCATCAGTCAGGGAGAACTTTGTG
The DNA here is from genome assembly GCF_027244095.1 of Hemicordylus capensis. Taxonomy (NCBI): domain Eukaryota; kingdom Metazoa; phylum Chordata; class Lepidosauria; order Squamata; family Cordylidae; genus Hemicordylus; species Hemicordylus capensis. The sequence continues at coordinate 108,338,452 of NC_069661.1, read as the reverse complement.
ATCCACTTGCTCCAATTCCAACTTGCCAGGCAATGGCAGAAGCAAATGAAAGAAACTTCTGTCCACAAATATATCTCTCTGTGTGCTCTTTGTGTTTTAAATTGCTTAATTTTAACTTTGGCCACCTTGAGAACCATTCAGTCAAAAGGTGGGATATAAATCCAGCCAACAAACTAACATGCACATTTGGACCTGAAGGGTAGTGGAAGCAACTGAAAACAGGAACCTGAAGATCAGCAGGTACTGCTGTATTTACTGGACAAAGACAGAAAGCCTGGCTTCTAGGATTTATACCGTGGCTAGGTATCTAGAGGTGATACACAGCCTCACAGTTGTAGGGGCCAATTTTGCACAGCCATATTACTTTCTGCACCTGAAAAGGGTCCAAGGCTTGAGTATACAGACTCAGGCATGCACCACATTAGTTCCCATTGGGCTCCTGGTCCAAGCCCCAAATCAGCAGACCATCTTATCCCATCTAATCGGGGATCATAAATGGTCTAGAAGTCTGTCTCGACATTCTCCGTCAGTTGTAATGAGTCCGTGTCACAGATAAAGCTATGGCAAAACACAGATCACTGAGTTTAAATATTCTATCACTGAGCACAGAAATCTAGTGGCATCTGGAAGTGACATTGAACCATAAAATGTATATGTCAACGGGTGGGTGTTTTGTGTCAGTAGTAGACCTGTGAACAAAATTTGCAAAGGGGAAGAAAAAGGCAGGGTAAAATTGAGGAAATATGTCCTCCTTTTATCTTCCCCCTTTACCACACAATTCCTGACCACTAGATTCTCCTATTTTCTAGGAACACACTTCTGCCCTCCCTCTAAGCCCATCATTATGGCCAGCATGCTTACATGCTCAGCTCCATGTTTATGAGTGGGATGTGTGTACATGTGCTTTGGATTCATTGTCCAATCCAGACTGAAATGCCAAAGTATCTTTTAAAAAAAAGCTTTATAAGTTATAAACAGTTCACAAACAGTCCAATAGTTTTTGGATATCCTAAATGATTCATGAAGGCCAACCATCTCTGGGATGTCTAAGTCAAACAGATGCATAATAAAACTCACATTGCTGACAACTGGTAAAATAGCAAAACACTTTCTTTCTTGTTTTTCCCCTTACATTTTTCACAGTAAAACAAAAGGCAGTTCTCAGCAGCACACCAGGGAGAAAGGTTTAGTATAGCCCTCTTCCTGTGCTAAGGGGAGACAGGAAAACTGGAAAAGCTCTGGCAATTTGCCACCCAAAGATGTTTTCTATGTGTAAAATTTTATTTTTCACTTGGGCTGAGATCATGAAAGTGTGTGTGTGTGTGTGTGTGTGTGTGTGTGTGTGTGTGTGTGTGTACACATGGTGCTTGTTCCTCAAAGTGGAATTTCACCCATTTCTCTACATGAAGCTGACTACACACACAGAGAGAGAGACTTAAACTTGTGAATGTACAGGAAAACATCCTTGTCAGTTTTCCACTGACATTGACTAAGGCAAACAATGAAATCTTGTTTAAATCTTGTATTGCATCCGCAAGTTCACATCCGGCGGAGTTGTTCAGGGTTGTGAGAGGGCTAGTGAGTGCCCCTCCTCCCTTGAATCAGAATCTGGAACCATCGATAACCTGCTGTGATGTGTTTAATGAATTATTTGTGGAAAAAATCTCTCGTATTTGGGCCGACTCCATCTCCACAATTAATTCAGTGTCTGATGTGGAGGTGTCCAGCGACTCCTCTTGTGTGATGAGGTTGGATCAGTTCCAGTTTGTGACTCCTGAGGATCTGGACAAGCTGATTGGAATGGTGCGGCCTACCACCTGTTCTCTTAACCCTTGTCTGACATGGCTTATATTATCTGGCAGGGGAGTTGTTGTAGAAGGCCTGGTAGATAGGTAGGATGCCTCCTTGTCTTAAGGAGGCAATTATTAGACCACTTCTGAAGAAGCCTACCCTGGATCCCTTGGACTTGAACAACTACAGGCCTGTCTCCAACCTTCCGTGGCTGGGCAAGGTAATTGAGAGGGTGGTGGCCTCCCAGCTCCAGACAGTCTTGGATGAAACTGATTATCTTGACCCATTTCAAACTGGCTTTTGGGCTGGCTATGGGGTGGAGACTGCCTTCGTCAGCCTGATGGATGATCTCCAATTGGCAATTGACAGAGGAAGTGCGACTCTGTTGGTCCTTCCGATACTTTCGTTGGTCCTTCCGCGGCTTTCGATACTATCGTCCACAGGATCCTTCTGGAGCGTCTGAGGGGGTTGGGAGTTGGAGGCACTGCTTTGCAGTGGTTCCGCTCCTACCTCTCGGGAAGGTTCCAGATGGTATCCCTTGGAGACTGATGTTCTTCAAAATCTAAACTCTTGTATGGTGTGCCACAGGGTGTGCCATATTGTCTCCAGTGTTGTTTAACATCTACATGAAACCGCTGGGAGAGATCATCAGGAGATTTGGTGCAGGGTGCTATCAGTATGCTGATGACACCCAAATCTATTTCTCCATGTCAGCATCATCGGGAGAGGGCATAACCTCCCTAAATGCCTGCCTGGAGTTGGTGATGGGCTGGATGAGCGATAACAAACTGAAACTGAATCCGGCTAAGACGGAGGTACTCATTGTGCGGGGTTGGAACTCGAGAGACAATTTTGATCTGCCTGTTCTGGATGGGGTCACACTTCCCCAGAAGGAACAGGTATGCAGTCTAGGGGTGCTTCTGGATCCGAGCCTCTCCCTGGTCTCACAGCCTGAGGCGGTGGCCAGAAGTGCCTTCTATCAGCTTCGGCTGATATGCCAGCTGCATCTGTTTCTTCAGGTGAACGATCTCAAAACAGTGGTACATCTGCTGGTAACCTCCAGACTGGATTACTGTAATGCGTTCTATGTGGGGCTGCCCTTGTACGTAGTCCGGAAACTACAGTTGGTCCAGAATGCCAGGCTCGTCTCTGGGTCATCTCAGAGAGACCATATAACTCCTGTATTGAAGGAGCTACATTGGCTGCCGATATGTTTCTGGGCAAAATACAAGGTGCTGGTTATAACCTATAAATCTCTAAACAGTTTGGGCCCTGGGTATTTAAGGGAATGCCTTCTTCGGCATGAACCCCACCACCCACTGAGATCTGCTGGAGAGGTCCGTCTGCAGCTGCCACTGGCTCATCTGGTGGCCACTCAGGGACGGGCCTTCTCCGCTGCTGCCCCATGGCTTTGAAATGCACTCCCTAGTGAAATAAGAGCCTCCCCATCTCTGACAGCTTTTTAAAAGTCTTTAAAAACACATCTCTTCACCCAGGCTTTTAATTAATGTTTTAATGGTTTTAATGCTGTTTTAAAATATTATTTAAAAAAATTTAAATTGTTCTAATGAGTGTGTTCCCCCCCCCCCATTTCTGTCTTAACAAATGTTTTACTTTGTTTTTATTCTGTTGTAAAGCGCCCAGAGACGTAAGTTTTGGGCGGTATAATTTCCCCCCAATATAAATGAATAAATGCATGAATGAATGAAAGACTCTTTTGTCTCTGATACGAAGCTGTGTCTGTCTGTGCTCTCTTGCATACAAATAATTCCTGCACATACTGGCTGATTCCCACTCTGGGATATTGCTGAATTCGATTTAAAGCAGAATTATGGGGTAAATTTGTTACTCGCATTAGAACTGAACTGGACTGGGACTTAATGGAATTGGGTGGGATCCATGTTGCTCCAGAAGGCTCCTTGTTAAAAATCATATTGGTAAATGTGCAGAAGATAATGATGGGTGGGACTCCCATATCTGATATTTTTCCCCTCGGGAATAACTGATTCTAATAATTTCTCCAGGACATCCAAGAATCAGTTCCACCAGGTCAGGTTACAGACTCATATTTCCATTGCAAACATGGGACTGGAATTTGGCCTGAGAGAAAAGCAGCTGGTAACAGGGAGTTTCCTCAGAGGAACTACCAGACAGCAGCCTGTTTTATGGATGACACTCTTTTTGGCAGCTGCAAGTGCCACCATTTTTTTAAACCACTGTCTTCTTACTATGATCTATATCATCATGTAGTGCCATGACTTGTGGGTTTAAAAAAAAAAGTCCCAAACCACCATTATGAGGAATGCCACCAGGAAAAGCATCAGATCATTCACCCCGATCAAATAGGGTGATGCATCATCCTATAGAATCATTGCACAGAGTCAGTGCATCGTCCTATAGGATATGATGGCCCAATAGCAATAAAGGTAATTCTCCAAAATTTCTATAAAGATATTGTAAATCAGAATGGGATGAAACTTTCAGGGATGATAGACTTTTCTAGGAGTTAATGGTGGTTCCTTGTTAGGGCTTGATACATTCCCATTTCATGCAGCTGTGCCAGGGTTTCCGAGAAGCAGGCAAAGCTTCCTGCCTGTCATATTTTTTCTTTGACTATATACTTGCATCCTTGCTTTACTCGGAGGCATTTGATGCCTCTCCTGAGAGGACATTGTCCCGCAAAATGCAATATGATATGTAGTAAGGTTTCTGAGGAGCTCCCCTTCCTTTCCATAGATCTGTTTTGCTTGGATGCGTTGCTTCGGTACTCCCCAAATTGCAGGCAGATAGGTGCAGGTTTTTCTGTGCAGTCAGGAAGGGATGCATTGAGCTCCTGGCAGCAGCAGCAAAGCCCCTTATAATGGCTGAAGTAATATCTGAGGGAATGTGCTGAACTAAGAACACAGAAGAGGGCATGCATTGCTGGTACTTCATAGAGTGCAGTGGCAGAACCAGTAAGGCAGTCAAATTGCCCTAATAATGCATTATTTCTATGTCTTCCCAAACAGTGTGATTGGAAGAGAACAGAGATGCAGATGAACCAATGCAGTATACTTTGAGCAGCAGCAATCCCGAGGGGGGACTGAAGCGATATGTAGCTAGAAATGTCGGTCATATAACTCAGTGTTTTCCATATATGGCATATCATCAGATTCAAAGAGAAACAAGTTTTGGGTGGGACATAAGCAACAGAGAATGAAAACAGCCATTTGATCCTCTAAAGTAATTCAATACAGTGGCTGCATTCGCACATAACACGGAACTTGAGTTGCAGAGACCAGAGGTTGCCAAACCATTATGTCCAAATGCATGCAACTCTGGTCCCATTTCTAAAGTGACCCATGGTTGTGCTCTGCAACTCCAGTTTGAACCCTTGGTTTGTAATGAGTGTCACTGCACATAACCGGGGTTGGAGTTGCGTAGCATTACATTATCTGCATTCACTTCAACTGGAGTCGAGGGAGGTTGTGGCTGGCTGTGCGGCCTATCAAAGCAAGGAGGGAGCCCACACAGACAATTCCCCCTCCTCTCTGCAGTCTCCCTGACTGCAGAGAGCCCACTCTCCATTTCGTCTAAATGCGGACAGGAGAATGGGGTAGGATGGGGAGTGGAGCTGTGGGTCCATTGGACCCACAGTTCCACATTACATGCAAATATGGCCCATCTGATACAATAGGGAAAATATCATATTGGGTGGTGTAGTGCCACCACGGAAGATATGGCAAGAAGGTTTAGTGGTGTGGTCCCCTTTTGTTGATCTATGCACGTAGGATTTTGTAGATTTCCTATAGTTCTACACATAAAGGAGTTAATTGTAGGCTTTGAAACCCTGTAATCTTGTTTCTCACAAAAAACCATGTAATCATTTTCATTTCTGTACTCATTTTTGAGTTTTGAACAACATATCTTGGTATTACTTGCTGTAGCCAGGCAGAGACACTTGTTTACTCAAGACGTTCTCCCAAGCTGCAGAAGGGAGGAGAGCTAGCTGTGTGACAATGACAATATCTGGATTGGAATGTCCTTGGGCAGTCATCCAAGTGTCTCTGACTAAACCATCACAACTGATAAGATGTGCTCACTAGACGATCTCCAGGTGGTGTTTATGAGCTTGGGGAAAGTATAAAAGCATAATAGGACACCCCAGTCATTGAACCAGTGTAGACCTGGAGACCCGGGAAGGTGCTGTGCAGCAGCCGGCTTCGGGGGGGTCCGTCCGCCATCTTTCTGGGGTTCTGGACAAGCAGAAGGGATGTATGGTATATATTTATTCTGTAATCCTCTCTAGATGTTCTCCAGCTTTATCAAATAAAAAATCTTTGGCATCTACCTTGGAGTGAGTTTATTGTCCTCAAATCCAAGAACCTGTTGGACCCTAGAACCAGGCAGGGTGGGTGGCCAGGCAGAGCAGCCCGACAAGCAGCCAGACAAGACACTGCAAAACCAAGGAGCCAGGCTAGAGGGCTGGAGAAAGGGCAGGGGTGAGTGAGGGAGGAGGCAGCAGCAGACAGAGGCACAGCTGAGATCAGCCTAATAGGGCAGGGCAGAGGTCCAATTAGCGGGGGCATGGGGTGCATCAGGAGGGATTTAAGGCAGGCTCAGCCAGTGATGAGGGCCAGTTGGAGGGCAAGTGGTGGAGGCCTCCAGAGAATGCCATGGTGACCCCAAGGAGCCTGGAGGAGGAGGACTCAGGTGAACCAAACCCCCTCCCCTCAAAAACTCTGATGCCCTTCCTGGGGGAGGTGAGAGGGAGATGTAAAACACGAGAATGGCCATGGAGAGACCAGTGTCGTGACAAATGCAAAATGCTGCTGATAAGGGCAATACCAAGCCAGATACAATTGCACTGTTTTGATGCACAACTCTACTACCTACAGTTTGAAGTGGTAAGCCAATGCACAAGTTTACCACTGCAATGAGAACTAGGTCTAGTCAAGGCAGATTTTTTTCTTTCTTATTGCAGTGACTCAAGTGTATATTATCTTTTAAGACCTGAAGCATTAGGGGCCATGCTTCCCTTCCTCTCTCCCTTTATTCCGGCATTACAACAGATCCAGAATGTGGGCTTACATGGTCTTTTTAAAAAAAACTTACACCGGACCTGCCTACAATATTTCACCATTCTGACACCACTCTGATCAATATCTTATTTGGCTCTCACAGGGGTCCTTATGTTTTTTCTTTCTTTCCTTACTTCACTGACACAGCAGAAATAATAAATGTCAGTTGAAGATGGCTTTGAAACCATAACCCTTTTCTATTTGATTCAGCATCCCAATCACAACGATACTCAGTTATTCAAAGTTGTTATACTTTGGAGTAGAGTTCTTTTGGGCATTGTGTTTCAATTTGTTTCTCCCTGGTTACTTTTTTCACTGTTCCTCTTGCCATCTGTTAAGAAAAGGCCTGCATTATTTGCAACTGATTGAGCTGAACACTTCCTGTCAATATCTGTTGTGGCTTGCCAGGTGCTTCAGAATACAGTTTTTGCTGGCTGCTGCAGATGGACTAGCATCAATGAAAGGTGGGCAGTGTGTTCAGCTTGGTAGCTGACAGATCCTACAGTCTTGGATAAGAGGGTGATGAATGACACCTAGTAATGATAGCAATGGTCATTATTTGAAACAGAAGCTATGATTTGACTTAGCAAGCCAAATGCAGCCCGCCAGTCATATATGGTGACCCACTAAGGATTGATACTCTTCTTGTCTTTGTTGCCTTCCTGGAATAGCAAAAATGGGTGTGTTGTTTTTCCTCCTGCTCAAGGGCAGGATGAGAACTCGCCCAGCAGACTATCTGTTTCTCCTCACTTTCCCCAAACATAGATGGGCCCTTTTAAGGGCCAATATGAATGCCCTCCCTTCAGAAGTCTTGGCTGGTAGATACAGCAGAATCCCAACTGAACAGAGATATTGCCCCGTCACTCTGATGAGATTGAATTAGTTGCACATGTGCTCCTGCAGTGTGTCTTTTATGTAGACCTTAGGCAAAGGTTAATTGACCCTCTTTTACATAATCTGTCAGGTCGATCGGATGAATAATAATAAATAAATTCTACACCAAATTTCTGCTAATAGTTGTGACTTCATCTATCACACATACAGTTGCAAAATCCTGTTTTTCTGCAATACGAGTTCATCGCACTCTGCTCACTAATGGTTAGATCCAATGTACAGTTATGTTATTAATATGGCTATGTTTAAAATTTTATATTGTTTTAGATGTTGTGTGATTGGTCAAAGACCATAATAAGGACTGACTGACTGACCAGTATGATGTTGTTGTCAAATATGTTGGGGCCAAAAAACATAGCTGGTAAGCTGTATTAGCTTGATGGGATCACTACTCATAAACTGTGCAGGCCTGAGCTAGAAAGATTACTATGCACAGTTATGTTCCATACTTTTCATGTTGGGAGCAAAATAACACAATTCCATAGTAAGTTCCATTATATTCTAAAGTGAAATGACAGCAAAGGCTTTTACTTATGTGCCATAACACTGCAAACCAACTGAATTTTCAGTCAACTGAAGATTAATGAATAAATTTATTATCCTTATTCCTATTATTATTATTAACAACAACAACAACAACAATAATTTCTGAGAGATCAAAACCAATATTCCATTCACACATCTGTATTTTTTTAATTGTATGTTTAGCTTTCTATGGGATTAATAAAAAAATAATGTCATTTCAATTTTTGATTTATTCAAATGAAGTAAGATTCAAAAAGAACATGATTTATTTTGAGTAGAGGAACAAAGGACATGATCCAACCAAAGTTTAGCTTCAGTCAAGTTCAAAGGCAGATGTTTAAAGATGTACTTAATTCTCCTATAAAGATCAGTGGAACTTAAATGCACTTAACTTTGCTTGGATCCTGTCCAAGATCAGTACTCCTATCACTGAAAGATGTCTGGAATATTAGATCAGCATTTTCGAAGAGTGATAGCAATACATGATTAGATATAACAACATGCATACATTAGAAATGCAATATGTAGCTAATTTTCTTCTCCAAGGTGAAAATCATATATATTCTGTTTCAAATGTGTCCTGAACAAGTGTCAGGTTTGTAAAGTGTTTATATTTCAAATTTTATCAATTTTTTTCATATTTTATGACAAATTAACATATTAATTCAAATAGATTATTACATATGAGATATAAGAAACATACAACTAAATTAACAATAATGGCATATATAATTATTAAGACTTAAGACCAAATAAATATGTACATAAGAAAATAATTGCATCTATCTAATAAATCCGTAAGTAACAATAATTGAAATATATGGTTAAAATCACTGGATGAATGTGCCTTGTTCTGCCAACATACAATGAATTGTCTCCAATTGTCAAAAAAAATATTACAATTTTGACATACTTCCCTAACTCTTACCATGTCAATTAATTTCACCATTACTGCAAAGTGGTATAATTTCTTTTAGCTGTTTTTCAACATTAAAAGGCATTTAATTTTCAGCATCTCGTGTAACAGAGCCTGGTAGCAACAAGCATATAACCAACTAAGTCAATACAGTCCTTAGGCATTTTTTTTTCCCATATAAGATAGTAAGAACGAAATAGGATATAAAAGTAATTCTGTTGGCTTTCAAAGAATTTTAGTAGATCCATGAAGAAAGAAATGATGATGTGCAAGGTGTTGCCCGGTTAAATTTATGGTGGAACTGATTTAGCCTGTGTTTGGAATACCACATTGGAGTTCCAAAAAATGCCTGTCCCATATAAATTAATGGCTGTCATTTACTAAAAAGTAGGGAAGCGGTTACAGTTGGACAGTTCTGTGATAAAGGTCAATATGACTTACTCCTTTGCCATTAGATGGGGGCAGAGGTTCACCGAGGAAATTTTGGAGCCTGAACCTAAAGGCCTTTGGAGCCCCCACTCCCACTCTGCAAGTTAAGCATCATCCCCCTACTTACACACACATACCGTGACACACACAGTATTTTTTTAAACACATGGGTTCTTGAGGGCATAAACAGCAATTGAACTTACAAGAATGTAAGAATATAAGAATGTAAGAATATATTTATGCAAATATGCATGAGCAAAAACATTTCAATACACAACTTAACGTATATCCATCCCACATATTTCTTCTACCACTCCCCTATCTGTCTCTAAAGCATCCGGCACAGGTCACAATCTCACTCAGCTGCCCAGCACAGCGCAGCAACCACACCACTCTGGGCAGACTAAAGAGGATGGCAGACTAAAGAGGATTTGAGACCACAGTGGGTGTGGAGGCCCTGGACTTTGGCCCCAAAGTCCAGAGGTTAGAGCACCTCTGGATGGGTGTTCTGTAGAGGCAGCGTAATGTTTGTCTGTGCCCCCACAGGTGTTTGCCATATACAAACCTTCCTTCGCCCCCTCATACACACCTCAGATGTGATCATATGGCCATTTCCCCCCCTCTGTTTTCATAATTGGCAAGGCAACATTTTCCCTAATCCAAGACAATGATAAGCTATGGGAAAACATCTCTCACATTCTTCACAGAGAGATGGTGATAGGGTAGAGAGATGCCCACAGCCCCACACTGCTTTAAGGTTCTCCAAACCATGCCTGCACTGCTGAAGAGGTGGGTTTCTCTGTGATTACTAAGCTTTGCTCAGTTGGGAATAATGGGAGTAGTGTCACAGCTGCAATTGAGCAACACTTTGCATAGAACAGCTGCCTCCACAGCAGCGTAGACCTCCTCTGGAGAGCCTCACGGCAGCACAAGTGCCTCTCTCCCATATCACGAGCCCCCTGTGCGGAATGTGAGGAACTATTTGTGATTTCAATTATGAGAAGAACATTTTCTGAGGTTTCTTTTAAACCACATGTGAAATGGAAGGCCTGTGATTAGGATTTTCCACACCTTTGTTTCGCTAATCAGTATGCTTTGAAGATTGAGCATGTGAATATTGAGCATGTGAGCTTTTCCTCTTGAGTACGTCCTTTGAGGTAAACTGTCTGCCCTGAAGCTGCTGTTAGCTCTGTGGGGGCAAAAAAGGATCAACATCTGTAGCTGTCTTTCCCTTGCCTCAGCAGCAACAACAGCAACTTTGGGGAGGGGAAGGGAGAAAATTTACATAAGGGGAGGACATTGGCAGAAGAGCTGAATATCATTGCTCCAATCTTCAAAGCAGCTCATGGGGCTGTTAATGAGAAAAACAGAAGTGTGAAATATTTTAATCACAGATTTCCCACCTCACATCTGGTTTGGCCCTTAGTGCCATTTAAAAGTATGTGCAGTAATTTTCAAAACTGCTGGTCTTCATTCTCCTTCTGATCGTGAGAAAACAAACAGTAATGAGATAATGGTCACCTTCGGACAACATAGGAAACCTGAGTCAAACTCACCTCAGGTTCACCCCCCCGTGACCTCCAAACAGTTGGAGCCTCCAGCCTCCAATTAAACCCTCAGTTGTAACTAAGGTTCCTTTACCTAACCGAGGGACCAAAGGCTGCAACATGCCATCTGGTTTGGGCAGCTCTCCCAAACGGGAGTGAAGGGAGGAAGCTCCTCCTACTGCTCGAATTGCATTGGCTGGCGTGGCTTTCCCTTCCTGGGTCAGAGGAAGCCACACAGCCAATTCCACCCCCTTTACAGGCTCCCAGACATCAGATTGTTACTTTGTGACACTGTGGGGCAGGCATTGAACCCGTAGTTACAAGGTACATCTGAAGGCGCCCACTGTTAAATTATTGGCATGTACTCAAGAAACAAAACTTAAATGTAACTTTCATGTAGTTGCCAGACATTTTACTCAAAGATGCAAATACTTTGGGTATTTAAGAGAACGTCTTCTTCTCCATGAGCCCCACCACCTGTTAAGATAATCTGGAGAGATTTGTCAGCAGTTGCCGCCAACTCATTTGGCAGCTACCTGGGAAAGGGCCTTCTCCGTTGCTCCCCCTGGACTTTGGAATGCACTCCCTATTGGCACTGAAGACACATTTATTCACCCAAGCTTTTAATTAGATTTATAGTTCTAATATTTTTTAATATTGAGTTTTCAATGTTTTCAATGATTTTAATTAATTGTTTTGTTTTAGATGATTTTAATTGTAAACCAGCCAGAGATGCAAATTTTGGGCGATAGAGTTATATTTTAAATAAATAAATAAATAATAAAGTGAAAAGCTTTCAAAACTTTCAGTGCTTTATAAACTATACCATATGTATAAAACCTCTAAGGGATAAGTACAAACATAATATTTTCTCAGACTCCGGGTACTTGAGCTATTAATTGAGCATTATGCCACATATACCAGGGGTGTTCTCATGACCATTTTTGGTGGGTTGGGAGGGCATGGGGGGAAGACAAGATCAAGCTTACCTTCCTTCCAGATGATTATGATCCATGTGTGGGCTGCGCACCCACATGATCCACACTGCTCCGGGCAGCGTGTAGTTCTGGAGGCCTGGAAAAAGCAGCCTGGCCTCCAGATATCCCTAAATGCACTGCAAGAGGAGCACAGTGCATTGAAGGATTTCCCCTCAAGCCAGGTGCTCTAGGCACCCAACTTTGTGTCTGGTCAGGCTACTTGCAGCCCAAGCAGACAAATTACCCGGGACCTGGGTAAAAGGGCACACTTGCACTCTTTTACCCAGGAAGAAGACCAGGTAAAAAATCCCAGGCTACCCAGGGAGGCAGTGCCAGGACATTTTTCACACATGGCTCTATGCTTTAGGGTATCTGAAGAGCAAAACTGCCTCACAGCAGATTTGAGGCATTTTAATTTGAGGGATTAGATGGACCATTTGCATAGCCATCAGCACCTCCTTCACATAGCCATAAACACTTCGATCAACACCTTCGGAGAATGCAGGAGCCCCAGAGTTTTCCCTCCCAAAACTGATGGAAATAGAGGATTTTTTTTACCCCGGACATAACTCGGCCTAAGCTAGAATTTTCAGCCTCCCTTTGGAGAAAAACAAAGCCCTGTCTATTCCCGTCCCTGATATCCCACAAGGAGGTCAGGTTAAATCCTGCGAATATGTGGACTGGCACACTCCAATCAGGAGTGGGTTCGGGGGGAAAGCCCTGTCTGTAAAACCTCCAGGACTGGCTTTGATTCAGTTACTTCACACAAGACTGGGTAGGGCTGCTTGTGTAAACAGTCTCACTGAGTACCAAGTTATGCAGCCTTGAAACTCTCATGCTGCAGCCTCTTATTGGACTGTACTACTTCAGAAAGGGGGTGGGTGGGTGTTTACATGTCTGAATATAAAATATTAAATATAATATATATATTATATATGAATATAAATATATAATGAATATAAAAATGCAATTCACATTAAAACAAACAAACAAAAACCCAACCCGAAACATGACAGGTAGCACAAACTGGAATTAGCACTGGGATTCGTTGATTTTCTTTTCCCCACTAACAGTTTTCAGTGGTTTCTTCCTGCTGCATAACTCAAACGGCCATGCCATGCATATTTACCTGTAAGTCCTAGTAAACTCAGTCGGCCACCTTACTTCTGAGGAGATAATCATCGGATTGGGCTGCATGGCTCCAAGCATCTGATCTGGCATTTTATCCATTCATTCAAAGTTTATTACGGTCTATGACCAGCACAACAAAGGGGGGGGGGAACAATACAATTAAAATATAAATAATTTGAAAAAAAGAAAAAAAACAAGTCAACAGTCTAACCCATCAACAATATTATAACTGAAAGGTTATAGAGCAGCACTAGGACTGTTAATTAAAAACGGGCGCACTCTTCAAGCTGCTGCACAAAAGCCTGCCACTTTCCGAGTAATGGCAGGTATGCTGTCCTCAAGCAGGAAAGCCACTTGTTGGCTAGGCGAATTTCCTGGGAAACGAGCCAACAGTGGAGATATTAGTTCTAAATGTAAGTCCCTATAAAAGGAGTAATAAAGCAAAACATGTTCGATTGTTTCAACTTCCCCATCACCACAGGGGCATAGACGCTCTGCATAAGGAGTCCCACTGTAGCGACCTTCAAGGACAGCAGAGGGAAGGCATCTACATCTGGCCTGTGTAAAAGCCAACCTACAGGTGAAACTCGGAAAATTAGAATATCGTGCAAAAGTCCATTAATTTCAGTAATGCAAATTAAAAGGTGAAACTGATATATGAGACAGATGCATTACATGCAAAGTGAGATAAGTCAAGCCTTAATTTGTTATAATTGTGATGATCATGGCATACAGCTCATGAAAACCCCAAATCCACAATCTCAGAAAATTAGAATATTACATGGAACCAAGAAGACAAGGATTGAAGAATAGAACAATATCGGACCTCTGAAAAGTATAAGCATGCATATGTATTCAGTACTTGGTTTGGGCCCCTTTTGCAGCAATTACTGCCTCAATGCAGCGTGGCATGGATGCTATCAGCCTGTGGCACTGATGAGGTATTATGGAAGACCAGGATGCTTCATTAGCGGCCTTCAGCAATTCTGCATTGTTTGTTCTCATGTCTCTCATCCTTCTCTTGGCAATGCCCCATAGATTCTCTATGGGGTCAGGTCAGGCGAGTTTGCTGGCCAGTCAAGCACAGTACACTGTATACTTTTCAGAGGTCCGATATTGTTCTGTTCTTCAATCCTTGTCTTCTTGGTTCCATGTAATATTCTAATTTTCTGAGATTGTGGATTTGTGGTTTTCATGAGCTGTACGCCATGATCATCACAATTATAACAAATTAAGGCTTGACTTATCTCGCTTTGCATGTAATGCGTCTGTCTCATATATCAGTTTCACCTTTTAATTTGCATTACTGAAATTAATGGACTTTTGCACGATATTCTAATTTTCCGAGTTTCACCTGTATATCTGGGGATGTCTAATTGTTGCAGATAAGATAAAGGAGCAACAAGGTACCTTGTGGTATCGTTACAGTAGAAACCTGGAGACTTAGATAAATCTTCCTGACGCTCCGTGTCTAATATTTTCTGTTTCACCAAGGCACGGGCTTGTGATACTTCCATTTTGAGCAGGGAAGCGGAAGCAACCCCAATGTTGCCAGTTTAGTAAATATTCTGCATTCCCAGGAGGCATGAAATGAATCTTGTAATGTGAGAAATACTAAACTACCATGGGAGTGATGGATTTTAATCCAGTAAAAAATCATAAGTATCCAATATCTAGCCTCCACCTTCACTAGACCCGTCTCCAGTCTCAATCTGGCACTAGAGACACAATGGGGGGGGGTCGAAAGTACAGCTCTAAGAAATTTAGATTGAATTCTTTCCACCTGCTGAAAACTAGATAAAGGCCATAGCTGTGCACCATATGTAACCTGAGCAAGAGATTTGGCACGAAAAAGTTTGATAGCAGAGGGTATAAAACGCCCACCCTTACTCCAAAAAAACCCGAGAATAGCGGATGCACTCCTTTGAGCATTCTAGCACACATAGGTAGCATGTGGCTTCCTAGAGCCCGAGGCATGGAAGAGGACCCCCAAATAATTGAAGGTAGAAACTTGCTGAATAGGGTGGTCATCAATTTTCCAATTGTGATGTTAGGGTTTTTTACCAAGGGCCATGATCTTTGTTTCAGCATAATTAATTTCAAGACGATTTCCTTTACAATAGGAGGCCAATACCCCCAGGGCACGTCTGAGACCCACAGGTGTTCTTGCCAGGATAAGAGTATCATCAGCATACAACAATGAGTTAATGTGCTTCTCTGCTAACTTTGGTGGGTGAAAATTCAGATCTGCCAAATGAGTAACCAAATCATTAATATAAAAATTAAAAAGAAGTGGAGCCAGTATACAACCCTGGCGTACCCCTTTCTGAGTGGGGATTGCAGAGGACAAATGGCCCCAGGGAGAGCCGTGCACGTTCAAGGCTGAGTTCTTGTATACAGCAGAGATCAAAGCCAAGAGGCGGCGATCTATCGAAGAAGCTCTCAATTTCTCCCACAATCTAGATCGAGAGATGGAATCAAAGGCAAATCTTAGATCTATGAAAGCAGCAAAAAGCGAATTGGGATACTTCTCACAGAGGTGTTGCAAAATTAGACAATTATCCATGGTAGATCTACCTGCCCTGAACCCAGCCTGTTCCTCCGCCAAGATTGATTCCCTGTCCATCCAGTCCCTTAGCTTCCAGTAGAGATGTCTTGTGTAGAGCTTACTAATAACACTATGGAGACTAATGGGCCTATAATTGGATGGGTCACCTCTCTGACCTTTTTTAAAAATAGGCACGATAACTGCCAGCCCCCAATCCTGAGGGATATGCCCTGTCCTATCTATCACTGTAAATAGAGTGGCTAAAACAGGTGTCCACCAATCAATATTATTTTTAATCAACTCTGGAGGAATACAATCAATTCCAGCGGCCTTGCCAGGCCTAAGTTGGGCAATCAAATCTTTAATCTCAGCCTCCGAGACTGGTGGCCAGGGGGGTAATTCATCCCAGTTAATCTCTGTAGAAACAGAAGGAACAGTATCGCTATATAGAGACTGAAAATGGCTTTCCCATGTCTCAAGTGAAATGCAGCACTCAGGATAAAATGGCCTTTCTAACAAGAGACCAGCCATAGTACGCCAGAATAATGTAAAATGCCTTCCTCTAACTGCCTCTATAAGCCGTCTCCACGTTGACTTAGCTTCCTCATTTTTTTTTTCTAGCTAAAAGCTGCTTATAATTCTTTTTTGCCTCTAAAAGGGCTTGTAACGAAGACGGAGTACAGGATTCTTTATAGGCCCTGAACTGAGCAGTTAAACTTCTGTTAGCCCTAATACACTCAGAATCAAACCATGGCTTAGACCAAGGCCTAATCTGCAGCGGCCTTCTACAAGGCTTAACAGTAAAATATTTACGCAAATTTGCAACCAGGTCCTCATAGTAGGTTAGAAGCCTCTCAGGATCCAGCTCAGAAACAACAGCAGTGGCTATTTGTCTATAATGTTCAGAGTCCAACAGTGTTGTCAACTTGTCCCCCTGAGCTTGGGACCATTTAACACAGCAGCCTTGTGCTGATTGTCATATGTCATTATGATACCATTCAATTGGACGTGAAAGGTTGCCAAATGATCTAAAAAATATACAAATAGGAAAGTGATCACTGTCCACACAAGGGATAACCTCGACTCGGGCTATCCAACTAAGCAGATTGCTAGATACTATCATATAGTCAATAGTACTTGTTCCAGTATTGGCCCAGAAAGTGAACTCTGCTGGGCGGTCTCCTAAGATTGCCCCATTAAGAACAAAAAGATTTAACGCGTTCATCATCTGGGCCAAACAAAAACCTGCGTAGTTAGATCTCTGATCTTTAAATACCCGATGGTGCAGAAATAAAGAGGATTCAGGAGATTCAAAAGAGGGAGGGCAAGTGTGGTGGGAATCATATAATGTAGCATTGTCTGGGCCCATTCTGGTATTGAAGTCTCCCCCAATCAAGGAATATGCAGTAGGGAAGGTCAATAAAAGATCATCAATATAAGCCTGAAACTTAGCCCATCGGTCCTTAACTTGACACACTCTAGATAGTGGTGGGAAGTAAACACAGACTACAATAAGAATGTCTTTCCCAAAGGAAATCCGGACCAACAAAGCTAGTTGACCCAGAGTAGAAATAATCACAGAACTAGCCTGAAGTGAACTCGCGATCAAAACTGCAAGCCCCCCCTTTTTCCGACCTCTGGAAGACTCCTTAATTGCCGGCAAAGAGTGAGTTACAAAACCATTAAGTACTATATCTGAGGTTAACCAGGTTTCCTGAATTAAGGCCACATCAATCAATCTGAATTTATCAAAACTCATCACCTTGCTACCCCAACCTCTAACATTCCACGTTAAGAATCTAAATTGGGCATTATGCTGGTCAGTATCCCATCATTTAGCAGACTCTTGCATTTTTGGTGAGAGGGGCAATGACACTGGCACCTCCATAATGTTCTTATCTGGCTGCTGAGCAGGCAGTTGGAACTCTGTCCTTAACTCTGTTAAGTTAGTAGATGGAACACTCTGGTCAGATATCAGATCAGCAGGTGAACTAGAAACGTTGGAAACAAACAACTCATTTAGTGCATCAAAGTGGGGATCACTAGCGAACGGTAATTTAAAACCCAAAGTCTGTTGAGCATTTTCACTGGAGATGGAAAAGACCTGCTGTCGCCCATGTGGTGAAGCGCCCGGAGCTGTGGTTTCTTCCGTAAAAACCATCCAGGAGGAGAGTTCATGTTTGTGCTCAGGATTCTCCTCATCAGTGGAAGAGCCCGTAAAGAGGTCACTGGAGCAGACAGACAACCGCCTCCCAGACTTTCATGGAGTCTCTTCCCCACAAGGCTGCATAACAGGGGAAGAGTCAAGATGTATCAAATTTGGAACAGTTGATTGTTGTTGATCTGCCTCCATAACACTTCTACGAGAAGGAGAATAGGAGCCTGGAAAGATTTTAGATAATTCATCATTAGCCTCTCTTAGGAATTGTCTGAGCTCATCCCATTTTTTGTCCAGCTTCCCACAGGAGGGAGAAAATTTAAAACTTGGTTGAGTTGGGCAGGTTGGCTGAGGTGATGCTGGTCTTTCAGACTGTGATTGAATCCTCCCAACAGCCCTATCTCTCTTAAAAGCCAACTGGGGATTCATAGGAAGAAGAGGAGTACAAACGTTGTCTAGAAAAACCCTTTGTAGTCCAAAACCCCAGATGTTAAGCTTCTCTCTTTGCTTGCAAAGTTCCCTCACACAAAACTGGGATGCAAATGAGATCAATATTCTCCTAAAGTTCCGAATAGAAGGAAGGTAGAAAAACTCAGTAACTCTCACCCCAAACAGCTGAAATATTAAGAAGATGTGCAAGGGAGTCGGCTATTTGTTTCTTACTGTTCCATCGAAGACAAGTGTATTTAGGTATTTGTAGAAGAATCTTATTTCTCTGTAAAGTCAAAGCTCTAACCAAAGTTTGAGATGAGGAAATTGACTTTAGGGGTTTGTTTAATTCCCAATTAGCAGTCAACCCAAGGTCACTGTCTCTTTCAAGACCTTTAACTGCAAGGGGAAGAAAAATGGTTTTAAGTTCATCAATCTTTGTTTCAATAAGACTGAGCCTATCCAAAATAAGAGTGAGTGTTTTGCCAGTTAGAGCACAAACTTTCCCCACATTAGCTTTGTCCTCTGAAGAGGAAGAGACAGCTGTATCACACACTCCTCCCTTTAGTAAAGTGTTAGCAGCCGAAGGTGTTGTAAATGTTGGATCTAAAGCTGCCAGAAAAGGTTTGGAAGTCACCGCTTTTTGTTTTCCTTTTCTCTTGACTTGGCAGGCATTTCTTAACTTGAAGTTCGGGGGAGGCAAAGCTGTATCTAAGCCTGCACCAGTTGAAGATCGAGAAGCAATCAGTAAAGAATTTGTTTCTAACGGCTGGAAGCTGTTTTCAGTAGGAAAAGCCGATAACACACTCACTGTTTCTGCTATTTCAGATGCAGGTGCCGGTTCCGAACAAAAAAAACTGATCTAACTTCAGCTGCTTCTGTTTATCAAGACGGGTGTCCGAAGGCGACACTCTCGAGCACTTCTTAGGCATAATTAATAGTTTTTTAGCCACGTTTAAAGCTAAAAAAGATAAAAGATCCTTAGAGCTCACGGAGCAAGCTGTTAAACATCCGCCATCTTGGGAGCTTCCTCCTGGCATTTTATCATCATTCTTGAAAACATGTTTTTTAATTTGCTAGAAGCCCAGCAGAGGTGAGGAAGCATCCAGCTGCTTCCTCCTTCAGTGCTGCCTGAGGTGAGAGGACAAGTGGGTGCTGTTGGTTCCTTCTGCTGTTGTCTGCCTGCTCCTGCTTCCCCTGTGGGGCTGCAGCCTGCTGCCTCTGTGTAACATCTGTGGGGAGTGTGTGCAGGACTGGGACCAGCTCCTGAGTGACTCAGCAGTTCCTGGGGTCACCTGCCCAGTTCTGGGCCTTTATAGGACTGCTGCCTGTGGGCGGGGAGGTGGAGTGGCTGTGGTCTATAAGAACAATATCTTCCTGACCAGGATTGCTGTCGAAATGTCTGACCGAAGTTAGGTCAGACGTTTCGACAGCGATCCTGGTCAGGAAGATATTGTTCTTATAGACCACAGCCACTCCACCTCCCCGCCCACAGGCAGCAGTCCTATAAAGGCCCAGAACTGGGCAGGTGACCAATAGACTGGGACTTCTATTGGTGTACCGATCGCCCCGCTGCCCAATGGCATCCCTAACTGAGCTGATGGACTTGATCTTGGGCTTGGCGTTGGAGTCTCCCAGGCTTGTGGTGCTGTGGGACTTCAATGTGCACTTTGGAACCAATTTGTCCAGGGTGGCTCAAGAGTTTATGGCGGCCAGGACTATGGCCTTATCCCAGGTGGTCTTGGGACCTATGTATATTGCTGGTCATACACTTGATCTTGTCTTTCACTCTGAACAGGGTGGAGTTCCATGGGTGGGGACTCCTGTGATTTCACCATTGTCATGGATGGACCACCATCTGGTTAAGTTTGGACTCACGACCACGTCCTACTTCTGCAAGGGCGGAGGGCTCATTAGGATCGTCCTCCTGAGAAGGTGACTGGATACATTAGGATTCTGAGAAGCCTTGGAGGGATTTAGTGTTGACTCTGCTGGTGACCCTGTCGACACTCTGGTGGAGAATTGGAAACCAGGGCAGTGGACATGATCACTCCTAAGTGTCCTCCCTGACCCACTTCAGAACTGGACCCTTGTTATAGGGAAGAACTACGGGGGCTGAAGCAGCGAGGTAGATGACTAGAGCTCAAGTGGAGGAAAACTCAACTCGAATCCAACCTATTATTAAATAGAAAGCATTTGAAGATCTATGCTCAGGCAATATGTGCGACAAAGAAGCGATTCTTTTCCTCCTGTATTGCCTCCCGTATTGCCACCGGCTGTGAACTTGCCTCTGGAAGTTCACATCCGGCAGAGTTGTTCAGGGTTGTGAAGGGGTTAATGTGAGCCCCTTCCCCCTTGAATCAGTACTTAGAACCAACAATTACTCACTGTGATGTTTTAATGAGTTCTTTGAGGACGAAATCTTTCATATTCGGGCTGACTTGGATTCAAACTCCACAATTGTTATGGAATCTGATGCCAAGGTGTCCAGCAGCTCCAGTGATGACCCTGGATCAGTTTCAGTTTGTGACTCCTGAGGATGTGGACAAGTTGCTTGGAATGGTGGAGCCTACCACCTGCCCTCTTGATCCTTGTCTGATATGGCTTATACTATCTGGCAGGGAGGCTGGGGTAGAGGGCCTGGTAGAGATAATAAATGCTTCTCTGAGGGAGGGCAGGATGTCTCCTTGTCTTAAGGAGGCAACCATTAGCCCACTTCTGAAGAAGCCTGACTTGGATCCCTCAGAGTTAAATAATTACAGGCCTCTCCCCAACCTTCCATGATTGGGCAAGGTGATTGTGAAGGTGGTGGCCTCCCAGATCCAGGCAGTCTTAGAGGAAACTGATAATCTAGACCCATTTCAAACCAACTTTCAGGTGGGCTGTGGCGTGGGACTGCCTTGGTCAGCCTGACGGATGATCTCCAGTTGGGGACTGACAGAGGGAGTTTGACTCTATTGGCCCTTTTGGATCTCTTGATGGCTTTCGATCCTATTGACCATTGTATCCTTCTGGAATGTCTGAGGGGATTGGGGGTGGGAGGTACTGCTTTGCAGTGGTTACACTCCTACTTCACAGGCAGATTCCAGATGGTGGCTCTTGGAGAGTGTTCTCCATCAAAATCTGAACTTTCGTATGGTGTCCCTCAGGGCTCCATATTGGCTCCGATGTTGTTAAACATCTACATGAAATTGCTGGGAGAGATCATCAACAGATTTGGTGCAGGGTGTTATCAATATGCTGATGACACCCAAATCTATTTCTCCATGTCAACATCATCATGAGAAGGCACAAGTTCACTAAACAACTGCCTGGAGGCAGTAATGGGCTGGATGAAGGACAATAAACGGAGGCTGAATCTGGATAAGACGGAGGTAGTTATTGTGCGGGGTTAAAAACTTGGGAGATGATTTTGATCTGCCAGTTCTGGATGGGGTCACGCTCCCCCAGAGGGAACAGGTGTGCAGTTGGGGGGTGCTTCTGGATCCGAACCTCTCCCTGGTGTCCCAGGTTGAGGCAGTGGCCAAAGGTGCTTTTTATCAGCTTCGGCTGATATGCCAGCTGTGTCCGTTTCTTGAGATGAATGACCTCAAAACAGTGGTACATCTGCTGGTAACCTCTAGGCTGGATTACTGCAATGCGCTCTGTGTGGGGCTGTCTTTGTACATAGTCCAGAAACTGCAGTTCTTTCAGAATGCGGCAGCCAGGTTGGTCTCTGGGTCATCTAGGAGAGACCATATTACTCCTGTGTTGAAGGAACTACACTGGCTGCCGTTATGTTTCTGGGCAAAATACAAGGTGCTGATCATTACCTATAAAGCCCCAAACAACTTAGGCCCTGGCTATTTAAGATAATATCTTCTTCACCATGAGCCTCACTGCCTGCTAAGATCATCTGGAGAGGTTCACCTGCGGCTGCCGCCAACTCATCTGGCAGCTACTCAAGAAGGGGCTTCTCTGTTGCAGCCCCTGGACTTTGGAATGCACTCCCTGTTGCAATAAGAGCCTCACCATCTCTGGCAACTTTTAAAAAGGTACTGAAGACACATTTATTCATGCAGGCTTTTAATTAGATTTATAGTTTTAAATAATTTTAATACTAGGTTTTAAATGTTTTTAATATTTTAAATGATTTTAATTGTTAATTGATTTAACATGTTTTAAATTATTTTAATTGTAAACCGCTGAGAAACGCAAGTTTTGGGTGGTATAGAAATATTTTATATAAATAAATTTTGATACTGAAAAGAAAATGTGACATCTAACACTGTTTTGCAAAACACAATGTATTTCATGGTCTTTGATACCTGTTCTGCATTCCTGTCCAGGCTATCCCTAGGATAGGTACTCCTATCAGCCCATCCTTGTTTACACAATTGAAACCCTCCTGATACTTTTATATGTGCTAGTTTTGTATATGGGAAATGTTCAAGGTACAACAGTGTAGTAAATGGTGCACTCCATGATTTTCCTGATTATGCAGATCACCTATGAATTAGTTCAAATAGGCATTTGTGTCATTACATTATGGAAGGATTAATGCATTATTAATTCTGACATAAACAAGACTTGGCAACTTCATACTATTGTAGACAAGATCACTGCCTTCTGCAATTGTTGATTATTAGAGCTAGGAATTAAGACCTGGGTGTTCGGCTATATATAAGGTGGATTAACTGCTGGGAACAATAGCTATACTTATTTTCTTTGGCTTGTCAACCACAGTCAAATGTATTATTCATGCCATTAAAATTTAATTAACTATAAGAAAAACAAAAACAAATATATTTTTATTGGCCAGTTCACACATTGGACAATGGATGTCCATTCTTTTATTACTTATCACTTGATGGCTTGCAGAAGAATGTTTAGAACTGACAGTCGAAAAGTGTTACGTTTAAGGTGATATGAAAAGTCTATTTACAGTGTTTTATTTGTATCCCAAGCCACCACTGCAGTCAGTTATTTATTTATTTATTTATTTATTTATTTATTTATTTATTTATTTATTTGTCAAATTTGTACACTGCCCCAAACTTTCATCTCTCGGCAGTTAACAACAACACAAAACAAGTTAAAACATACACAAAAATCTTAAAACAACGTAGGCAATCTAAAAATTAAAAACAGATTAAAACTTAGACATTTAAAAAGCTGAAAAAGCTCAGCTGAAGAGGTGGGTTTTCCAGTGCTTTTTAAAAATTGTCAGAGATGGGGAGGACTGTATTTAAGTATCCCACAGTTTCCACAGTTTCAGGGCAGCAACCAAGAAGGCCCATCCCTGTGTGGCCGCCAGTCAAGCTGGTGGCAACTAGAGACAGACCTCTCCAGATGACCTCAATGGGAGGTGGGGGTCATAATGAAGAAGCTGTTCTCTTAAATACCCAGGGCCTAAGCACTGTGCTTATCTAAGTACAGCTGATCTGACCCAACCCAACCAGAAGTACTGGCAGCACCCTAGAGTGGCACAATTCCAGGATCTCAGCAAAATCATCAAGGGGTCTGTGTGGTTAGTCTCCCACCTCAGATCCTTGGAATAATCTGTCTGGAGTATTGGGAGAATATGCTCTCATGTTGATCCCCTGATTATTATTATCCATTATGTACCAGTGAATAGTGTGAAAGACCCTTCCCTTTGCTCAGTGTACAGAATGTGTATGCAACAGGAAAAAAGTGCTGCAGCTGGCAAAATGCTTAGCACAATCCTCCTCCCTACAACAGGAAACAACAGAGAGAGAAATTAATTTTCACAGAGATCAACAAAATGGCTTAACAAGCCCTGCACCTTGAGAAAGTTGCCCTGACAACAAAAACAACATTGTGTAACAGGAGCTTCATGGCTACTCACCCCTGTTCTCCATCCCCTTCAATGTTCTCGATTATCCACTGGCCAGCGTCAAAGGACTCTTTCCCCTTCCCGTGCCCTCCCCCTCACCCCAATTCTGCTTTATTATGGCTAGGGATGCATAAAAAACCCTAGTCTTGTTGAAACTCTTTAAGCTTTCTTCAAAATTCCTCAACTGTTTTGCCTGAAAAGGAATGTCCCAAGTTTCCTTTAGGAGAAAATCAGTGGCGGTTGTAATTACTGCAGGTTGGAGATGTTGGCCAAGATCCAAAGAACCATGAAATTAGCTGCATGAGCCCAAAGGGACTTTACACTTGTTTTCATCAAACTACAGCCTTCCTCATGCTGCATGGCAAACTGCTTTTGTAACTGGGAGAAGTCAGCCATGATATGGCCTGGGCATAAGCTGTTTAAAAAGAAGAATCTCAGAAAAATCCACTGGGCTGGCATAGACCTGTTGTGTGATCCCCAAGAGCTGTTTGGATGCTGGCAGAGCTGGGAATGAGGGTGCTGATTGTTTTTGTTTGGATATTTGTCATTTCACCAACTGGTTACAACCAGTCATAGAAGCTGCTGCATCTCTCACTGATCAGCAGCTCATTTTGTACATAAAATGACCGCCACCACCTGCCCAATGCATTAATTATCACAGGAAATTCATCATTGCCTCTCGATAATGCTTGTCCTTCTAGCCAGCCAAGTTCTCAGAAAGCACTAGCATGGTGGGATTTTTAAAAAATAATTACTTTTAAAATTTGTGTCCTGTTTTCTGAATATTTTTCTTGTGAATCTGCTGAATGTTATGCTATTTTGATTCAGTCATGAGGACTAGAAAGTTCAAATATGTATCTGCTATGCTGACATCCTGGTGTGATATACTTTACTGGCTTCTTCTCTTTGGTTATGGATTATGGGACCCGGATTATGGGACCTGGATTATAGCACAATGCGACCTGCATTATGTTAGTTATTATGGAGAGACTGTAACAAACCCATCATTGTTATGGACTTGAACTGGATAAAGGCTGAATTTCTCTCAACCTTGTTATTCCTGGTACAGTGCTCAACATTTTCCTTGTTGAACTTCACTTTTTTGTAACTTTGCAGCAGTCTTGTTTATTTAGAGCATCACAGATGTTTAGACTTTTCTCTATAGGGTTTGCAGCCTCCACCAGTTTTAATCTTCCACAAAATGAATAACCCCTCTAAAGCAGAATGCAGCTGACATATAAACTCCATCACTTTTAATGGCAAACTGATAGCTTGGCATTAGATGCCCAAGAGGTTCTATCTGTGGTGTTAGCTACAACCTCACTGCAATTGTAGCAAAAATTTCATCCCCCAAATTGCTTTTCAGTTGTGTTTTTTGATGTTAGATATGCCTTTGTCTAAGTAAGCAGTCTTTGTTCCTTTATCTGTAGCTATATTGTTTTCTGGGCATGCAAAAAGGTCTGACTGGAACATGAGGAATGATGTAATGGTTGCTTATGTCAGAAAGATACCAGTAAAGCATAGTGTAATTCCCCTATGCAGTTCCTAGGGGGAATAGGCATTTTTGAACAATATCTCTGGTGAAAAGCTGCAGAATGCTCAAACGTAGTCTCAGATTTTATTGTTCTTCTCCTTACTGGCAAAAGGGTTCAGAAGGAGAAGGTGGGCAGACAGCCTTGCAAAAATATGGGGCATTATAATGGGTGATTCAGGAAAGATGATCCAAATGTCTGAACACATCTGAATGTATGGATAGCCCTTCAGGATTTGGAACCATGAGTATCAGATGGTAGTATAGGAGAAAATCTCACATCCAGCACCCATTGATGTGTGCATAGTGTTCCTGTACCATATGCACTCACCAGTTAGTTCCAGTTTACACCCAATGGCAACCGCTATATGAGCTACTGCTGAGTTTACATCCAGTGATTGCCAATATGTAGAACTGCCACCTACACATATGGGCCATATATGCCTGGCTGCTGTGATTCACTGATGTTTGGCAAAATGATGGTGGCTCTGGATCACTGGAATATCTCTGGAACAGGTCCACAGATATTTAGGTCTTTAAGGAACAATGCATGCAAGTCTGAACAAATCAGAGTTGAGCCCAAACTGCTTATTTTAAACATTTTAAGCATGTTGAAAAATCATTTTCTCTTATTGGTTTCTCTTATTCTTTTTTTAGTTCTAGTTATTCATTTAAGATACCTTATTTGCCCTCAGTGATATCATCATATAGTCAAATTTGAACAGCTATGAAGTATTATATTGGCAGAATCTCATTTGCTATGTGACCCTGATTAGGTAGGATCATAAGAACATAAAAACAGCCCTGCTGAATCAGGACCAAGGCCTATCTAGTCCAGCATCCTGTTCCACATGGCAGCCCACTAGATGCCTCTGAGAAACCCACAGTCAAGAGGCGAGGGCATGCTCTTTCTCCCCTGCAACTGGTATTTAGAAGCCTCTTACCTTTGAGGCTGGCTTATAGCCACCAGACTAGTAGCCACTGATGGACCTCTCCTCCATGAATTTATCTAAGCCCCTTTTAAAGCTAGTGGTCATCACAACATCTCGCAGCAGAGAATTCCATAGATTATTTGTGCGCTGTGTGGAAAAGTACTTCCTTTTGTTGGTCCTAAATCTCCTGGCCTTCAGTTTCATTGGATGACCCCTGATTCTAGTGTGGATAGAGAAGGAGAAAAATTTATCTCTGCCCACTATCTCAACTCCATGCATAATTTTATAACCTTTCTCATGTCTCCCTGTAGTCACCTCTTTTCTAAACTAAAGAGCCCCAGATGCTGTAGCCTTGCCTCAAAATGAAGGTGCTCCAGGCCCCAGATCATCTTGGTCACCCCCTTCTTCACCTTTTCCAGTTCTACAATGTCATTCTTAAGATATGGTTACCATAACAGTATGCAGTACTCCAAATGTTGCCGCTTCATAGATTTGTATAAGGGCATTATAATCGGGCAGCAGCAATATAGGAAGATGCTGAAAGGCATCATCTCATACTGCATGGGAGATGGCAATGGTAAACCTCTCCTTTATTCTACCCCCCCCAAAAAAAAACACCCCATGTGGCTTTGTGGTCATCAGGAGTGGACACTGACTCAACAACTTTACCTTTACCATACTATAATATTTGCATTTTTGTTTTCAATCCCCTTCCTAATGACCTCTAATATGTAATTTGCCCTTTTCACAGCTGCCAAAAACTTTCAATGAGCTGTCACCATGACCCCAAGATCCCTCTCCTGGTGAGTCACAGACATCTCAGTCCACATCAGTGTATATGTGAAGCTGGGCTTTTTAACCCCAATATGCATCATTTTATACTTGCTTACATTGAATTCCATTTGCCCTTTTGTCGTTCACTCACCCAGGATGGAGACATCCTTTTGGAGCTCCTCACGATCTGGTTTGTATTACACTACCCTAAATAGTTTAGTGTCATCTGCAAATTTGGCAACTTCACTGCTTACCCCAACTTCTAGATCATCTATGAACAAGTTAAAGAGCACTAGTTCCAGTACAGATCCCTGGGAATCCCACTTCTTACTTCCCTCCATTGTGAAAACTGTCCTTTTATTCCTACCCTTTATTTCCTGTCCTTCAACCAGTTATCAGTCCACACATGAACCTGTCCCCTTATCCCATGATAAGTTTACTCAAGAGCCTTTGGTGGGGAACTTTGTTAAACACTTTTTGGAAGTCCAAGAATATTATGTCGACCTGATTACCTTTTCCCACATGCCTGTTGACACTCTCAAAGTACTCTAAAAGGTTAGTGAGGCAAGACTTTCCCTTGCAGAAGCCATGCTGGTTCTTCTTCAGGGAGGCCTGTTCTTCGATAGGTTTAACTAACTATTTTGTCCTTAAGTATGCTTTCTATCAATTTACCTGAATTGATTTAACTGAAGTTAAGCTCATCAGCCTGTAGTTTCCTGGATCACCCCTGGATTACCTTTTGAAAATCGGAGCGATATTATCTACTTACCAGTCCTATGGTACAGAGCCATCCGCATAACTAAACCCAAAAGGAGGAAAAACCCACACTCAGCGGGAAAAAGACATTCAAACTGCAGCAGTCTAGGGCAAAATGGCAGCAAATGAGGTCAAAATAGTGAGTCTTCACACAAAAAATAGTTTCTAAAGGGAAATGTTTCTACCCTTCCCTAAATTTCTAGTTTCTTCCTGAAAACTGAAAGTGGAGAATAATGAAGTTGCAGCACCAACATAAATGCAGAAAAATTATTCAGGTAGCAAGATACAGAAATAGGCAATGATTATTACATGTATGGCCACTATATTAGATATTCAGTGGCCAGGAAAGAGCTCTTGGGAATTGTTACACAGAGATCCCCAAAGTATTAGGCCTAATATTAGAACATAAGAACAGCCCTGCTGGATCAGGCCCAAAGCCCATCTAGTCCAGCATTCTGTTTCACACAGTGGTCCACCAGATGCTGCTGGAAGCCTACAGGCAGGAGTTGAGGGCATGCCCTCTCTCCTGCTGTTACTCCCCTGCAAATGGTACAATTATAGAATGTTCAGTTATAGAAACAAAACAAAAAAAGTAAGAGCAGGGTTCTAGTGGCAAATGAAGAGAAGATAAATCAAATGAATGATCATCATCATTATTACCTGTAGATTCTCAACGCCATCACTCACAGTGCTATATCATGGGTAAGGGTTAACCTTTTGTGACTTTGACTCACCCAGTTGTATCTAAGTCCTGTAGGAGCTTCAGATGTCTGGGGTTATATTATATCTTGTACATCATTCATGTCAAGTTCCCACATCTGGCTGCCAACTTCTCTCACAGCTTGCTGCTTCAAGAATTTAATCTTTTGTATTTTCACTTTGCAAGGAAAAGGTAGACGGCAGGTTGGGAGCAGGGACAGGGATGTACAAGACAATCACAGCAGCAAACAGCTTAAATCTGGGGCTGAGCTGAAACGGCTTATCTACTTTCATGTTCATGCCTTCTGTTTTCATGAGTATCGGAAACTGCTTCCCATTCCAGCAACCTTTTGAACACTTGTAAACCTATTCCCTCTGTTCTTCACTGTCCCTTTGTTCTCTGGCTGCTAGATCTTTTCAGCAACATTTTTCCTCCCTCACTGTCCTCAAGATAATTTGCTTCCACTGCCATTTAATCTGATTGGTTGCTGTGACCTATGTGATTGTGCTGATGCAATGCTGTATTCAAGGTGATGGTTTGCACAGATGGAATCAAAATCAAAATTACAGTACAACCAAAATGGAATTTAAGCAGCATCAGAAAAACCTCGTTCAAAAGGCAGTCCCTAAAATGCCCACTAGAGGAGATCATCCTTAGCTACCCACCAAAAGATGAGCAGTGGTTTGGCCAAAGGAACTTCCTTCCGCAGGACGACATAACAATATCTCCACACTGCCAAAGAGAAATCACTGCCCCTGTCCCTTGTGCCCAACTTTCTGTCTGATGACAAAAACACTCAAAGCAGGCCCTCGGTAGATCATCTTAGGAGTCAGATGGTTTCATATGGGTTGAAGTGATGCTTAAGATACTCTGATCCCAGAGCATTTCCGGCTTTGATGGTCAAAGCCAGCACTAGAAACAAATTAATAACCAGTGCAAATGGGATGATAGCAGAAGTACATATTCTAGCCTCTCAGCCTCAGTTAGCATCCCCTGCAGTTAGCATCTTCTGGGCTAACTGACGCTTTTGGACTACTAAGACCTAGAGTGCATTACAGTAATCTAACCTGGAGCTGATTAAGATGTGAATGACTGTGACTAGGTCCAGCTTCTCAAGGAAAGGGGACAGCTGGTGCATCAGTTGAAGTTGGTAAAAGGTACTACTAGCTAGGGATGTGCGAAACATTTCAGATACAAAACGTTTTGTACCCAAAACAGCCTGTTTGGGGTGTTTTGTAGACAAAACAAAACAGCCATTTTCCAGATCCAAAAGTTTTGTAGACAAAACAAAACGCCCCTGTTTCGGCTACAAAACGTTTTGTTGTTTCGGACCTCCATTTTGTAGTGATCTCTGAGTCAGTCTCCATTTTGTGTTTGACATCTCTTTGAATTTCCCACCCTTCCAGCCTTCTGATCGGTGACCTAACTCATGGGCTGAACTGCTGACAATTCCCTCCTTGTTCCCCATTGGCTCTTTTGCTTCTTGCCACTCTTTACTGACCCCACATTGGCCAGGGGAAGGGTTGCTAACCCATGGGGTGCTGGGTTCTGTTGTTTCTGTGGTGTTCTGAGTGTAGATTCTCTGGTAGCATATGAGAGTGGATTCTTGTTTTTCACTGAAAATCTCATATGCTACCAGAGAATCTACAATGAACACCTCAGAAACACAAAACCTAGTACCCCAAGGGCTTGTGGGTATGGAGGTGGTTGGCACCCTATGTGCACTACACAACCACTCGTTCTGGGAAACCCCAGTGCCCCCCAAGCGGAATTATGGGGCTGCTGAAACCTCCATTATTCCCTATGGGAGAAATCTTAAAAGACACGTAAACTTCAACAATTCAGAAAAGATCAGCCCTTTGCCCAATGGAGAGGAGAACTGGTCTTGTGGATGAGCATGACTTGTCTCCATAGCTAAGCAGGATCTGCCCTGGTTGCATCTGAATGGGAGACTTGATGTGTGAGCACCTCAAGATATTCCCCTCAGGGGATGAAACCGCTCTGGGAAGAGCAGAAGGTTTCAAGTTCCCTCCCTGGCTTCTCCAAGATAGGGCTGAGAGAGATTCCTGCCTGCAACCTTGGAGAAGCCGCTGCCAGTCTGTGAAGACAATATTGAGCTAGATAGACCAATGGTCTGACTCAGTATATGACAGTTTCCTAAGTTCCTAATTCTTTTGAGATAATTCTGGAAGTTTCCTTGCCCCCTTTGGGCACTACCACCCACCACACTCTGCTCTGGGTCATCCCTTTCCCCTTGATTTAAAGTGATACATTTGCTGGAATCCCCATTATTCCCTATGGAAAAATTCTTAAAGATGTGTAGACTTAAAAAGTTCACAAAAAATCAGCCCTTTGCCTAATTCCTTTGAAATTTGGGTAGTAGCTCCCACCCATTGGATACTACCACCAACACCCACTCTTTTTGCCCTGAGACCCTTTTTAAAAATCCAAATCGATCCGGATTCGGAAAATTCAGCTACTAAACAAAACAGGTCTGATTCGGATTCAGAAAATTTGGGTACAAAACGAAACGGGAGTGTTTCGATTCGGATACAAATCGAAACAAGAAAATTCCAAAATGCACACCCCTACTACTAGCCACAACCATATCCAGCTGTTAAGGAGTAAGGCTGAGTCCAGGAGCATCCCCGAGCTGTGATCTTGGTGTGCAGATGAAACCCCATTCAAAACCAAAACAGACTGAACACTTATCACCAGGACCCGAAACATAGGGAACTATCTTATGCCGAGTCATTCCATTGGTCCAGACAAGGACCCATACTGAGATCACTGTTTTGAAAATACCCACCTTTGCTTCAACTGGGCTAGCACTGCTCTGTAAGCGAGACCCAGGGGTTAGCAAACCTGGATGCTCACTTGGATTGCCAGCTTGATACTGCAAGCAGTGGTGCATGCCAGCCCCAGGATAGACCACACATGGCACCTGGAAGGTGAGGGGGAAGATGGTCAGTGTTCATGCCAGCCTTTGAGCTGAAGAGGTGGGGGATCAAGGGTGGCACAGGTTTGGAAGGACCTAACATCAAAAACAACAACAGAGTAGCAGTAGAGTGGAGGTGGAGCTATGGCAGGAGGTAGGTGCGTGATTCCTGCAGTAGAGGTGTGGGGTGCCTGCACTCTCCTTCCTATGGCACACTCACCACCTGATCCCATTGCCTCACCTTGCCTCATGGGGAAGCTGCCCCTGTATATTTGGTATAATTTAATTTGCTTGTCACAGGAAAAAGTACGACGGTGGGCATGGAACTGAAGACCTATTTCCAGCCACAAGAACACTTATTTAGCACCCGCTCTGATGTCTGGAATTTCATTAGGCATTTCCACCACACTTTTAAACATTTCTTCCACACTGGAAGGGCTAGAAGGCACAAGAAAGCACAAGAAAAGGAATAAAGCTGAAATTCTCAGGAAGCTGCATCTACTGCCATATACTACATCCTGTGCTTTTTCTGCACTTTCAAAGATAAGCAAATTCATCTGAAGGATTTGATATATACTGGCCTCTCAGTATTCACAGTCTAAGTGGAAACTATTGATCGGGTAAGAGTGTGAAATACCGTTTATGTTGTCAAATTTTACACAATTTCCTTGCATACAATAAATGAATCTCTGTTTTTAGTGCACCTTTTCCAGTCAACCTACATTACGTTTAACAAACACACCCCTTCCAACTTTTGAGGATTTTAGCAAATAGATGTATGTCAAGGAAAACCAAGAGATGTAGTATCTCTCGTCATTCTGTCTAGTCCAAGGCTACCTGGCATATTTATTTAAAATCTGTAAGATGTGGCTCCTTAACCTTGAATGAATAGTTTAGAACAATGCTCAAGGGAAGGGAAAGGCTTGCACAAAAAGGAAGATTTTCATATATATAGTCCTGAGTTCCTTGGAGAAAGGAATGCAACAAATATTGATATCCTGCTTTTCAACCAAAGCTCCCAATTACATAAATTTAAATAAATAAATAAAATGGCTCCCTGTCCCCAAAGCGCTCACAATCTAAAAAAGAAACGTAAGCTAGACACCAGCTACAGCCACTAGAGGGATGCTGTGCTGGGGATGGATAGGGCCAGTTGCTCTCCCTCTGCTAAATAAAGAGAATCACCACTTTTACAAGGTGCTTCTTGGCTCAGTTGGCAAGGGACCATATAGAGGTGGGCCCCACTCTTGCTTCTGTGTAATGGGTTTATGGACTATAGCATTATTGTAACAAGCAACATAAAATGGTAATGAAAACTTGCTTCATATTAATATATACATTTTAGAGCTGCAGACGTAGGCGCAGAGCTGGTGAAGTGCAGTTTCTGAGGGTCAAACTATGTCAGTGTTCTTTTTAAGGCCCGGGGGCCAGTTTTAGCCCTCATCAACCCTAAGTGTGAGCCCATGACTAATTGTTTATTGGGCATGTGTGAAGCTTTGTTCAAACCAGAATATCCTGCACAGTCCCCTTGGAACCATTCAGAGATGGCCCTTCTTACCATGTTTTGCCCTTTGCTCACCACTAGGCGTGGGAGCAGTTTATCTGAAGGGAAACTGAGCAGTCTTGAGCCCTTGCATCATCTTGGAAGGCATGTACAGAGTGCTGGGAAGGGTCGTCTTTCCCAGTGCTTTCCCTGCCGCACTCTTAAGAGACGGCTTCATCTCTCTTAAAGGGCCTTTCTCAGCCCTCAGCCCTGGAAAAAGTGCTGTACTGTGTGCAGCTGAGCACAGGGGAAATGGGTCTCACATTGAAAGGGTTTTTTTTGCTTTTGTTTTTGCCAAGTGGCCCTCACTTGAAAAATAGTGAAGCTCACCAAACTATGAGGTTCTACAGTGTGCAGAGCCTTAAGGGGTTCTGCGAGGAGAGGAGGCTCAACCCGCTCTCCCTGCAGACGAGCAGTAGCTTGTTGCTGGGTGGCTGATCCGGCCGCCCAGATGAGCAGTGACTTCAGTCGGGCGCTCCCACTCCCGCACCCGGCCACGGCTCGCTCAGGAGCTCTGGGTGGTGGGGGAATGTGAGTGCTGCCACATGGCCCCCAGAACCCCAGGAATGCAGCGCAGTGCAATCCTGGGGTCCCCCTCCCCTCTCCCCGAGTGTGTCTGCCACAGCTGCAAGCAGCCGTGGCTGACACGATTATGAAAACAAGGTTAACAGAGCACTCATTTAGGGGGTGGGGTATTTAGGCGGGCTAGCCGCTGTTGAACCACCGGGCTTGCCTGTGAGCCTGGTGGTTCTCACGATCGATTAAAACTGGGCTGGGCTTCCTTATCCCAGTTCCCATCGATCGTGAGAATAGCCCTTATGTGTTACTATAAGCACAAGCTTAACTGTTAAAAACAGTAAAATAGCAGCCAGATTCCTCACCCCACTGCAACAGGAGCTATCTGACAAGCCAACAGAAGCCTCCCTCCCCCTGCTTTGTAAACAGCAGTTCTGTGTTTGAGAACGTGATCCAGTTTGGGATCTCAAGGCAAGGTAGCTGAAGCTCCTCAGCCTTCACCATGGTCCTGATTCCCAGGGAGCCCAATCTGACTGCTATTCAACTTTTTTTTTTTAAATGCACTTGCGAAACATTTCCTTTGTAAACATGTAGTTTGACTCTAACCCAGAAGCTGCAATTTCAAATTTCATCTCAGCAATGAACTCACTAGGAGGTCTTCGCTGAATCACTCTTCCCTTAGGCCTGGTCTCACATTAGCAACAAGGGGATGATAAGATAGTTGTAATTGCTGTTAGATTACTGAAAGACAGATGATTGATTGCAAAAGTGATAAACTTCAGTAACAGCAGGTAGTATTGCTGGTGTATAATTTCTTTTTCAAATGGGTTTATCTTTTTATTTGATAACTAATACAGTATACAGCTGTATAAAGAATATGAATAGCATGGCATGACATGACGCTATTCATAATCTTATTAACGTAAAATCTGTGTCCTCCTTGTTCTTATTGAGGCAATCCTTCATCAGATCTTACATTAAAGACACCGGTCTATTGAAATAATGTATATAAAACATTTTGAATACCCTAAAGTGCTGCTTCTAGTATCTCCTGCTAACTGGAAAAAAAAGGAAAATTTAAAGTGTTAATGTTTAGCAGAATATGCTGAACTGGTCATATTCTGACCAACTATAAGGGTATTCACACACACACAGCCTAACCCAGGCTAGAGCAACCTAGCCTGGGTTAGGCTGCACATGTGAAGTGCCAAGACCAAGGTGGCTGCCCATGCGACAAGCCCCACTTTTTAACCTGGCATTGAGCTGGTGGTTCATGTAACCTAGGGATGAGCCCGGACCGGTCCGGAGGCCATTTTGAAGGCCTCCGAACCAGTCCAGACATGAGGGTGGTCCGGCACTTGTGTGGGGGGCTCTTTAAGGGTGTGGGGGGGTGTAATTACCCCCCCCCACACACACACACACCGTGTTTCCCCCGCCAGCGCGTTCATTTAGTAAAGCTTTTGGGACGGCAGGACACCTCCCTGCCGCCCCTTCCCCCAGTCGTAGGCAAAAGGCTTCACAAAGCCTTTTGTGCATGTACACGTTGCGCGCGCACGTCACGTCTCCACGATGTGACGGAGACGTGACTTTGTGAAGCCTTTTGCCGACGACTGGGGGAAGGGGCGGCAGGGAGTTATCCTGCTGCCCGAAAAGCTTTACTAAACGAACACGCCGGCGTGGGAAACGCGGTGGGGGGGAGTACACCCTCCCCCGCCCTTAAAGAGCCACACACACAAGTGCCGGACCGCGGTTCCGTGCACATTCTTAATGTAACCTTGGCTGGTGATCATCTGGGTAATCATTGCTGGGTTAAACGGCTCCCCTCCGCCCCCACCGGCCCACTGCCATTTCTGGCAGCAAGATGGAGGGAAGGAGCAGCTGTGCCAAGTGCATTGGCTGCTCTAACAATAGCACCCACTGAGCTTGTGTCCTGGGGCACCCTGGGATGTGGGAGCGGGAAAGTCCTATTGCTCCCAGCATCTCCCTCTGTTGCACCACTGCTTGTGTAGGTGTATGGTGCAGCGGATATGGGGAAGGCAGCTGCTAATCTGCTGGAGAAAGCAGGCAAGCCCCTGCCTTCCACGCGGCCCTCCCTCCCTCCCTCTGGAAGTCATAGGAACATAGGAAGCTGCCATATACTGAGTCAGACCATTGGTCCATCTAGCTCAGCATTGTCTACACAGACTGGCAGCAGCTTCTCCAAGGTTGCAGGCAGGAGTCTCAGCCCTAGCTTGGAGATGCTTCCAGGGAGGGAACTTGGAACCTAGATGCTCTTCCCAGAGCAGCCTCATCCCGCAAGGGGAAAATCTTACAGTGCTCACACCAAGTCTCCCTTTCATATGCAACCAGGGCAGACCCTGCTTAGCTAAGGGGACAAGTCATGCTTGCTACCAGAAGTCCAGACTACATAAGTGTCTCTCTAGTAAAGACTACATAGTGTCTCTCCAGTGACTGTTGTTGTGTTTGTTTGGGGGTGTTTTAGATGGTGATCCATTTTCTCAAATGTTTTCCTATGCAAACTGCTTTGAGAACTTTTTATTGAAAAGCAATATATAACAACCACAGTGGCTCACATTCAGTGCAGCTGAGCACTGTTCACACTACAGCATGTGTGTAAACTCCACCTGCACTGTTGGAACAGAGCAGTTCTGCTCTGACTTAAAGTTGTAGTAAAAATATCAATTATTTCCAACCGCATGAGCCTAACATAGTATTGTATTCTGTCTAATGATCTGCCATGTTCTGTTGTTTAGAAGTTTGTCCCTGTGGGGATCCTGTAGTGATTGTGGGGGATGGAGTCAAAAAAGAAAAGGGAGGGAAAGGGAAAGGAGAAAATGTGATTGTTTCTGAATAAAGTCTTAGTTAGATCTACGTAAGGGAGACAGCTATAAAACTTTTAGATTTGGAGCAGAATTGCCAAAAGTTTACATGCCCAACTTTACAGAGTGGGAAACTTTACACACACACACACACACACACACACACTAGCATGGGCAGTGCTCAATACCCATGTTGTGCTTTGTTGAATGTGAGCCACTGACAATAGTAAAAGTAACAATAATAGTAATAATATGCAGGTCTGTGTGACAACCAACTACCAAAATATTAAACAGTCAATGTATATTATGAGATTTTACTCTTTTATCAAGTAGTAGAATATTTTGTGGTCGTTTTAGGCTTGCTTTTTGGAAATGCAAAGACATTAATGGTGAGCACTATGTATAAATAACAAGAAAATTGGTGTCATTGCTGAAGGATAATACAGAAAATAAAGCCCTACTATCAACTCCCAGAATTACAGTACTTGTGCAGTGAAAAGGGAGGAGGCATGGTTTTCCTATCACTTGGCTTTTACTCATTCTGCTTTTCATTGTAATTGTGTCACTTTGTTTTTATGTATATTATTAAATATACAAATGCCTCTTAGACCCTTTTTAAAATCTGAGAGTTCATAATGTTCTTGACATTAAGGATTAGGGCACTGTTTTTCACAGAGCTAACAAGCGATATAAATTGGGTTTTTATTAAAATAAATAAATCTTGTACTTACCTCCAGATTTATTCAAGGATATAATTCAGGAAGAAAAGTGAAGAGGTACTGCATATAGCACATTAAATGGAGTCTACAGTAAGAATACTCTGCAGTTTCTCTTTAAGGTTATTTCACATGCAACATTTTTCTTTTTGCAGATATAACTTTCATGTAACAAAAAGAGTGTACAGTTATTACCATAAAGATGTGCAAAATCTGTCATCTGCTGTGCAGTTAGGTGTGCTCACTAGTATGAGGTAACCATCTAGAAACTATAGGTAGAAAATAATTTCACAATGCAAACTACTGTAAGCAACTCTGAGTGCTGGAATGATGGAATATAAATCTGTGCATGTGAAGTGCCAAGACTCAGTTGGCTGCCCATGTGCCAAGCCCCACTTTTTAAACATAAATGATAAATAAATGGGTACTCATGCCTAGGCTACTCATGCCGAATTCAGCCTCCCTTCTCTTATTATGGGCCAAGGTGATAATAAAATGCACTAAATTGCTTCAACCGGAAGATGGAAAATCTAACTGGTAGATTCTCATGCAGACACAACCTATACATGTTTAGTCAGGTGTATATAATATATTACTGATGCATTCCCAAATAAATGTAACATTAATATTAATAAATCTAAACTTAATATTTATAAATCTAACTTTACTATTTAAGAAGGCTTGAGATAATGCATTTGAAAATGGCTTCTTTTTATATAGGTTTTTTTTTTAATGAGGCTTATAACATGGACTCTTGTCTGAAGATTTATGAACAAGACATGTGATCCCAAAAGTTCTCATATTGGTTTTTGAACTGAGCTATAATTTCATGACAATTTGTTGCATCTGTATGATGGATTGCACAGATCAATCTTGGGTGATTTATCACCTATGTTGGAATTATATACTTCTAGCCAGACAGAGTCATTTCACTTTGGATTTAGCATTATGAACATAATACTTATCCTCCTAAGAATGTTCTTAAGTAAATATTCTTAAAGCTAATCAGAGAAAAATGACTACAGAAATATCATGTAAATGAAGAGGTACAATGCCCATTTTGCAAGTCAGCAGATACTCTGCTATTGATTTTACAGGATGTCCATTCAAACTAAAGATGTAAAGCTGATGTGTACACTGTTGGGAAAATTAGGCCAACATAAATTGCTTCGTGTGATGACTGTATGCCATTCCTATGTGTCAGCTCACCATTCGCCATGGTCAATTGTCTCTATGGTATTGAAAACATCCAAAACCAAAGAGCATGGAGAAAATGTGCATGGAGAGTGATGGAACATAACTGGCTTGCCATAGGAATTCAGTTGCTATGTGGAGCCATTAAACAATAGAGGCTCTTGAAGTGAAAGTCCAAGCATCTCATGACACTAGTAGCTCCTATGTGATCACACTTGAATACCTAAGATTGCTTCTCCCCATTCTCTTTCCAGCATGGGGGGATTCTGGTCCTAGAGTCCCACTAGGAAAAATGGTTAGGGATAAGAGATGTTTAGAGGAAGAAGCATAGGTTAGGCAATGGTTCTGCTCATCTCTCCTGCCCACCCATGCTGTGTTTTAATCCCAACCCCCTCTGCACAACACTCACTGTATAGGGATTAAGCAGCAATCAAATGGGCAGACCCACCACCACCATATTTGGTTTGGTCTTGAGTTCATGATAGAGCTGAGATCTGAACTGGAGGCTTCCTGGTTCACAGCTCAGCTTGGGGTCATGAAGAAAATGCAATGAGTGGAGAAGGAATGTGTCAAGGTCAAGATGGTTCACCTTAGAACTGGTCTGACTTGAGGGCTTGCACCCTTGAGCCGGATTGGGCCTGGTTTGGCTCAACCTTCAGTTGACATCTCCTCCGCCCCCCGCTGCCCCATGCAGCCAGCTCGCTCAGGGCCAGTTCGGGGATTCTAACATTAAGATTTCTCTTTTTTTAGAATCACTCATTGGCAGGTTCAGTGGCCTCAGGGAGTCCTGAGGTGGCGTGGGGGGGGGTCTCCACAGTCTTCCTCTCTCTCAACTGCCCCCCAACTGCCCCCCCATTTTGAGGCAATCCCGGCCCTTTCCACAATGGCGGTGGCCATTTTTGGAGGCCACCGCACATGTGCCCTGGCCATTTGTATGGCCAGGTCATGACCCAGGCCATGGGTCATCCACAGGTGAGTGATTCTAAAAAGAGAGAGAATTTAACATTAGAACCCCCAAACCAGCTCGAATTCAAGCTGAGCCAGGAGTTTGTTCAGTGGCACAAAACTGAATATGCCCACTCTGAACTACAGAGGATGTATGTGATTGAATGGGTCATAGATAGGACTGGCACTTGGATGGTTCCCTAAAGTTGAAATTATGTGCCTCCTCATTAAATACTACTGGGCTGTGTTCATTTAATCTGGCCCTATTAGTATCAGCTTTCACAAATGGAACTTTGAAGCTGGCTATTGGGATTTCAGTGAGCAATGCGGTTGGCATGCTAAAAGTCTTTTGTTTTAGCTTTGTCATACTCATCTAAAGAATACTAAAATTGTAGTGCTTACACTTGGGTGACACACATGGTGCAGCTTCGGGTCTCAGCAATGTAGCTTCTCTCAAGTGAAGGCTGTATAGTACTTGATTTGCTTACACTCTTTGGAACGTTAGAAGAACCATGCTGGATCAGACCAAGTGACAGTCAAGTCCAGCATTCTGTTTCTATCAATGACTGGCTAGATGCCTCCAGGATGCACACATTCAGAGTATGAAGAAAACAACCCACCCCACAATTTGTTATCAGCATCTGCAAGTGCAAGTATACTTTCCCTGGGTTTTTGGACATTTTATTTAGTTGTCATGGCTAATAGCCATTGATAGATCTACCCTCTATGGATATCCTTTTGAAAAGCCACCTAAGCTAGTGAGCATAGTCATCACCACTTTTTATTGGAGTCAATTGCACAAGTTAATTATGCATTATGCAAAGAAGTAATTTTTGGGGTCTATTCAACTGGCCCTATCCAACCCAAGCACAGCAACCCTCCAGTGGCTGTTGCTGATATCTACCATATGTTTCTTATAGCTTTTGAGCTCTTTGGGGATAGAGGACCATTTCTTTCTTTCTTTCTTTCTTTCTTTCTTTCTTTCTTTCTTTCTTTCTTTCTTTCTTTCTTTCTTTCTTTCTTAACTGTTTTGAGAACTTTTGTTGAGTAGTGGTGCATAAATGCTTGTAGCAGCCACAGCAGAAGTAGTTGTTGCCATTGTCTGCTGAACCGGCAGTAATTTCATTCAGTGATCCTGAGTTGTAAGGTCTTTTCGGGAGGTCTGCAGCTGGGTATACTGCGCTTGTTACAGAAGAACAGAAGTATGACAGCTAGTCATGCCCCCCTAGCACCCACTTATTCTGTAGCCAACCCCCATTCCCTCTGTGATCAGTGCTTGCCTCTGTGGACAAGTGCTCAACATGGATAGAGGATCCAGGGGTGGCTCTTCTATGAGGCAGTGTGAGGTGGTTGCCTCAGGCATGGGCACAAGAATGGTACAGAAGATGACAAGTGCTGGCCCCTGCCACCACAAGCAATATTCTACGGGCCTCCCTTCCACCTGCTGCCACTGCCTTTCCTCACCTCACTGGGGTGAGCTGTTCATTTCCCTCTCCTTGCCACCAGGAGGTGGCTCTTCATCCCTCCTGCCCAATATGAGCTAGGAATACCCCTGCCACCACTGCCTAGCTTGAAGGTGTTGTCTGAGAATGCTCACATTTTGCCACCACTGCTACCTTGGCAGCATGGTCTCGGTAGCAAGCTTGAATTGCCCCCTTTGCTAAGCAAGGTCCACCTGGTTTGCATTTGAATGGGAGACTACATATGTGAGCACTGTAAGTTTTTCCCCTTAGGTGATGGGGTCACTCTGGGAAGAGCACCTGCCTGCTGACATGCAGAAGGTTCTAAGTTCTCTCCCAGGGTGAGAGGGACATCTGCCTATAAACTTGGAGAAGTCACTGCCAGACTGTCTAGGCAATACTGAGCTAGATGGACCAGTGGTCTGACTCAGCACAAGGCAGCTTCCTGGGTTCCTAGAATTCTGACCACCTCTGCTATTTGACTCAGGAAGCAAAATACCTTGGACCACCCCTGGGAGTAGCAGGGCAGTGGTAAAAAAAAAAAAAAATCCAAGCTGGGGGCATGGCTAACTGGTAAACTCCCATTTCCTTTGGACCTTGGTGCAACATATCCATAAAGAGGGATCTAGTATTGGGGGTGGGGGGGAGAGAGAGACCACTATCCATTTTCTCTGCACCATTCATAATTCTATAAAATGGCGTTTTGTCTCCCATTTAGCCATGTTTCCCTTAAACTAAAAGGTCCCTTATTAAACATGTATCAAAGGCATAGCTCCAGTAGCTAGAGACAGCTTTTTCTTCGATTTTCACGAAAAATTGCTCACATAACTCCTCTGATGCAAACCTTCAGATTGAACAGACTGCGCTCAGTGGTTATGACCCATTGAAGTTTTTTTTAAAAACCAAATATACTTATTGCCTTTCAAAAGGAAATTCTAATTTTATTGAGAGCACATTCTTCTCATCTTAGGTCACTAATGGATTTCTTGGAAAGACAAGGTCTTTTACCAGAAAGAAGTAACTTAGCCCAGTAAGAATGTGAGCAGTAATTTAGAGGAGAAATAGCATCACTTAAAAAAAAAAAGTCTACCTAATTCAAATGTGCAAGGTCAAAGTATTTCATCTACTGACATTGGTGTAGCTAGGCTACAGAAAATATAGGCTGGAATATCTTGTAAACAACAATATATTGTTTGTCAGGGGGAAATTGCTGAGATGTGCACTATTAAAAGGTTATTCAAGCCAAGCTGCCACATTAAAATATTTTCTTATCTCTTAGTTTCATGTAAATCTAAGAGAGAGAGCAGCTTAACTGTATAACACCCAAGTCAGCCGTGGTTGAAATGGGAGCTTATCCTTAAAGTTACTACTGTGTAAGAGATCTGTGCTTAGCAGTTTCTGTTTACACTTTTGCTCCAGCAGTACCGCTATCCCACAGCTGCTGATCTCTAAATAGTGTTTTAGAAATGTGGGGTGTTTTTCCTGGGAAATTTCCCACTCATACATGTTTATTTAGGTATCCTTCTGGTCAGTCTTTTCATGCAGTTTTGCAATACTTCTACCCTGCACAAAGTTGGTCTCTGTTCAGGATTTATTTTTATTTTTATTTTTTGATTTGATTTGTATATCGCCCTTCCAATATGGCTCAGGGCAGTTTACAATTAAAACACACCACTAAAACAGTAAAGAGCTAAAACAAATTTAAAAAACAATATAACAATTAACAATTTTAAAACATTTTAAAACAACAATTAAACAATTACAGTGATTAAAATCCCCGAAATCGGGTTTTGAATTTTAAAATAAACCAGAAATTAAACCCC
The DNA here is from genome assembly GCF_027244095.1 of Hemicordylus capensis. Lineage (NCBI taxonomy): Eukaryota > Metazoa > Chordata > Lepidosauria > Squamata > Cordylidae > Hemicordylus > Hemicordylus capensis. The sequence continues at coordinate 108,295,564 of NC_069661.1, read as the reverse complement.
CCACAATTTAGGAAGCTGAGAAAGCGTGAAAAGAACAGTTTTCAGGTGTCTTTTGAAAATTGCCAGAGATTGAGAGGATCGCATCCCAGCAGGGAGCACATTCCACAATCTCGGGGCAGCGACCGAGAAGGCCCGACTCTGTGTCGCCACCAAACGAGTTGGCGGTAACTGGAGACGGACCTCCTCAGATGACCTCAGTGGGCGGTGGGGCTCACAATGAAGAAGACGCTCTCTTAGGTACACAGGGCCTAAGCCGTTTAGGGCTTTTAAAGTTATAACTAGCACTCTGTATTTTGTCTGGAAACCTATTGGCAGCCAGTGTAACTCCATCAGTAAAGGAGTAACATGGTCTCTCCGAGATGACCCAGAGACCAGCCTGGCTGCCGCGTTCTGAACAAACTGTAGTTTCCGGACTATGTACAAAGGCAGCCTCACGTAGAGCGCATTACAAAAGTCAAGTCTTGAGGTTACCAGCAGATGTACCACAGTTTTGAGGTCACTGATCTCTAGAAACGGGCGCAGCTGGCGTATTAGCCGGAGCTGATAGAAAGCACCACTGGCCACCGCCTCAATCTGAGAAACCAGGGAGAGGTGTGAATCCAGAAGTACTCCCAGACTGCGAACCTGTTCCTTTTGGGGAAGTGTGACCCCATCTAGAACAGGCAGAACAAAATTGTCTCTAGAGTTCTGACCCCACACAATAAGTACCTCCATCTTATCTGGATTTAGCTTCAGTTTATTCTCCCTCATCCAGCCCATTACTGCTTCCAGATAGGCATTTAGGGAGGATATGCCAGCTCCTGAAGAAGTTGACATGGAGAAGTAGATCTGGGTGTCATCAGCATACTGGTAAGACCCAGCTCCAAATCCCCTGATGATCTCTCCCAGCGGTTTCATGTAGATGTTAAAAAGCATTAGAGAAAGTATGGAGCCTTGAGGGACACCATATTTAAGCTCAGATTTTGAAGAGCAACAGTCTCCAATCGACACCATCTGGAATCTATCTGAGAGGTAGGAACGGAACCACTGTAAAACAGTGCCTCCCACCCCCAACACCCTCAGACGTTCCAGAAGGATACTATGGTCAATAGTATCAAAGGCCACCGAGAGATCCAAGAGGACCAATAGAGTCACACTTCCTCTGTCAATTGCCAATCGGAGATCATCCATCAAGCCAACCAAGGCAGTCTCCACCCCATAGCCCACCCCAAAACCAGTTTGAAATGGGTCTAGATAATCAGTTTCCTCCAAGACCACCTGGAGTTGAGAGGCCACCACCCTCTCAATTACCTTGTCCAGCCATGGGAGGTTGGAAACAGGCCTATAATTGCTCAGCTCCAAGGGATCTAATGCAGGCTTCTTTAGAAGAGGTCTAATGATTGCTTCCTTAAGACAAGGATGCATCCTGCCCTCCCTCAGAGAAGCATTTATGATATCCACCAGGCTGTTTACAACAACCTCCCTGCTAGATCAAACAAGCCATGTTGGACAACGGTCAAGAGAACAAGTGGTAGGCCTCACCGATCCAAGCAGCTTGTCCACATCCTCAGGAATCACAAACTGAAACTGATCGAATCACATAAGAGGAGTCATTGGGCACCTCCAGCTCAGACATCAAATTAATTGTGGAGTCATCACCTAGGTCGGCCCGAATCCGAGAGATTTTATGTGCAAAAAACTCTTTAAACACATCACAGCGGGTAACTGATGACTCCAAATTCTGGTTCAAGGGAGGGGGGACAGATACTCATCCCCTCACAACCCTGAACAACTCCGCTGGATGTGAATTCACAGAGGCAATACGGGCAGAAAAGAACCGCCTCTTTGCAGCACGTATTGCCTGAGCATAGATCTTTAGATGTGCTCTATGTCGCAATCTGTCAGATTCGAGTCAAGTCTTCCTTCACTTGCGCTCCAGTCGCCTACCTTGCCACTTCAGCCCCCGTAGATCTTCTGTATACCAAGGGGCCAATTTTGAAGTGGGTCAGAGGGGACGCTTGGGAGCAATCATGTCTACTGCCCTGGTGAGCAAGGTGTTCCAATTCTCAACCAGGGCATCAGCAGGATTACCAGGAAAGCCAACACTGAATCCCTCCAAGGCTTCTTGGAATCCTACCAGAACCAATAACCTCTTCTAGCAGACCATTCTAATAGGCCCCTCACCCCTTCAGAGGTGGGAAGTGGTTGTAAGTCCAACCTTAACCAGATGGTGGTCCATCCATGACAATGGGGAAATCACAGGAGTCCCCACCCACGGAACACCACCCTGATCAGAGTAAAATACCAACTCAAGTGTGTGACCTGCAATATGCATCGGTCCAGAGACTACTTGGGATAGGCCAATAGTTGTCATGGCCACTATGAACTCCTGAGCTGCCCTGGACAGATTGTTCCCAAAATGAACATTGAAGCCCCCCAGCACCAAGACTCTGGGAGACTCCAACACGAGTTCCGCAACCAAGTCCGTGAGCTTAGTAAGGGATTCCGCTGGGCAGCAGGACGATCGGTACACCAACAGAAGTCCCGATCTATCCCTGGTCCCCAAACGCAAGTACACACATTCAGTATGGCCCGATACCCTGACAGGGACCCTGGTGAGGGAGATGTTATCCTTATAGACCACAGCCACCCTACCTCCCTACCCACATCCCCTCACCTGCTCCTCTACAGAATATCCTGGAGGGAGAAGCTGGGACCAAACTGGAGCACTAGCCTCCCCCAACCAAGTCTCAGTAATACATACTAGGTCGGCCCCTTCATCCATGATCAAATCATGGATGAGTTCAGATTTATTTTGGACCGACCTGGGATTACAGAGGAGCAGGGGAAAGCTATGTGTGTTGTTGGCAGTGCTCCCTGAGGTCAAAGAGCTGGCAGGACAGCTGGAAGGGGAGACAGCTATTAAATTTCTGACTACCCTTCCCCTGGAATGCCCTGCTGACCTGCCAACATTACTTCTTCTATTCCCCACCACCACCAGAATAGCTGCCCCACATTCAACAAAGGTGCCCCCTGTCCCCCCATCTTCAGATGAACCCAAACACATTACAGCAATTTCAACAAAAGTCTAAAACAGCTTAAAACTAATTAAACAGAAGCCCTCTAGCCCTCGCCCTCCCCCGAGGTGGCTCCCCCATAGGGGTGACCCCCTTTGGTGTTGCCCCGCCAGTGGCGGGCCCGCCGCCACAAGGGGCCTCCCTATAAAGCCCAAAACTGAGCAGGTGACCCGAGGAACAGCTGAGTCATTCAGGGGCTGGTCCCAGTCCTGCCCACACTTCCCACAGAAGTTAACCTGAGGCTGCAGCCCAACAAGGGGAAGCAAAAGCAAGCAGGCAACAGCAGAAGGAACCTAATTTTATCAAAGCTCCTCTTTTTCACAGGTGTGTTTGGAGCTTCTGGGGCTAGAAATTTCATTTTTCCTTTAAAAAAAAAATGTTGAACCTGTGTGTGTCTTTTCGTTGTTGTGGCGCTATAGAAATCAAATAAATAAATAAATAAATATTGAGAGAGAATACTTTAATACTCATTTTTAAGCTATCATTCTATCTCTCTGAGGCGCCATCTCTCTCTCTCTATTTCTCTTAGGTACCCCTCGCTAATCCCATGTATGGAAGCTCTCATGAGAGTTCGCAAGCAGCTGCCAGATAGTGGTGGCAATGGGTGGACAGAGGCCAAGCTGGCTGGCTGATGGGCAGGGAGGGAAAGAGGCAGCCAACCCAGCCAGTGGGTGGAGAGGGAAAGCAGCAGGCAGGCTGGCTAGCCGGTGGGCGAGCAGTAAGGGAAAGCGCCACTGGAGCTCAGTGAAGGAACGTGCTGCCAGAGGGCGGTGAGAGAAAGCGGACTGGGAGGGGGAGAATGGACTGGTGCTGGAAGTAGGCAGGGAGAGCAGACTGGGGCTGAAGGGAGGGGGGAGAACAGCCTTGGGTTGAGGGGAGGGAGACAAAATGAAGATGGGGGAGACAGGGAGAACTAGGGGCATAGATGCTCTGCACTGGTTCAGCTAGTACATTTTATTGCTTGATTATGACTTGTCACACACTGTTTTACCTTTCTTTAGACCAGGCATCCCCAAACTGTGGCCCTCCAGATGTTGCTGAACTACAACTTCCAGCATACCCAGCCACAAAAAATTGTGTCTAGGGATGCTGGGAGTTGTAGTTCAGCAACATCTGGAGGGCCGCAGTTTGGGGATGCCTGCTTTAGACTCACTGTCTTTCTATTAATTGCCTGCCCACATGCATCCTTCATGTTTTGTGCCGATGTGCAGTGCACTGAAAACATACAATCCTCACTTCAGTTTAAACAATAATGTGCTATGCTTTCATATGCAAATGACTTAAATATATTATTAAAAACCAGATTTTATTTGTGTGAGAAGACCTATACATGTATTTCAGAGCTGCAGTGTCTCAATATTATTCCTATCAACAAAGGCCCAACAAGACAGCCATTTCTAAGTTTATTGAAATATTGAAGGGAAATCAACTTCCATTATGTATTTCATCTCTCTCTCTCTCTCTCTCTCTCTCTCTGTTGGATTTATTATCCCTGAATTTATTTAATTTTCACAGCAGGCATTAATTAATTAATTAATTTAAATTAATAAGCGGGCTTTCAAAGTGAGGGTGCTGTTTGAAGGGGAAAGTGCCATAGCCAGTGCTTCTGTGGATACTGGACTGTGGTTCTGTGGTTCTGTGGACTACTGGTTCTGCAGTCCTGTGGTACTGGACTGTGTTGTCCTGTTGAGGCATTCTTCTGCTCATGGATGCTGTACCCACAGTGCACCTGGAAATAATGGAAATAAACTGGAACAGAAAATGCAAAGGAGAAAATGAAATTAATTTGACTAGCGTTGAGAGAAATATAGGGAAAAGAGGAAGTGAATGGGAGACTATTAATAGAAATCAATTAAAATAAGAAGGTAGTTGGAGACAAATGACCAGCCATCCTTGCAATAAAGGTAAAATGGGACGTGCCAATACTGAGCAGCAAGCAATGCTGATATGATCAAAGAGTCTTGGATCTCATGGGAAATAATAGCACAGAAAACGTTTATAGGCAGCAGAATGATCCTATACATTTTCCCCAGATGTAAGTTTTGCTCGGTCCAATGGGCCTTACTCCTAAGTATGTGTGTACACATGAGTGCAGCCTTTAAGCCTCTTTGAGATCTTGAATACTCTAGCCCTATTCACATATTATGTCCAGTGAGTGTATAATCTGTGTAAATTGTGTACTCATGTACAGATCTGTACACATGTAGATTCACATGTTATGTTTAATGCACATACAGTAGTATACTTCCTGTCTGCACCCTGTCTTTGAAGGGACCTGTAACTAGGTTCACTTTTAAAATCAATGCAGGTAAAGCAGGGCTGCTCAACTTCTGCCCTACTGCAGATGTTGGCTTATAATACCCATAATCCCTGGCTATTGGCTACAGTAGCTGGGGATTATGTGATCTGTAATTCAAAAACAGCTGGGGGGCCTACGTTGAGCAGGCCTGAGGTACAGTGATTCACACAAAAGCATGTGCATTTGTACAGACACCTGTACTACCTACAATAAAATGACTGAATGGACTATAAACAGTCCACATTGCTTAGAATGAGTCTCCAACAACAAACTGCCTTCATCACACACCCCTTTCCCTGTAAAACTGGAAAAGGTGCAGAAGAGAGCAACCAAGCTAATCAAGGGCCTAGAGCACCTTTCTTATGAGGCAAGGCTACAACACCTGGGGCTATTTAGTTTAGAAAAAAGACGACCGTGGGGAGATATGATAGAGGTCTATAAAATCATGCATGGTGTGGAGAAAGTGGATAGGGAGAAATTCTTCTCCCTCTCACATAACACTAGAATCAGGGGTCATCCATGAAATTGATTGCCAGGAAATTTAGGACCAACAAAGGGAAGTACTTTTTCATACAACACATAATCAACTTGTGGAATTCTGTGCCACAAGGTGTGGTGACAACCAATAACCTGGATGGCTTTAAGAGGGGTTTGGATAACTTCACAGAGGAAAGGTCTATCAACAGCTACAAGTCGGAGGGCTATAGGCCACCTCCAACCTCAAAGGCAGGATGCCTCTGAGTACCATTTGCAGGGGAGTAACTGCAAGAGAGAGGGCATGCCCTCAACTCCTGCCTGTAGGCTTCCAGCGGCATCTGGTGGGCCACTGTGTGAAACAGGGTGCTGGACTAGATGGGCTTTGGGCCAGAACCAGCAGGGCTGTTCTTATGTCCCCCCACCAGTAGTCTCAATTCTGCCTGCAGGCCCTTCTAATTGAAGATGTGGATAACTGCTTGTGCTTACTCTGTGTGCTGGTTTGCAGTATTATGTGTATATTCTAGCCCAACACCCTATTTTTCTACCCCAACTCCATTTTTTTTTTAAATGAGAGGCACTCTGCACATCATTGTTATCACTGATAAATCTAGTTTATCAAATTTTATTTTATTTGATAACATATTTGATTTGAAAGCAGGAGTTAGCAAGGGAGTCCCTCTAGTGTATACTTCATCCAGGGCCCATTTTGCCTTAAGGTGGCCATGAATTAAGAACCTTGGCAAATTACTCCCAGATGCTTGCTGGCATTGCACCATAGCAACACGCACTCACCACCAACAAAAACAAACCCAGATCCCTTAACAAATTACAATGTGGATTCTAGTGTAATTGATTTAGCAAGTTTCTAGTTCTGTAGCATTTCCTCATAGAAAATTATTTCCATCTGAGGTGCAAAATGAATCTAATTCATAAGAATCAACCCAATCACTTCACCTGAAGGATTCCACATCTACCACTGCTAAACAAAAACAAAAATTAGCAATGTATTATATATTCTTCTGGTGAGCAGCTGTTGTATGCAAACTAATAGTCAGTCTTACCCCCAAACCAGTTAATATTAAGTACCTAGATTTAATATAATCAAACCCAGGACAGTTTAGTAAGAGATTTAATCAGTTTAAAACCAGGTTTGTCAGCTTCACTGACTCAACGTTGTGACTGTTTTTAAAACTGAATGCTGTTTCAATGATGCTGTGGGATATAAGAAAAGGCATCTATCGGCCAACACACCGGGGGAATTGCTTTCCTAAGACTTTGGTCTGGCTATTGACCATGTGCACAAGCCCAGGAAGGCACAGAACTAAGCTAACATGATATAAGAAAGAATCCCATAAACCCTAAAGCTGAGAAATGCCAGAAGCCAAACACAGGCTACTGTGACTATATTGCATGGATAACGGTGCTGACTCACTGCTTGTAGGTAATAACCCACTGACAATGAGTGTTCAAAAATAGCTCCAGATCTGATTGCTTTGTACAACTTGACCTGATGCAGTGAAGTGTGCATGTACTACACAGTATCACGTTTGTAGAAACGTTGTGCCTCTTGCTTTGTCCCCCTCCCCCCACAATAAAGCCACCTAGGCTTCAAGCAAACCTGTCAATGCATGCTGCTGCAAAAAATGAGGGCCCATATCATACACTCATCAATCCTCTTTGCTTGGTGGAGTAACAGGTATGTGCCTCTTTCCACCATCACATTCGTAATCGAACATGGTAAGCAGGACTCCACAAAGAGGCCCAATTTGAACATGAACATCAGTGTTTCTTGGAGATCCACAGCTTTATTCAATTAGCCTTGAAATTTCCCTATGCATCTAGCTTTCCTGATTGCCTGCAAAGAGAAAAACCAACCAATCTTGCATAGCTTCTACAGGGCACACATTCCTCCCCTATCAATGCTTTAGATCAGGGCCTTTTTTAAGATTTTGAGAGGTCTGAGTGTGACGGTTCATTCAAGCCCCCCCCCCATAGGAGACATAGTGCACAATATTATGCATGTATTAGAACATAACATTTGCACAGCTGCACAAGCGAAAATTGCACAAATGAAGTTCTGTGACAATCGTGGCTACACTATTGCACAACTCAATTTGTGCAGTTTTTATACTTGTACAACAGTGCTTTTGCACAGCTGAACAAATGGTATTTCCACTGAATGTGTAACATTGTGCAGTATGTCAGTGATTGCATCCTGTGTCAATGCAGTAACCCAAAATACTGAAATCTCAACTGATTTGTTTTACTGCCTTGAATGGAAATGATTGATCCAATCATTTAAAATATTTGAGTGAGGGACTTCTGTGTTTAGGGTCCAGGGCAATTTTACCTTCCTTGCCACTCCCCACCCACAAAAAGGCCACACCTTGGCTGTCTAAGCCTATGTTCTAGAACCATAACAGAGACTAAATGTTAATTAAGCCTTCACATTGTCTTGTGATATCAGATGAGGCCATGGTATGATAAAAAGAGCTGGCCACAACTACACAAGGGCCTTCTTAGTTTCATGATATCTATGGCAACGTTTGAGTGAGGTCAAATGATTTGACTGAGGCTATATGAGCCAGCGTGGTGTAGTGGTTAGAGTGCTGGACTAGGACCGGGGAGACCCGAATTCAAATCCCCATTCAGCCATAATACTAGCTGGGTGACTCTGGGCCAGTCACTTTTCTCTCAGCCTAACCTACTTCACAGGGTTGTTGTGAAAGAGAAACTTAAGTATGTAGTACACTGCCCTGGGCTCCTTGGAGGAAGAGCGGGATATAAATGTAATAATAATAATAATTAATATAATAATAATTAATCAGTTTTCAGTATTTAAGTGGTGAGCTGATCAGCTTCCCAACCCTATCAAATTGTGTGAAGGGTATCGTCCAGAATGAAAAATTGCTTTCTATTCTAGTACATATTGTGAGGTTTTCAGTCTAGTTTGAGAAATCCATTTGGTTTTAGATGTGTTACTTATATCATGACTGTATTTATATGTACAAGTATAAAATTAATATGCAGAAACACATATATGTATCCACATCATAAAACAGTGAAGGTGAGCCTGAAGACATACCACCACTCCAAGTAAATATATTTATCTGAGAAGGTGAAAGCAAAAAAAAAAAAAAGTAATAAAATAGACAAAAGGAGCCTTCCACAAGCCCCTGAATTATGAGCTCTATTCTACTGAAATATTCTAGGGACATAAACTTTGAGTGAAACTGAAGTGCTTTATGGGGCCCTCAGAATCTCCAGATGGAATTATAGCCTCATAAATACAATATTTTCTCATTTGATTTTATAAAATATGTCTCTTGGGTTTTCAGCAGCTGCAAATGAAATATTTCTTCTCTGTTCACTTGCCATTTATTTCATTTAACATGTGTAAACAGTAGGGTTAGAAGGAGCACCAAGGTCATTTAGTTCAGCACCCAAGAATTTGGAGGGCTTAGTTTCAATCCTCATTGACTTTCTTTCACAAGGAATAGGCCAAGTCCCTTGAGAAATTTTGCTAGTATTACTGGAACTCTTTTAAATGCCTCAGAATTCCTGAAATAGTTCTCCTAAGCAGAAACTTCAACATTCAATCACATGTTCTCTGTTGAAAAAACATGGAGGCGGGTCTCACAATCACAGAGACCCGCTTGGGGAGGGTGAGCGGGGAGAGAGGGTTTAGCCCGCTCTCCTTGCACATGAGCAGCAGTCTGCTGTGGGCGGCCGAAGCGGCCACCCACCTGACTGCCAGCTCCATTACAGAGCCGTCGGGTGCTGGGAGGGAACGGGGGCCAATTGGCCCACAGAAGCCCCAGCATGCCCTGCGCGAGCACGCAGGGCATGCTGAAGAGACCCCCGGAGCCAGGAGGCGGCTTTTCGCCTCCCCTCCGGGGGTCTACTCATGAGTTACCACAGCACGGAGCCACACCATGGCAACTCACGATTGCTAAAACCAGGTTTGCGGAGTACTCACTCCGCAAAGCTGGTTTAAGAACCGGGCTGCAGAAGCGGGTGACCCGCTTAGGAACCACCGGGCTTGCCTGCGAGCCCGGCGGTTCTCACAGGCTGCAAAAATCGGGCTAGGCTCCCTTAGCCTGACTTTTGCAAACCATGTGAATAGCCCCCATGGTGCCCTTTAGTGATTATGCAGAACCTACCAGAGAAAGTCAACTAACCTTCCTGAAATTAAAATATGCTTCCTTCAGAGTTCCACAAATATTTTAATCTGACCAGGAAATCTACAAATTTGTCTCAAAATTTAGCTTCGGTAGCTGCTCAGTAACAATGTTACAGTTTTCCCTGGACTGAATATCAGTGAGGCAATGTGGTCGTCTGAGCAGAACTGACAACCAATAGCCATGGCTGCTGTATTCTAGCACAGTGGTTCCTGGGGGCCTCCAGATGTTGCTGAACTACAACTCCCATCATCTCCAGCCACAATAAATTGTAGCTGGGACTGATGGGAGTTCAGCAACACCTGGAGGCCCCCTAGGTTGGGAACCACTCCAGTAGCACAAGAGGCTCTACGGGATTCACAAGGAGACACATGCAAAGATTTCAGTAGGATAGGGACTAGATAGGTGTGGCCCAAGGTACTTCAGTGCCTGAAGTGAGGCACCAAATACTGCTTTGCCCCATGCCCCGGTGAAGGCCAACTTCCTTTCAGAATGGATCCTTATAAGCTTTGAATATAATCCTTATAAGCCTTGAACCTTATGAGCTATACCACTCCTCCCTCAGGGGAAAGGTCCTCTGTTGACTTTGTATAACTAGTCTTAAAGAGAGAATACCTATATCTCTAAAAGGATCTCATGTAACGTCTGCATAAGGTTCTAGAAAATTGCTGCCAGTCAGTCAAACTGTACTGGGCTAGGTCAACCATCAATCACTAATCAAGACAAGGCAGTTTCATGCATATCACTGCAGGAGGTTGCTGAATGTTACAAAGCAATATGTAACCTAAAAGCCCTAATAATTGACATTTCCTGTCTCCCTTCTCATACTCCTTGGACTTTTCACACAGCAGGTTTTACCTCAAGTTTACAGGGAGGCTTTAATGCGAAAGTTATCCCAAAAAACCAACACAAATAGTGGATTTTTTATATGGCTATAAATCGGGCTACACTCTAAGGTGCAGTGAAAAACCCAAATTGTGTGTGAACTGCTCCCCGATAACTTGCAGGGACTTCAAGGTAAATCTGGCCTGTATGTGAATGCATTCCCTCCATTCCAGAGGAGATGTGAATTAAAGGGCTTTAAAAGCCCAGTGTGAAAATCTTCAAAACTCAACCCCATGATGGCTTTCCATTTTAAGAATGGACATATTTTTAAGGACTCCAGGTGAAACAGAAGAAACAGAATGCTAACAACCAACCAAAAAGAACAGTTTCCTCCTGCCAGATAATCAAATGCCTTTTACTGCAGACACAGTTAGAAAGAATAACACAAAAATGTCACACAACAAGAGAGGGCGAAATTAGATGTACCGATTTAATGATAAATGCTCAAGTTTCAGCAGAATCAAAGGGCAACTTATGGCAATTGTGAAGCAGGAGCGCAAATGTCACTATCTTCCTTCCTGAACAACAACAATTGCACTGCAAATTTTACAGTCACGTCTGGCTACAGTTTTGTAACAGCTGGTGAGCCATAGATTGATAGTAACATTAAGAAACAATAGTGATGTTTGTTCCTGAAACTTTTATTATGAATGCAAACCATGATGCAGAAGTTATTTAAAATGCATTTGACATTGTTCACATTGTTGTATGTTTGAATGGCAGGTCCTATTTTAGTGGGTTAACAAAAACATATTCATGTCTTTGCCCTTTTCATCAGACAAGTTATGTGTGCAAATTTATTAAATCTAGTAAATTAGCAGCAGTGTTGTGCTCGTAAATAGTAGGATGAATAGCTGCAACAATCATGGTGGTAGTAAATACCACAACTTTTTGTAACAATGCTACTACTGTGACTACTTCTACCAATAATGTTTCTGGCTGAGATACTGTGCAACGTAACTTCTGCCTTGTAATGGAACATGCCCACAGTTGTGCAAGACTGCTCTTGTGCAAAATGCAAGAATTGCACAAATGCAGTTGCACAATGGACAGCCATTATTTCCAATGGCCATCCAACATGCAAACTCATTTGCATCATTCTTGCATTTTGTGCAAGAGTGCTCTTGTACAACTGTGCACATGTTCCATTACAACGCAGGCCAAACCCTGTACAATACATCAGACACTGTTAATAGTGGTAATAGCTATTGTTAACGTATTGCTATAATTGAATTTTTGAGATTCTCTACTGAGAGATGTGATGCTGAGCACTAGGCTTTTTAAAAAAGACAACCTCACAAAATATAGCTGTGTCAATGACTATTAGCTGCAATAGCTCAACAGAACTTCTGTGTACAGAGGAAGCATACCTCTGAAAGACAGATGCTGAGAAGAGGTGAAGCCTTTCACCTGCAGATGCTCATCTATAGGCATTTATAGGCCCAAGTTACTACTGGGTTCACTGTATGGTGCTACTAGTTATAGTAATAGCTGTTGATCAATTACGACTATCACTTAGCTACATTGTGCTTGTTCATCTAAGAAAGAAGTGTGAAAACCTTCAAATATTTGCCCCATGAGGTCTTGTTTATGTGTAGTTCAACTCACCTCTTGTGGATGTTCTAGATCTGTCATTGAAAAGTAGCTCTGAGCATAAGGGCTAGGGAATTTCATCTCAATCTATGCCCTGGGTACTATCCTTGCTTTGTTTTTCAACTTTGCAACTCATAGGTAGCAGGGATCTTGTTCAGTGAGGGCTATATATCAGTTTTATACTAGTCATGACTTCCTCCACAAAATCTGAGAAGTGAATATTCTCTGCAAAAGATTCATACAGGGCCAGGATGTAAGGATGATATGGATTCTGACACACATGATAAGGAAGGGGTTGTAGTGAGAGAGTGCCCATATGTGACATCAGTAGAGGGTGTCCCAACACACTCTGCGAGGGCGTGTACACGAGCAACCCTATCTGGGCTTTCACTAATAGGGTAGGGCTGCATGTGTGAGTGCCAGGATTGCGCCAGATCCTGGCACTGCCAGGCTAGGTAGCCTTACTGTATATCCAGGCTTTTACTGAGATAGAAGGGCACGAGCACATCCTTCTACCCCAGTCGTGTGGCTGCTTGGTCTGCCTGTAGCCTGAGCTGCTAAACAGCCAGGCAGCTAGAGCAGCTGGCAGCAGGGAAATCCCTCAATGCACTGCATTCCTCACACAGTACATTGTGGGATTTCTGGAGGCCAGGATTCATTTCCATGTCCTCCAGATGACCGCATTGCTCCCATTAGCATGGCTTGTGTGGACGCAAGTGGCGCAGCTGGGAGAAAAAGACAATCATCTGGGATGGTAGGTGCAACCCTGCCTTCCCCCCACCCCCAGCCCTCCTGCCATGATATTAGGGTCATGTGAATGACCTTTTTTATCAAATGGGTGGGGCTCTCTATACACCCTCTATACACACCCTCTATACACAAACCCTCTATACACACTTCAAATGACTTGTTTAAACTGGTATTTGGAACACATATTACGGTTGTTCTCACGATCATTACTGGGGTGAGAGGACAAACGGGGGGGGGGGAGGCAGGATTGATGATCTTCCCCCAGATGATCAGTTGTTCTCTGTGTGGTGCGTGGCTCCTACGCCCACAGATCCATGCTCCCCTGAGCAGCGTGGATCTCTGGTGGTTGGGGAAATGAAGCCAGGCCTCCAAGTATTTCTAAGGGCACTGTATGAGAAGCACGTTGCATTGAGGGATTTCCCATCTACCCAGATGCTTCAGGCGCCTAGCTCTGTATCTGCTTCGGCTGCTTACGGCCTGAGCATACACATGATCCCATACCTGGGTAAAAGGGTGGGCAAAAAACCCAGGCTACCCTGGAAGGTAGCACTGGGATCGGCCTTGATCCCAGCACTTCACACAAGCAGCCCTACCCAGGTAGGGCTGCCCAAGCCGGGGTAGGGCTGCTCATGTGAACAGCCCCATCGAGGGGCAATTCAGATGGACAGCCCTCACCCCAAGCAATATAAGTATGTCCCAGGAGTATATAAGGACATCCTCTTTCAACACCACAGGTGCACTCTCAGCACAACTCTTTTGCTGTGACATGTGCCAGGCTTTGTACCATCCAAACCAGCCCAGAAACATTCCCAAACTATTATTCCCATGGTTCTGTGGCAGAATGGAATGACTAACCAGTAAACCAACATAAGTCCATAATGTAGGCATGTTCATTACCTCCTCTTTGTTGCTGTTATAACAGTAATGTTTCTCAGCTCTTGTTTAAGGAAACATCTATATTAGGTCAGACTTGTAATTTCTGCAAATAAAGGCATGTAATTGAAAGCAAAGAATAAGTGTTATTTAAATCATGGAACAAATGTTCTAGTTCTAAGTAGAGCCTAGCAGCAGCGAGGACAGTGGGTCAGTTTTTATCACTGCAGTAGACCCATCTTTGCTTCTGCAATGTTCCCAATTAAACTAAACTGTTCACGGCAACAAAAAGAGCTAATTCCCCTTACATTCACTAATTCCAAAATAACATCTTTACCAAGCAGAGAGAAGCATAAAAGAGGATGCAGAAAGTAGAAAATATGCTGTGTTGATGTCAGTAAACACAGAGCGGAGAGAAAAAGAAATGAGGTTTACTGAGAATAGCTTGGAAAAGATTTAAACAATGCTAAACATGAGCACTGCCATGTGGGAGCTGAAGCCGTAAAGCTTTTGGCTCAAATGCCTTACAACATAATGACACCAGGCTCTGTTTTCAGAGACTGATGTTTGGAGACTTTGGAATAAAATAGGGGAGATGAAACCGCATATGAATAAGCAGGGCTTTTTTGTCTCTTTATTTTTATTAACTCCAACAAGGGCTTTGCGTAATGTGCCTTTATTCCACAGACATTTCTGCTTTCCCACTACAACTAGCACTGCTAGTCATAGTGGGGAACATGCGTGTTTAGAAATGCAGTTATTGTAGAAATGAATCAATAACTCCATTCACACATACTATTCAACACTTGTACAATCTGTGTACAGTGGCTTATAGGGATGTGCAAGCCGGGCTTGACATTGAGCCCAGCCCCCACCACCCTTGGCTTGTGGGCTGGCTCAGGGGGTATACTTGTAAGGGGAACCCAGCGCGGATTCCCCTTTACAAGTAAAGGGCATTATTTAGAATAAACATGGTGGGGGCAAAGAAATGTAGTCCAATGCCAGAGTGGCAGTGGAGACATCGGAGGCGGTGGTGGGGTCTCCCAACTGATGGCTTGGGCTGTCAGTTGGGAGGTTGGCTGGGGGGGGGGGTTGGCGGAGCCCCCTGCCCCCTCCCCCACATTTATTCTAGAGAATGCTCTTTACTTGTAAAGCTAAATCCTCAGTGGATTCCCCTTTACAAGTTTAGGGAGGCAAGGTGAGGCAAGGCAAGGTGGGAGACTGAAGTTGAGGCTGGAGGTGAGGCAGGAGGCTGGAGGTGTGGTGAGGCAGGAGTTGTGAGGCTGGGCAGGAGACTCAAGGCAGGGCGAGGTAGGAGCCTGGAGGTGAGGCAAAGTGGGAGGCTGGAGGCAAGGCTGGAAGTGAGCTAGGATAGGCTAGAGGTGGGAGAATGAAGATGAGAAGAAGCGGGAGGCTTGAGGAAAGGTGGGGGGTGAGGCAAGACAGAAGGTGAAGCGAGCAAAGGTAAGGTGGGAGGTGTGTCGTGGGGTGGGAGGTGGGAGGCTGGTGGTGAGGTGAGGTAGGAGGTGCAAAGCATAAGGTATCAATCAGTTTGTATTAATCTGAGCATGGCCACACCACAGTCTTCAGAGCAGTTGAAAAAGAACCTATGTTCAATTCTTCTCAACCACTAAACTAATCAGGCAACCTTGTGCCAATCCCATGCTCAGATTAATCAAAAGTCAAACTGATTAATTAAAAAAATTATTTATTCATTTATTGTTAAATTTATATACTGCCTTTTGTTAAAACAATCCCAAGGCGGTTCACACAGAAATTAAAACAAGACTATAACAATTACACAATTAAAATATTAAGCTAAAAAATAAAAACATAGCTCTGATTAAAAACATTTAAAATACAAGAATAAGATAACCATACGAAATACAAAGAAGCAGCAGTAGAGACAATCATATAAAAGCCTGAGTAAAAAGCCATGATTTCACATGCTTTCCAAAAACTGTGATGGAGACTGAGGAGCGAACAGCCACCGGGAGAGCATTCTAGAGTCTGGGGGCAGCAACAGAGAAGGCCCTGTCCCGCATGCACGGCAGCTGAGCCCTGCCTCATTGTTGGCACACAGAGCAGTGCTCCCTCAGATGACCTTGTCAAGTGGGCAGCAACCCTTGGGAGCAGGCGGTTCCTTAGGTGTCCCGGGCCCAAACTTTTAAGGGCCTTAAAGGTCAAAAACAGCACCTTGCATTGGACCCGGAAACATACTGGTAGCCAGTACAGCTCTTTCAAAATGGATGTGATGTTATCCCAGCGGGCAACTCCAGATAAAGCTGCAGTTTCTGAATATTCTTCAAGGGCAGCCCCACGTAGAGCATGTTATAGTAGTCCAGCCATGATGTGACTAAGGTATGGGTAACTGTGGCCAGCTGTGCCTCTCTAGAAAGAGACACAGCTGGTGCTCTAGCCAATGGCAAAAAAGTGGGATGCACGCCAAATAGGGGAAATAGGGTGAAAAAACACCGTGCAAAGGTAAATGTTCAGGGACCAGAAAAATGACTATTGGTAGCGGAACCTTTACTAATACTGGAAAAATAACCAGAAATTCACATGGAGGAAAAAAGGCAATTAAATCTGTGAAACAAGTTCAAGATGCTATATTAGAATGAAACCATATCAATCAATAATCCAGTAAACTGGAACAAGTACCAATGGTCTAACAACAATTCAATGCATTCACATTCCCAAATATTTGAACTCTAGTAGTAAATAAACGATTGTAGCAAAGAGTGAATATACATATAAACAAACACATTAACAAACTACAAATGAATGTATATAAGTCCATATGTGAAGTAATAATTGCTCCAACGTAGATGGCAATTCCAAACAAAGTTGAGGCGTTGATACAATAAATGATGCCTAAGCATACATGTATAAAAATACAGCATCAAAAAAAGACTGAAACTTCTTGCCAAATTGAAGAAGATCCTGTGAGAGAGTCCTGTGAAAATCCTTGAGAAAGTCCTTGTAAAAGTCCTTATGGGTTAACCCGGGATTCTTAAACCCATTTCGGGTGGTCCTTCGTCAGAGAATACATTAATCCAACTTTTCTCTTGTTGAAGAGAAAATGTTTTTCTTCTTAGCAAGATGTAAGAGGAAAGGTTGCCTCTACAAAGATTGTAAGTCTCAACAAGAGAAAAGTTGGATTAATGTAACGTTTTGTACCCAAATCGATTTGCACAGATAGCAGGCGCAGGCAATAATTTTCTCAGCAGCAGGAAGGAGGTGAAAAAAATATCTTCTCTTTTCCTCAATCAGGGAAGCAGGGTCAAAAAGAGAGAATCCACTCCAGGCAGAGGCGTAACTAGGGAAAATGGCACCCGGGGCAAGCACTGAAATGGCGCCCCCCGCGCCCCCCCCGCGCCACAACATACTACATTATACTTAGGTTTTTCCTCACAAGCGCCCGCCGCCGCCGCCAAGCCAGGCCACTGACTGGCCTCCAGGCGCCAGCAAAGCAATGGGGGGGGGGGCACGGGCAGCGCAGAAGGGACCACTTGTGGGGGATGGGCTGCCTACGTGCTCCCTTGACTGCTGCAGCGCTGCTGCACTGAGCAGGAAACATTTGTATTAACAAAATTTTTTTTAAAAAAAATTAAAAAAAATTTTTTGTCATGTCGGCGCCCCCCATGTGACCAGAAAAGATGGCGCCCAGGGCACGTGCCCCCCCTGCCCCCACTATAGTTACGCCTCTGACTCCAGGCAGCAGGCCAGCAGGCAAGGCAAAGCAAAGTTCCTCTCTCTCTCTCTTTTCTCCCACAAGGCAGAAAGGCAGAATGGTGGCTGGCTACCACCTTAAGTACATTTGAAAATCCCTCCTTTGAACTCCCCCCATCCTTGTCTCTTCTTTGACCCTTCCCCTATCCAATGTGGGGTCAGTCATCCCTGACAACACAATATTTTTATGGAAACAAGCCAATCTGGAACCAGGGGGAATCGCCGGCCAATCATTGCACACTGTAAGCCACCAATCTGAAGTTTAGGCAGGCAGGATTTTCAAAACATTTCCAGACACAAAATGGAGATAGCGAGAGATCGCCACAAAGTAGAGGTCTGAGTCTACAAATATTTTAGGTCTGAAATCTGGATGAATTGTTTTGGACTCGAATCTGGCCAGCTAGCACAGGGGTGATTTGTTTTGTCCACAAATCACCCAAAACGGGTAGATTTGGGTAGAAATCTTTTTGTATCCAAATCGATTCACACATCCCTACTTACAATTTAACACCCCTACATAACTCTTGACGCCCCCACATTCTTTCTATGGATTGTAAAGCATTATATCTCAGCCAGTTGTCTCCTTTTAATGGGGAATGTATCCCATGCAATATTATCTTCAAATATAGAATTTTGCACTGAGGAAAACAGGTAAATCGATGGTTGTATCTCCTCTCTTTTTCTAGTCATCAAGCCCTATCCTTTATGAGGGCGAAAATACATTAAGATAACTTTGGCAGTAATGTAATTGATTTCTGCATATGCATCTTATTTTGAGGGACAACAGTATAAGCCTTTATCTCAGTGATAATTTGTAGCTCCAAAGGTTCCTTGCATCCCAAGTCACCTTGTTCCTGGCAGAAAGACTCTTTAAAAACCCCATTGCCAGCAGAAGGTCATGGAATTGTACAACCTCTACACAAAGGAACTTGTTCTCTGGAGCACTGAAATGAAAATGAGATTTCTGCTCTTCACTTCAGTGCATTTGTGACTCACAGGAATTAGTTCTGCATCTTCAAAAGTTTCTTATCCAAAGTCCAGCCAAAGATATCTAGCTGCAGAAGAGGAGGAAAAGGTAGCAGCTGCTGTTCAATGATCACCAACAGCCTCAATAAAGCCCTCAATAACAGCATCTTATTTGTCCTCTGGGACCATGTGAATGGCATGTCCCTATGAAACACCCACAGAGCTGTGCTTGTTATAGTACCTGAACATTCTCTTACCCTTGACACATTTGGCTGGAACTAGGCTGGAACTGTAAATATAAAGAGGATCCACCTGTGCAAGGAATAACCTTGAGACCTTAACAGTTTATTGGTCTTTCTGTTCTAAAGGCCACCCGTTGCTGCTTTTTAAAAACACTCACATGGAGAGATGCAGCTGGCTCTCAGAATATTGCCCAATGCAGGGGGGGGGGGATAGTTCCAGAGGTTTATTTAGAACAGTGCTATTGGCAATACATTTGAAAAAGAAAGAAAAATGTTAGAAGGCCAAGATGATTTTATACATTGCCTAAGGATCTCCCACACCAGGCCTTGATATTAGAGATGTACTGCACTCCCCTAAGAAATCCACTCATCTTATAGAAATTATATAAGCCCTCTTCAGGCATTCTTCTATTCATGGATGCTGTACTCATGTACATTTTCCATGGCAATACACCTATAAGCCCCACTGTTCTAACGTGCTCTTCAACCCCATGCAGGAAACATGGCGAGGAGGGGGCAGGGTTTAGGTAGGTATCATGGAGGAGGTGGGGCTTTCTGGTGTGCTCTCAGGAGCATTGCAGCTGTGTACACTTCCCAATTTCATAATATCTTCAGACTTCTTCAGAGGTTTTAGCCAAGTAAAATCTTGGAATTTCTACATTTACCCTGGCATTTCACTTTAGGTATGTTGACATAAGCGGGACTTTGAAGAAGCAAGATAAAAAAGTATTGATGCTTTTGAACTTTGGTGCTGGAGAACACTTTTGAGGATACCATGGACAGCCAGGAAAACAAACAAATGGAACATAGAACAAATCAATACAGAATTTTCACTCAGGCACAAATGACCAGGCTCAAACTATCATACTCCGGACACGTTATGCGAAAACCCAGCTCCCTTGAGAAGTCCATAATGCTGGGGAAAGTTGAAGGAAAGAGAAGAGGACGACCAGCAGCAAGGTGGATGGACTCGATTACAACAACAATGAATGCACCACTGAGAGACCTTAAAGGCCAAGTTGAAGACAGATAATCCTAGAGAGAATCTATCTACTTGGTCGCTAAGAGTCGACACCAACTTGATGGCACTCAATCAATCAATCAATCACTGTTGACATACAAAGCTACATCCTTGAGAAGTCTCACTGGTCTTATTGAAACTTCTTGCTTGAAACTTTTCAGATGTGTTTCTCAATTGCACTTCATAGTTTGGCTTGAAAATTTGCTTTTAGTGAGATTTGGTGGCAACTTTACTTTCTGATCACACAGGAAGATCCCCATGTATAGTCAGCAAGTCCTAACATGGCCTCATTACATGTGCACAGAGGGATGTCCACAGAGAGATGTCAATGGCATCACTGACTCACATTGGAACTTACACACATATGCAAAACTGTGCACAACTCAATAATGTTCTAGTAGCCATGAACCCACACAGATTCCATTGGGTCTTGATTCTGATTGGACAGGATTCCACTGTAAATCATAGCAATTCCATTCAAATTTCACGGACATCTCTAGAAGTAAGTAATTCACCCAGAAATATTCTGGAACTGAGAGATACAGCTGAAAACAATTCCACGTGCAGTGTCCTTTCTTCTACTAAAGCGCAGAATATTGGCTCAATGTGGCTGTGTAAATTTATTTTCCCCTCTTCTTTAATTGCATAGCAAATCCAATTCAAAGATGGATTAGCAAGCCATTTGAAAATGGATGCACATTGATGCTTTAGCAACCAGCACAGAAACTAAAGAAGAATAACCACTGCATTTTGCCCAGCGAGGGATCACGGCCGTTAAAGAACACATTACATTCACATGAATGTTGTTTGGGCTGCCTGCCGTGAGGTCCATCTGGAAGAATGGCTGGGTGCCCAATCAAAAGACGGTAGAACTCTTGCCATTAGCCAGAGGTGCCAGGTAGCAATAGGCTTAGATGGGTAGCCCTACAGAACAGTACCTAGGACATCTGTTCAGTAGAACCAGAAGAAGGAAGTCCATCTTTCCTGACATCTCACCCCACTGATCCAGCATTCTGCCTTGCACTTACTGACACCTGTGCATTGCTTAATGCCAAAAAAGGAGCAAGAAAGTATCCAAACATAGGATTTTTTTTTTAAACAACGGAAGAGGATAACACAGTTTACAGGCACTTCTGGATGCCAGAAAAGAATAGATTGCTCTATGGTGTCCATTTAGGAAAGCCTTGCAGGCAATACAGGGGGCCAGACTAATGACCACAGTCATTTGTCCATATCTACAGTCTCCTGGCAGGGAGCATGACTGGGAAATAGTCTGCACAACAAAACAAACCAAGGAATTCTATAGACAGGGTCTTCAACTTTATGGTAGAAGTGCTGAAGAAGCTAAACAAAACTGATTGGTCACCAAGGGAGTGTACAATTCCTGTTCATTCAAGGTAAAAGAAATTGCTTAACTTATAATAGTTTCCTCTGCATGAAAATTATGGATTATATAGCAGGAGAAACAAGCAAATGCTATGAAAACCTTCTGTTGCATTGGCATAATCTTGCGGTGTTTGGTGGAGAAGAGCATTATTTTACTTGAATGCTTGACCAAGCTGATCCAGTATTTGTGAGTGCTTCCAACATAAATTGCAGTTTGAATCAAAACATAAAAAACACATATGTTTCCTTCTGACAGTGTTCTGCAAATTTTGTTGGAAGACCTGATGTTTTGCTGGAAGAACAAATCTCCTCTAGCTTTTTTCCAGTTTGAAATTCTTTATTCATACTTTCTCTCTCTCTCTCTCTTTCTCCAGTTCTTAAGTTTATTTTTCCAGTTGGTAAAAAATTGGATTCTTGAAATCTCTATGCCAACACAAAATATAAAGGCTGTTCTCACAAGCAGCCTAACCCAGGCAAGGACAGACCAACCTGGGTTAGGCTGCTCATGTGGAGCACAGGGATCGTTTCCGATCCCAGCGCTCCCACCCAGCCTAACGGTTTTTGTACTGGCTCTTAGCTGAGTGCGCCCTTAACCCTGGCTCAGGGATCGTGTGTTTGCTCAGACTGTTTGCATCCCAATAAGACACAGAGATGGGCGCCTAGAGCACCCATCTGATGGGGGAATCCCCCAAGGCACCACAATCATTGCAGTGCCTTGTGGGATATCTGGAAGCTGGGAAAATGAGTCCTGGCCTCTGTTGATCAGCACTGCTCCATGCAGTGCTAGTGCTCTAATGCTGTGCTGGTTCGGGGAGGGCAGGAGGGGTTGCTCTCCCCTTCTCTGTATGACCCTTAGGGACATATTTTTGGCATGCACAGTGGAGGAGATATTAATGAAAATCACTCCCCCAGGACCAGCATTAGAGCAACAGCATTGTGTTAATATGAATATTAGATTTCTCCATCATTCCCAATAGGTGAAGCATCCCTACAGCAAGGAGTCAATGTTCTTATGTATGCTTTTAAGTAATCCTTATTAGACTCAGAGAGGCTATTCTCACAACTGAGGGAGCCCAGCCCACTTTCCAGCGGCTGTCAGAACGAACAGGCTCATGAGCGAGCCCGGTGGCTAGCCCGCTTAATTCTCCCTCCTCTAAAACCCCTTTAGAGGAGGTCTTACACACCGCGGTGACTCACGAGGAGACTTCTGACCAGGAGGCAACAACAAGCCTCCTGGCCTTAGGGGTCTCCCGAGAATGCCCCGTGCACTCGCATGGGGCATTCTGGGACTCCTGGGGGCCGTGTGGCCCCTGATCCCTGCTGCCCCAACCGGCTCCATGACAGAGCTGATAATCATGTGGGTGGCTGATCCAGCCACACAAGGAGTGTGGAGTGCTTATGTTCAGGGAGAGTGACTGCTAAACCCTCCTTGGCTTGCCACACTGCCTGTGTGGACCCTCTCCATGCTCACTAGCAGCATGGGCGGGCTATGGAGTAGCATGCAATAAGTGCACGTGCCTCATACTTGGATCAGTGGGGTATGCTGCAGACCATAAGCCACATTAAATCTCTGTTAAAATGTATGTGGACCAAAGGTTTCAAATTGTATTACAGGGATCTGAGGTTCCTTAGAAACTTATCAGGGGTTCCTCCATGAGAACATCAATAACTGAAGGGGGAAAATTCCTGGAAGACAGTTTGTTTTCATTACCAACACTTGGGGGATGAGGCTGCAACTCAGTTGTAGAGTAGCTGCTTTGCAAGGAAAAGGTCCCAGATTCAATCCCTGGCTTCTCCAGGTAGGTTTGGGAGAGACTCCTGCCTGAAAACTTAGACAGCCACTTCCAGTCAGTGCAGACAATACTGAGCTAGATGGACCAATGGTCTGATTCAGTATAAGACATCTTCCTATGTTCCTGGCATGTGTAGACATAGGAAGGTAGTGGGGTGTTGTGAGGCATACACTCAGTTAACAATAGGCCTAGCACACTGTTGAGTACTCTACAGACTGAGTGTGTGCCCTTGGATATTTCCCTAGGTATTCCACAGTGTCAAATCCAAGGCAAAATATTGTGGTATGCAAGGACATGACAATGGAGTGGAATCAGGAATATTAATAGTTTAATGAAATATATATTATTTACAGAGAGGCAAGTACAGACTGCTTTGCTGTGCTCTTGCTGCTGGCTTTGTTAGCTCCGCCTCTACTCCAGGACTGGAATACAAGTAACATTCACTAGGGATGTGCACCAGACTGGTCTGGGGCCATGGTAGAGGCCTCCAAACTGGTCTGGATTGGGGCCAGCCCGGCTGTCCGGCACTGGGGGGGTATGGAGCTTTAAGGGCGGGGGGGGTAGTACTTACTCCTCCTGCCACTTTCCCCCCTCTGGCACTCAAATTTTAAGCAAAGTTTTTGGGGTGGCAGCGTTCCTCCCTGCCACCCCTGCCCCCATCGTTGCCCGGCAAAAAGGAAAGTTGAGTGCATGCATGTGCCCTTTGCGGCACGTGTACGCCCATCACCGCCATGCGCGCGTGCTGCACATGTAACACATTGCGTGCACACGCAACGTGTGACATGTGCGGTGCACGTGGCGGTGACGGGAGCGCGCGCCACAATGGGCGCATGCATACACTCAACTTCCCTTTTTGCCAGGCATCGTCGGGGGCAGGGGCGGCAGGGAGGAATGCTGCTGCCCCAAAAACTTTGCTTAAAAGTTGAGCACTGGAGGGCGAAAAGCGGTGGGAGGGGTAAGTACTACCCCCCCGCCCTTAAAGCTCCATACCCCCAGTGCCGGACCACGCCTCCATGGTTCCATGCACATCCCTAACATTCACAAAAGCTGCATTAAAAAGCTGGCCTGGATCAAGGAATGAAGCACATGTGTTTTATGCATCTTGTTGCCCACAAATATGCACATTTACATCTTATACGTTACATGCAAAATCCAAATGAGAAATATATTTGTAACTTGCAACTTGATTTTCTTTATGAGTGCCACTGTAAACAAGCATTTGCCATATCTTGCTGAAAATGTGATAGAGATTCTGAGGTCCATTTCAGACTACCTTAGGAGTGGGGAGAGAGTTTTAATTTGGCCCGCTGGCGGACAGTTGACCGTCTCTGCTCTAGACAATTGTCCCAGTCTAACTCTCCTGTTTTCTTTGTCCTTGCAGAGAAACATTTGTCAGTGCTGTAAATAATTGAGGAGGCAGAAAGATGGAGAAAACAACACAGGCCATTTCGATGTGGCAGAGGAAGGTAAAGCACAGAAATAAATATCAAAGTCTTTGCAGAGCTAGGACTTGAAGCCTGTATGCTGAGAAAATCATTAGCATTCTGAATAAAAATAGCCAAGCCAATTAATAGAATAAATGTTTTCCTCATTATATTTCCAAACATAGGCAGAAAATGCTAGATTGAGCCTTGGGGAACAAAATTTATTATGAGCATGAAGAATGTTTCTGTTCTGATGCTGTTTTTTAAATGACAACATAATATGTTATGGATCATTTGATTTTTTTATTTTGATTTTTTGGTATGAAAACACTATGCAAAGCCCAAAAAGGCATATGCTGCTACCGGCATGTGTTGTAGTCCTTGCCTTATGATAGCTGGCAGCAAGCAAATGTCAGTCAAACACAAAATGTCAGGCAGAAACTTTCCCAGTAAAGGTATTAGATTGGTTAATAGCACATGCATTTTTCAGTCAGTCATTACCATTCGTCTCAAATACTCGATATTCAACCCCTTCCATTTTTGCTGCCCCATTCAAAGGCTGCAAAAAACAAGAGCCGGTTTTGGCAATTCAATTTGGGAAATTCAATGAATGGTTCTGGAGCAACTTATCACTGGCCTTTAGCAGCTGTCCTTTAAATTTTTATTCCAGAGTTGCTGTTGAAGAGGCAACAGAGAACTGATGGCAACAGCCATCACAAACTAGTAAGCAGCCCCAAAACCTTTTGTATAATTTCTCTGCCTCCTTAAAAATTTACAAAATGGTCCCCCCATTCAACTTGATCTGCCTGCTTTCCCCCACAGCCCTGCCAATTTGGTCTGAAATTTCTCTTTCAAGCCAGTTCAGATGCTAGTTTCAATGCATGATGAGATTTCTCTACCCATGTACAAATGATCATATGAATGGAAAACCATACATTCTTTACCCTTGATTTAAATACTAGATGTAACGTAGGATTTAGAATGTGGGGTAGTCACTTCCATGTGATTAGATGATCATCTGAATTGCAATGTGGTGTTTCCCCCCCTTAACCATAGAGTTTGAATTGTAAACAGGATAGAGCCCAGGATTGGATCATCCAGTTATGTAGGTGGGACTTACTTTTGACACAGTTTTTTTTCTCCCTGTCCAAGGTGGAGACTTGTGAGTGAGTCCTTTTAATCTCTGCCATGCTGACATAGGTGGAATAAGTGCTGCTTACAAGACAAGTGTGTTGTTTACAAGTTTCACTCACTTTCTGGTTTAAAATAAATACTAGCCAGCCCGCACAAAGCATCTGTCTGCTCTTTGGGGCCAGCTGTTCCCCGCTCCCTCCTGCCCCAGTCTTCCTCCCTCTCCCTCCCTCCTGCCCCACTCTCTCTTGCCCTCCCTCCCTCCCCCTCCCACCCAACTCTCTCTTACCCTCCCTCTCCCTCCCTCCTGTCCCCCTCTCTCTTGCCCCCTCCCTCCTGCCCCCTCCATCTCCCTCCTGCCCCATTCTCTCTTGCCCTCCCTCTCCCTCCACCCACACTGAGCATTTTACTGTGGCGGGCAGCCATTTTCGGCCGGACCTCACTGCCTCCACAGGCCCTCCTTACTGGGTGGTGGGCGGGCGGCTGAAATGGGCCCTGCCGTTCCTCCTCCCAGGTGGGGAACAGGGAAGTCCTGCCACCCGTTTCCCTCCCTGCCCAGGCCTCCAACAGGTGCCTGGCCTCTGGTTGGGCCTGCTGCTGCTGCTTGGCCTCCACAGCTGGGCCACCGTTGACCAATCCTCCTGGGTGCACCTCAGCCAATCAGGCGCCTCCACTGCCCAGCCAATCAGCTGGGCACTGGGACGCACATTCTAAGGCACACCCAGGAGAATTAATATAATAGATGAGAACTTGTGTGTAGCTGTGTGTTTAAGTTTCAAACATGATTCTTTTTTAAAAAACAAATTATTTTAGTGACAGAGAGGTTGCAAGAGGAGAGAGCCCAAGGTGAGGTGGAGGAAGCAAGACCACCAGGTAGGTCCCTTAAAGCATAGGCTACACTGTGGCCCCTTGCCTTCTCTTCCCCAGCTTTTACACACCACTTATAGATGCAAAATTGTCTTTTCATTCTCCAGCAGGAATCTGGGGTTGTGGGCTTGGAAACTGTGAGGATCCTTTCCTATAAAGGTTTTCCCAGTTTGGAGCTCACTATATTGCTCACTATTTTCTATCTTTCTAGCAATCTAAAACTGCTTGGACCTCACAGACCAATACACACAAGATAGAAATGTCTATCTAGTTTTTGCAGGTAGGTTCCAGACCTCGCCCAGCACACCAAAAAATAAATCTTAACCTCCACAAAAATTCACTACTTTCCCAGAAAGCAGATAGAGTCTGCTCTCTAATGGGAAACTCTCCCATTGAAAAGCATGGACAATGAAACCTCATAGAGACAGGAAATTCTAGAGTCACAGAGAGAAACAAGAGGTTGATATTTGGAGGAATGCTTGCAAACTGCAAGTCCCTTTACTAATATATATATCTGGGGTGCACCCTGAGATCTCTAAACATGCTCTTTTAATTTGTTAACTTCAAGCAAGTAGGCAGTCAACATGCCTCCATAGAAGACAAAGGAACCAAAGCTATTAGTTCTGCCTTGGAGAAGAATTACATATCCATGTGATCATTGTGCATGACTCTTTCATTTCATGTACTTCTATCTATAATGCTATGTTTGAAGCGAGAAATACAACAAAGGAAACCTGGGAACCATAAAGAGAGGGGAGTGACAGGCCTGCATTGGTGAAAGAAGGTACAGTAGAATTCTAAACACATGACTGGAAGAATGCACTCTACCCACATTGGTCTGTTCATCTGAATCTGTTTTCCAAGTGGCTGTAAAAACCCATAAATATATTAAATATGCATTTAAAAGAATCATTTGAACTGGCTCAGCTCTAGTTCCAGGACACAGAAATTACACACAATCAACAATGCTAACTTCTGGACATAAACAGAACACAAACGATCTAGCAGGCAGAAAGGGAGGAAGCCCTTGATGTATTATACTGACATTGGCTAACTTGTTCTTTTAATTTCAATGCAACTACTTTGAGTAATTTTTCTCATAATGTCAGCCATTGTCTACAAATTTACATGCAGTGTCAATTGATAGCTACCAAATAGGGATGTGCATGAACTGATTCATGCACAGGTTCGCCACCGAACCGGTTTGAGCGAGAGCTGAACTGATTTGGCACTCCAAGATGCTTCTGGGAGGGGAGTGGTGAGCAGGACCTTTGAAAGGGAATACAGTAGGTCCTTACCTGCTCTCTTCTGCTCCATGAAGCTTCCTGTTGCAGTAGCACTCCCCTCAACAGCCCATGCGTGGCGGTGGCACGCACATGGCCTCCGTGCATGCGTGGATGCCATTTGTATGGTCAGCAACAGCATGCTGACCACACAAATGGCATCCACTCCTGTGCGGAAGCCATGTGCATGCCACTGCCACACATGGGCTGTTGTGGGGAGCGCCACTGCAGCAGGAAGCTGCATGGAGCAGAAGAGAGCAGGAAAGGACCTACTGTATTCCCTTTCAAAGGTCCTGCTCACCACTCCCCACCCAACCCCTGCAGCACCTCAGAGTGCCGAACTGGTTCAGCCCTGACCAAACCGGTGATGTGCTCAGTTCATGCACATATACCAAGCCCCCAACATCACATTTCAATCAGGCCTATGTTATTCATAACCAAAGTGTTCCTTTGTCTGTTATATAAAATAAGCTATCATTTTTTGACCTCTTATATCTAACTGAGCTGGGAGATGCTTCCCCTTTTTCTTGTTCTGTTTTATATTTAGTTCCAGACTTGTGAATTCCTTAATCTGAGCCTGAATTGCATGCAAACCTTGCTTCTGGCTCTGTCCTCCTTATTGCTAGCCCAGAAGAAACAAAGGAGAAGTATATATCAGTTCTAAAATCAAGATTGCTTCAGTGAGATAGACTTATCTTCTCTATCACTATTTTTGGCAAGACTATAATTCAGTTATTCAGATATTTGTTCTGGCTGAATTTTGCAGTCTGCATGGATGACAGCAGAGGAGAGAGGAGGTTCAGCATATGAAAAGGGAGAATATAAAAGGGAAATGAAAATGCCTGGAAAAAAGTCTTCTCAGTGAACTGGAAAACTGAATATATGTTGGTGTGGGTGTATATTTAAGAAGTTGAAATATCCATTAAGCACTCCACAGGCTAATAGTAAATGGGGAATCAAATCGGGATTTATTTTCTAATGTCTTAGAAGATACACAAAGACTAGAAGCCTGGAGCCAAAGAACTGGGTAGTCAATTCAAATCTGTATGTGATAGATCCAGCTCTGCCAGTAGCCACGGCTTCTTGGCTTTTGTTGCCTCCTTGGGGTGATTTGGTCACAATGCTGTAGCAACAGTGGATGCCAGAACTGGCACACATTGCCCGTCAGGCTCTAGACTCTACACTTTGACAACTTTGAGTCTTCTTTGCTCCATATTTTGCCAGTGCATTTCCTTCCGGCTAAAGTACACAGACCATTCTTTCTCTAGATCATATGCATGGTGTCCCCAAGTCCTTGATCCCCCTTAATTCCTGCTTTCTTCAGCCCCATGACATGAGTTCACAGCCTTTTCTCCAACGCCTTCTTTTCTCCGCTGCCCCTCTTCTTTGGAACACTCTGCCCCCACCAGATTTGTTCAGCCCTGTTCTCTTGACCAGGATCTTAGAATCCTCTTTTCCTCTTAATTGCTTTGAAGGATCATCACAGACTCCTTTGGGATTAAACCCCTCTTGCCTCAATCCCCACACTATGCCATCCCTTTCTTCATGCCTCATTCTACTTATCCTTTCTTCACATTCTTCTTTTTCTGCCCTTTCCAGGAGCGGCCCATGCCAACAAGGTGGAGGAGTGAACAAGTACTAGCTGTGTTTGATGCTCTCCTCTCTTGCCACACCTCAGTAGCCTTGTTCTCAATCTCTTCTAGCCCCTCCTCAGCTGTAATTGAGTTGTGCAGGCTTGTCATTGTCCTGGTTGGGTACTGGAATCCCTCACCCTGGACATTCATCCAGCTAGGCACTGATCTCAGTGCCCAGTCGGGTGAATGATCAATCTTTGTGACTTAGTTACAGATGAGGAGGGGCTAGAAGAGAGCGCAAGTGAGGCTGCTGGAGTGTGGTGAGATGGGAGAGCAACAAACACAACTGGTGTTTGCTCTGCAACCCTTCACTTTGTTAGCATGGGCTGTTCCTGGCCCTTGCCTGTCCTTAATCCTTCTATCAGCCTCCTTGCTTCCTAATCCAGAATCAAGGAGGCTGAAGGAAAGGTTAAGGATAGGCAAGGGACAGGGCATGAAAAGAGGAATCTGAAGAAAGGATATGTGGACTTGCCAGTCCTAAACCCTCCCTTTTGTTAGGGTTTGATCCCAACCAAACTGACAACTTTTGCTGCAATCATAGAAGATGGACTGCACACTTTCGTTTCCTGTGCAAGAGAGTATTTTGTGTCATCACACAAGCTGAGCCCAAACTATCAGAGGCTTAACTGCCACAAGAGCAATTATAATATAGACCATTTTTATACACAATCACCCTGATCCAGTAAGAAGTATCCAGTTCTCAAGGTGTGGAAACTCTCGTACATACACAGAATATGTACTAAATGGCTAATCTGGGAAATGAAGAAACATGTCTTCCCAGCTCTGTAACAAAGTAGCATGTAATCAAGTATCCATGATTTAAGTGTCTGTGATTTTAAGTCCATGGCCTTGTTTCCTGCCTGAATTCATACACTTAAGAGAGTCCAGATGGATTGTACCAAGTTGTCAGCCCTGCCTCTCTCAGGCGTAATTGGCAAGCTGGGTTGACATTTGGCTGGACTAAACAGGTGTCAGCATTTTCCCAAAGTAATAAAGGCAGCCCTTCTCTCTAGATTTTTTCTAGTGTGGTTGATTTAGTCATAAGTTGTTTAGAAATATTTTATCTGATCACTTTAACATGCTTTACGAGTTGTATTTTTGTGAGGGAGGACAGTTGGGTTTTGTCTACTATCTGGCCCATCTTAGGAACATAGGAACATAAGAAGCTGCCATATACTGAGTCAGACCATTGGTCCATCTAGTTCAGTATTGTCTACACAGACTGGCAGCAGCTTTTCCAAGGTTGCAGTCAGCCATCTCTCTCAGCCCTATTTTGGAAATGCCAGGGAGGGAACTAGGAACCTTCTGCATACAAGCATGTGGATGCTCTTCCCACAGCAGTCCCATGCCCTCTCTTACAGTGCTCACAGTAGTCTCTCATTCAAATGAAAATCAGGGCACACTTTGGTTGCAAAGGGGACAATTCATGCTTGCTTCCACAAGACCAGCTCTCCTCCCAGTTCTTTAAACTTCTTTAAAATAACTTCTTTTCTTTACACGTTCTTTACACTTCTACTTTTCAAGAGTTCTTTAAACTTTTATGGTATTAGGACTGTCAGAATTTCCCCACTACTAAAAATTCATGTGTTATTTAGTCATAGAACTTTTTTTAAAGAGCAGAGTGACACATTTACTTGTAAACGTCCAATCAGCTGATGTAGATTGCCATTATTTTGGGCACATGTTATTATGTGAAAGAGTCCTCTGCCTAATCTCACCTTAAAAAAACATATTTAAAAAGGTTGCTTTGAAGGGGAAAAAATAATAAAGTAAGGTGAAACCTTAATGGGGATTAAGGTGTGGTCTACACATATACAGAATGAGGGAGTGGACTACTGAGGTAATAAAATGAGCTATTCTACTTCAGATTGCACAAATGGGTGCACATTTTCCACGGTTAACATATATTCAAAACACCCTGCCAACAGAAAAATAGCATACAGGCAAAAAGCTGGTGTAGAACCTTTCTCCCTGCTATGTGCTAGATTTCTTATTGCAGACATGTGGAGGAACATTCCAGAATTGATTCCCCCATTTGCAGTCTGAAGGGGTATAGTCCAGCTACCACCTCAGTAATCTACCACCTCATTCTAATCACATTTTCTTGCAAATGTAATCGAGGCCTAACATTTGGAATAATTACACACACACACACACACACACACACACACACCCCAGATGCCATCCTTGTAGCCTTTTCCCACAAACAATAATCATTAATATAGTTTTATATTTTCAGTTTCATATTTTTATGGTAAATTTGCCTTATATATATCAGTTGTAAAACTGGAACTTAGCTGTTCACTAACAGCTGCTGCTGTTGCTATTATTGCATTATTATGAATTTCTATAGCATCATCAATGCATATAATGCCTTAGACAGAAACATAAGCTAAAAACAAGAAACCTGTCATCTGGTAAGCTTAAATTTTGAATGGTGGGAGGGAAAGGGAGAGAGATGAATGTGAGTGAGAGACATGGGTGATGGGATGGATGTGTGCTTCGGCGTAGTGGCTGTCATACAGAGCAAGGATGCACTGGTGTAGTGAGAGAGCTGCTAACAGAACAGCCCATCTAACTGCACCAGTGAAGTGGGGAAGCAGCAATTTTTGATGCACTCCCCTTTCCCAGGAAGCCCTTGGGGACATATTTTGGGGGTGCACAATCCTCAGGGACATATTTTAGATGGCACAGAGGGCTTCCTAAAATTGCCATTTCCCTACAGCACTGGTGCAGTTGTACAGATCTGCGAGGCTGCTCTTGTATGTCAGCTAATTTCTCTTCAGGACTAAGGAGTTAAACCAAAGGTTTTGTAGAAGATAACTGCTTCCAAGAGAGACTGGAAGAAAGAGAGAGGAGGCACCATGCAGGTGTTCTGGCAGGACGATTCAGGCACAGGGGGCAATAAGGAGAAATTCTGGAGTCATTTAAAAATGCTGGCTATGTCTGATTA
Source organism: Hemicordylus capensis (assembly GCF_027244095.1). Lineage (NCBI taxonomy): Eukaryota > Metazoa > Chordata > Lepidosauria > Squamata > Cordylidae > Hemicordylus > Hemicordylus capensis. The sequence continues at coordinate 108,263,018 of NC_069661.1, read as the reverse complement.
GTAATGTGTTTTTTGCAAGTATTAGAGGGTTAAGTACATGCTTAAATCCAATACTTCAAAAAATTCATTTTTGAAAAAGTCCATCTATTCCCAATTTGGCTTAACCATTGGTTTCCAAGAGTACACTATATAAACTATGACAATTGAGCTAATATAGGCTTATTTCATGGTTGGGCGTTGATTACCCTTTGAGTCATACTACTCTGTTGAATTACTCCATGTCATTTTTCTCTCTCCTTGGTTTGCTCCATGGTTTGTTTCCCTAACATTGGCATTTTTGCTGGTGTGCATAGCAGTTATTCTAACAATGTGCCAAATTCTTGACTGAATATGTAGATGAGCTGTACAGCTGCCACTACATTTCTCTCTAGGGTACCTCTGAATAAGGCACGCCAGGAATATCTTGTTCAATTTGGCTAGAAATGAACAGAGCAAAAATGATAGAATTTAAGATGTATATTTCCACTGATCCTAAAAAACAAACACACACAAAATGGTGTGGTACATATGGTAGCCTGATATCTCTGTTTTGTGACCTGTTAAGCCTGGTGCACCTCTGCATGTAAATTACTTGATTAGCGCGTTAGGATTAGCTTGAACCTAAATGCATGTAAACACTGAAATGTATTGCGATATGAAAGTTCTGTTGGTGGTATTTTAGCTAGGATGATACTTTCATGCTAGAAAGTCATCATTTGATATTACTGTCATCAACAGTTCAACATGCATGTGTGAACCAGACTTATGTTTTTGAAACGTGGTTTTCTGAAAACATTTGGAAGGATCTCTTTTAGGATGAATGTACTTGGTTTTCTCCCTTCATAAAGTAATTTTAGTCACAAGAACCACATGAAATAAGGTTTTGTGGAAGTATTTTGTGGAAGTATGACTGGGTTTTCCAGTCATCAGCTTACTGGCAAGTCTGCAAATCAGTTGTACAGGCATAGTAAGATAGATGATAGATTTTTCCAACAAGCAGTTTCTGTTAGATCTCACTATGACACAACTGGGATAACCACCATTTTACATCAGAGAAATAATAAAGTAATACAATAAAGTAGGAGGCACTGCTTTGCAGTGGTTCCACTCCTACCTCTCGGATAGATTCCAGATGGTGTCACTTGGAGATTATTGTTCTTCAAAAGGAGAGCTACTGTATGGGGTCCTGCAGGGCTCCATTCGATCTCCAGTGCTTTTTAAAATCTACATGAAACCGCTGGGTGAGATCACCAGGAGATTTGGGTGTAGGGTGTTATCAATATGCTGATGACACTCAGATATATTTCTCCATGTCAACTTCATCAGGAACTGGCCTAGCTTCCCTAAATGCCTGCTTAGAGACAGTAATCCGCTGGATGAGGGAGAACAAACTGAAGTTGAATCCAAGCAAAACAAAGGCACTTCTTGTGGGATGTTGAAACTTAGGAAATGATTTAAATCTGCCTATTCTGGATGGAGTTACACTCCCCTTTAAAGAGCAGGTACATAGTCTGGGAGTACTTCTAGACCAAAGCACACCAAAGACGTGCAGGATCCCCCCTGGTTTCTCAGTATGAGGCAGTGGTCAGGAGTGCTGGCCACTGTACCCATCAGATATATTGGGGTGGGTCTATCTTTCTTTGATACTGCAGGTCTTTGGTGTATGAGCTAGGGCAGCTCTGATTTGAGGGGATACTGGAAGGGCTTGGGGAACTCTTTCTCTGCCACCACCTCTAGTGATCATGGGGGTGGGGGGTGGAGTGTGGGTGGAGCAGAGTGTGTTTCTTGCATTACTGTTTACAGCAGAACGCCCGCCCTCCATAAACCCAGGATGAAAGAGCAGGGATTTCAAAGCAGATAGAAACTTTCTTGTCAGGGGTGGGGGGTAGGGATGTGTCTGAATCATTTCGGTGCCGCTTTGAAGAGGTGTCGAAATGACTCACCTCCCTGCAGCCAAAACGTTTCCGTGCAGGGCGAAGGATGCCTTTAAAAGGAGGTAGGCTGGTCCTACCTGCCGCTCCTGTGAGCCTACTCTGCCCCATGCCACCCCATTGTGGCGTTGTTCTTCAGGAAGCTCCTCCATGAAAGCAGCAGCAGCCCTGCTGCATCGATGAGATGCTGCTCCCAGCAGCCCTTGTGTGGTGTTGGCACACCAATCGCATCGACGCAGGCATTGCAGGGCTAGCAACAGCATGCTTTTGAATGAATACCCCTCTCCACCCACCCCATATAGTTTCGCATCTTAGTAATTTTGGGGCCTGTTAGTTGGCAGCAAAGAATAAGGCAGAGAAAATGCAGCAGAATAAACTGCAGTATATCTGCCCCAGAGAAAAACAGGAAAGTGATGTCACAATTATATCAGCCAATGGGGGTGCATTTTCACATATTATTAGTGATCCAGTCCATTGAACACCATCCCAATATGGTTCTTCTCATGATTAATGACAAGGACTGCACCCCAGGGGAAGAGGCTGCCCCCCCTTCCCATTTTCCCATTTTAATTTGTTCAAAAAATAGAGCAGAGCCACTAAAGACCTAGACACCAGGTATCACTTCCCTGTCAAGTGTTATCTTTGTTTGCCCAGTTTATGGTGCCACCAGGACTCCATGTGCTTGTGCAAATACTCCTTCATCACTTGATTTGTGGAGATGTCTCCACAAACTGCCCATCTTGTCATCCCATCCCCTTTTTCTAAAGATTGCCAAAGGGAGGAACATGAGACACAGTGGAGAGCAGGCTTCCCCCATTGTGGCTTTTCCCTTTGACATGCTTTGAGGCTTGGAACATGGCAACGCAGCATCCCTGTTGCCAGGCAATGGCTGGAGGAGTGTAGAGACAGTGGGGGGGGGGCAGGGTAAGTGCTCAGAGAAGTGGTCAGCGAGAAGCCTGGCAGGCACAGAGCTGGCGCATCTCTGGAATGGTCTGAGGCACCCTCTCTATGGTTTTGGCAGCAGCCACAGCACAAGGTTATGGTAGTGGCAGGTTATGGTAGTGGCAGAATTCAGATGACACGATGATGTCTTCAAACCTCAGGTTGGAGCAGCAAAACTCACTACAAACCAAATGTTCAGATTACAGTTTCAGCTTGAAAACCTTGGGTTGATTTTGTGACAGAACTGTGGTTTCATGCATTCGGACGACCACCATTCTGCTTCAGTTTGGCATTATGTGTGAAGGCAAGCATTGTCTCACACTTTACCTTACTTATGAAAATAGATGAACGCTGGGAATGCAAAAAGTGCTCCAATGTAACCTGTGATGTAGTCCTTACTTTCTATGCAATATTAAAATAGCAAAACATAATAATTTAAAATCATGTTGAGTAAATTTAAAATTAAAATTGTGTTGAATAACTGTATTAAATTATTAAGTCAATGAATAAGTATTATGGCACTCATCTGCATATTTCCTCTAATATTACTGAGAAGGATTAGGCCACTGTTTACTGAGATAGTTTACTGAAAAAGTCACCTTAGTCCTTCATTCTTCCCGTCCAAACGTTATGAAACCTTGTATCTCTAATGTTGTTGTTTCCTGCTTACATCCTTTCTCTTTTACTGCCCCATGCCTATGGGTCTCCCTATACCTCTGTCCTCTAATATTTGTTTGGCTGCTTCTCTCTCTCCTTTTAAAAAGGCTTTAAAAAACTTAATCTTCTCCTTCTGCCTTCTCAGTGTATATAACTGATAGATCTGTTTTCACTGTCATTATGGTTATATTTTTCTTTGCCCATAATTGACATGGCTTTTCCTGTTCCCTTCCTCTGCCCATTCTTCTTGCCTCTGGCTGACCATCTGCTCAGTGAGCCGTTCACCCAAGAAGGATGCACGCTTGCTGCATCTGAGCCCATCCATACAGCTTCCGAAGGCAGAGCCTACTCCATGCCTCTGAAGCTGTGTGTCATCTCTGCTCAGCTGCACCACTACTGCCATTGGGAATATACATACTGTATATACGAATACAATGAATATTTATATACCACTTTTCAACAAATGTTTCCAAAGTGGTTTACATAGATATAAATAAATATATGTAAATCTATTTGGAGGCATGCAGCAGTCTCCTCCTCTGTCTTTATTAGATTGCATAAAGGGACTGTTGTAATTTTTAGCTGTTGTAAAGTCTCTACTATATATGAAGTACTTAGGAGAGTATAAACAATTAAATAATGATAAAAACCAGTGCTCGTTTTAGTCCTTGATGTATCAATTTTTCCAGCCATTTTAAACCTCCCAAAGAATATCATTGAGCCACTTTAAGCAACAAAACTGGCAGCAACATGAAGAGGAAGTGGGTGCATTTAAATAAGAATTGGGAGCCTGTGTTTAGGGGCCATTTCAACAATTAGCTCCTAATGCGATGGAAGGGTGTTGGGACATCTGTGGAGGACATCCCAATGGGCACATAGTCAGCATGCTCGTTTCTTCTTCATTTGTGCTGCCGGCCATATCCTTTAAACTGGGCCTATGTACTCTTGAATTCACTTCTGACATTCTGCATCTAGAGCCCTGCCTACACAGCATTTACCTCAGTATCAATTATATGCTTAGGTGTTCCTCAATTTGACCAGGAATGCAACACAAATATGATGTGCTAAACTAGGAGTAGGAGGCAGATGGATAGCTAGCAGGACAAAGAGAATGGAAAGATTAATTCTGAGTGAAGGCATTACTCTTAAAAGACAGGGAAGTCAAAAATATGCATAGTATCATGGGAGAAAAGTTATTTGCTCAGAGGACAAACGGCTGTATATATGACAGGGACTATATAATATAGTCAGGTTCCAAACTGTAAATCAGCTGGAAATGTCTTACAGGTCTTTCTCATAGCAACTGATGCTTGTTCTTTCAGCACCAACCAGATGAGCAGCCTGTATGACAGGCAAGACCTTAAGGCGACTATAAATCCTCCAAGCTTGTGAGGATGGAGCAACCAAAGGATCCAGTCCTTTGCCCTCTTTCTCGAAACATCTTGCTGGGGGGAGAAATGAAATGAGGACAGTAATTATTTCCACAGGCAAAGGCCAGTTAGAGATGACAGAAGAAGGTTAAGGAGGGAAAGGTCTTGCATGAGAGGAAGGTTAGAGACTAATGTATCATAATGAATACTTCACAGCAGATTTGTTTTTTAAAAAAAGTTTTCCTGCAACTTCTAAGACTAAGAAGCAATGTTGTCAAACATTCAACTCTATAGAATATGAGAACTTCTTAATTTAACTGTTTTTTATATCCTGTTAGTCATGTTCTTTACTAAACTACTGATCAGGGCATGTGACAATAAAACAAAACAAAACAAAACATTAAAAGCATCACACACGCACACACACACACACACACAATCAATTAAAAGCTAATCAGCTGAATAACTTTAATAAATAACAGCCAAATCCAATACAAGTCAGTAAACGTTAAAACAAATTTTGACAAATGTATAACCACATCAGCAAAGAACAGAAGATTAGAACAAGGTTAGAGACTAAGGTATCATAATGGAAACCTTTACTTAAAGTAGTCCGAATCATCACCATCACCATGAGCAACATGCTGTGCCACATTCTGCAGGTGGTTCTGCACCACCTGCGCTACTGAGGATGTCTAAAACAATGCTGCTACAGTTGCATAAGAGCGCCTTTGCACTAGTAGAAAAATTGCACAGTTACACTTGCACAGCACTGTGGCCATTATTTTCAATGGCCATAACATTGCACATGTGTGATTGTGCAGTTTTCTGTATTAGCACAAAAGTGTTCTTGAGGAACAGCACCAATATTGTTTTAAATGCCTGCAGCAGTGTGGGCAGTGGAGAACTGCCTGTGGTACTGTGTGGCATGTCGGCCACTAATAGTAGTAGCAATAGTAGTAATAGTAGTAGTACAATTTTTTTAGCAGTGATTCTTAGATTCAGACTAGACATGATGTCAATCACATCATTTTGCCCTAAGTATTGGGTTGTTGTTGTTGTTGTTTTTAAATGTTATAGCAGCAACATGGGGGCCCTGATCCACATCAGGATCAGGGTGCAGAAAGGGTCTTTAATCCTTTATCCCTACCACAGACCTGATCCAGAATAGGCTCTCACGACTGCAAATTACCTCTGGTGCAAAGCTCCAATTTCTGCCAATAGATGATTCCCTCCCATGAAAACAGCAGCCACAAGTCTCCACAATTTGTATCAGGACAACAGCAGGGGTAAAGTTCTCCTTCCCTATGGTCCTGATCTGGACAGCCCCTCATAGCTGCTATTTGCATTTTAAAAAACAGACACATACATAGGGTGAAATGATGGAATTAATGTCACATGTCGTTTGGAGATCTAAGGACCACCAATGGTATGCAGTGAGTTTTTACTTGCTATGTGAAACTACAATGACTTTTACATGCGACGTGAAACTACAATAAATAACATGAATTGAGTCCTCCTTTAGAGGAAAAAAACCAGATGCACATTGAATTAAAATGGACCTACTCCTGCACTCCTGCGCTCCAGTGCCCCTGAACTGAATGTGTGGGGTGAAGAGAAAGAAGTGTAGCTTGATGCTGGATAGGTGTTATTAAGTAGGGATGTGCAAACTGATTCGGGTACAAATCGATTTGTTCCTGAATCTAGCTGATTCAGGTGATTTGGAGACAAAACAAATCATCCCTGTGGTACATTGGCTAGATTCGGGTACAAATTCAAGTGTTTAGGCTCTTTGGTGTCTAATAACCTTTCCTCATAATGAATCCCTATGAGGATCCATTACACACCAAAGAGTCTAAACACCTCAGAAATTCCTAAAGTATAAACTGAGTACTCAGTGGCTTGTGGGGTAGTTGGAACATGGGATGCCACTAATTCCTCACCCCCACCTGCAGAGCAGTGGGGTCAACATGAATAGAAGAAATTAAGGTGTATAATGAAGATACCAAAGAATCTAAACACTTCAAAAATACCTAAAAAATAAACTAAGTACCCGTGTGTGTGTGTGTGTGTGTGTGTGTGTGTGTGTAGTTGACACATGGCAGTTGACAGTTGGCACTGTCAAATGATAGTCAAAATGAACAGAAGAAATGAAGGCATATAATGAAGTCTCATAGGGATCCATTATGATGAGACACCAAAGAATTTAAACATTTCGATATCCCTAAAAATTAAAATGAATACCCCACTGCCTTGCGGGGGGGGGGTGTAGTTGGCACATGGCATTTGACAGTTGGCACTGTCCAGTGACAGTCAAAATGAACAGAAGAAATGAAGGTATGCAATGAATCTTCATAGGGATTCATTATGAGGGAAAGTTATTATACACCAAACAATCTAAACACTTGAAAAATAATGACTGCACATTTTGCTTCATCACTTCTACAAGGGCTAGAGCTTAGCTTTTTAAAAAGAAAGCAAGCAAGCTGGGGATCCATTTTAGGGTTAGGATATGGCAACTTTGAATCCCCATTGTTTCCTATGGTGGAAATGTCCAAAATCATTAAAAACTAAAGAAATTCATTAAAAATCAACCAAGTGTCCCACTGCCTTGAAATTTGGGTGGTAGTTGGCACCTTGGGGACCTACCCACCACCCAAATTTGGTGCCCCTAGGAGCTTGTAAAGTGGTGCACATCAGTCCAAATCTGAATCAAATCAAAGCAAGTACAAATTGAATCTGGGGTGATTTGGAGGGGGTAGATTTGGATACAAAACAAATGGGGGTGATTTGTTTGGGGCACAAATAGAATAAAAAGATTGATTTGTGCACATCCCTATTATTAAATACCTATATGTTCTATGTCAAATCAAGCCTGACAGACAATGTATAAATGTAGCAACACATTTTTTTTCTGTCTTCCCTAAGTCAATATAGCTACATCAATGAGAGAAATAGGAGCTTTGTTTTTTCAAAAGGCTCTCACGTGGCCTCTTTCATGATGCATGTAATATAAGAAAATGTGGCAGTTTCCTAAAAAAAAAAAGCAGACCTGCATAGCAGTTCATAGTTAGGGGTGTGCACGAGCCATTTGATGCCAAACCAGTTTGCCTCAAACCTGGCTGATTCAGCAGCTCGACTGTGAATCAGACTTGGGGAGGGAGAGTTCAGTCCATGATCAAACCCAAACAAGCCCAATTCAAGGTGAACCAGTTTGGCATCAAAGGGAGCTGAGGGCTGCAAGAAACGTAATATAACGTGCTTACCAGCTGGCATGGATATAGGTACTGCCACTCCCTCCCCCTGCCCCCCGTTGCTGCACAAATGCATGGTGATCCACATTTACGAAGCCACGCACATGGTGGTGGTGCAAATGGCCTCTGGGCATCCGTGAAGGCCGAAAATGTGTGGAGGCTTGGTAAACATGGATCACTGTCCATTTGGCCAGTGCTGGGGGGTGGGGGGGGGAGCAGTGGTGCCAGCAGCCACACCAGCCAGTAAGCACTTTTCATTACTTTTCTCACCGCCCTCCCCAACTGCCCCTTTGTAGATGCCCCCACCCTTTTAATTGTAAAGGGAAATGATCACCATATTCACCTTTACAAGTATAGTTGAAGCGCTGAATTGGTTCGGTCAAACAAATTGGCCCAGTCGATTTGACCAAACTGGTTTGGGGACACATGGTTTGCTTGAATTACATTAGAATTCAAACTGAATCACAAGTTCTGGTTTGTGCACACCCCTATTCATAATATCACAGGATGCACTTTTCTCCAGCATTTTAAAGTGGTTATTACAAACCAGCATCAAAAAGTATATATTTATAGTGCCAGTGTATTGACAAGGAACTGAGAGTAAGAAAAAATTACTTTCCCGAAATCATCTAGGGAATTCATAGCTAAGCCAATTTGAACATGAACTTATTTTTTTTTTTTAAAAAATCTTCTACCTTCCTTCCTTCCTTCCTTCCTTCCTTCCTTCCTTCCTTCCTTCCTTCCTTCCTTCCTTCCTACACTGACGTCGTTCTCATGACCAGCAGTAGGGCAGCAGTAGTCTGGGTAGTGCTGGTTGTGAGAACTGCCGAGTTCAAGACCAATCCTGGCGCTTCCCCTCTGGGTAATCCGAGTTTTCTACCCAGGCTAAAAGTGAGGTAGAAGAGTGCATGCACACCCTTCTACCTCACCGCCTGGACTTGTGGACACTTGGGCTGCTGACACCCTGAGTGTCCATAGAGCTGGGTGGAAGGAGCCCTCCGCAGCACAAAACTCCCGCAATGCAATGCACTCCTCGTACAGTGAATTGCGGGATATTGGAGGGCTTTCTCCTCTGGATCCTGTTGTATTCTATCCAACAATCTTTTGCAGTTCGTTTATTTGAGCATTTGTACCAGGAGAGAACCTGTAGAGTGTGTGTGTGGTGTATGTGTGTGGAGTCAGAAAGGAAAAAGGATGGAAAGGAGAAACAGAAAATGGAACTGTTGCTGAATAAACCTTTAGTTAAATCTACATAAGCTTTCCTTGTGTGTATATGAGGTAAGCAGCTGTAAAGCAGATCCCAACTCTGCCGATCACTGCTGCACTGTTCATGTGGGTGTGTGATCAGCTGAGCAAGGAAGAGATGCTGGTCACCCTTGTGCCTACTCTGCAGCCTACCAGTTTGATCTTATGAATGACTTTATTTATGTTACACTTGTACAGTCTTGTACAGTATACCCAGGTACAGGTCTGTACACAGTTGTTATTCACTTGTTAAGCTGTACAGCAGGACAATTCCTCTCTGTACCCAGCTTCATTTTTAAAACACTTAAGTGTGTACAGACATCTGAACCCAAGTACAACATAATGACTATAAAGGGTCTCCCTTCCCTTCCCTTCCCTTCCTTCTTGGTCCATCCATCTCCTCCTATTCCACTAAGCCAAGTGAAGCCCATCAGTCATACATAGCAGCCCACCATCTCTTTCTGCCACTTGTCTAAGAGTTGTCAACGTTTAAACCTAAGGCGGGTGGATTGTATTTGTCTTGCTGCATCACATATTGTGCAGGCCTGGTATGAAGCTCGGAGCCTTCCCCTCTCCTCTGGTCCCTTTCATCTGGTCTCCAGAGGTACAATGCCTCTCAGCAGAGAGGTTCCACTTAGCTATCATAGCCCACATGAGACAGAATTAAGCCAGCTTCTATATCCGGTGTGTAACAGTGCTCCAGAACTGACTGCACTGCAAAAATGACCGATCTGCTTTTTGTGGGAAAACACACTAAATATGTTCTAGCAGGATATGGAAAGGCTGAAGTATCTGTGGAAATATTGAGACCAATTTGGCACATCTGTAGAGAATGCCCACCGCGAGCATTGGCAGACTCAACACAGAATAACCCAAGCCATTTCCAAATCAGGCTTGGCCCCTCTTGTTTTAAAAATGAAGTGCCACATCCATTTATTCTCCAAGCCAGTATTACTACCGTCCTCCGCAGCACACACAAATGGTCCTTGATAGCTTAATGAAGGGAGATGCTGGCTCATGTCCTCCAGACGGATTTGTGTACTTATTCTCCACAGGCCTGGGGAGTGCTCTTTGCACAACACGGATCACCTCCTGCACAGCAGACTACATTAGCATTCAACAGCTGAGCCAAGAGGATGGCCCTTCTCCTTTATTAATTTAAACATTTTAATATTCTCTATATGCAAAACATAATTAGAATTAATGGACTTTCGTGCTAATGTAGTGCTTGAAGCTAGTTAGTGCATTAATCTTCCGCATATGATAAACATGAATTTTGAATCTCTGCACCACCAGCGAGGCTTGGAGCTCACTGCTGTTTGCTGATGTAGTGTGTGTCCAGATAATGATCATATCATCTGACAGAGAGAGAGAGAAAGAGAGAGAGAGAGAATCATCCTCCTTTTGATGAGATAAGCAATTGGTCCTCCAGGGAGGAAATAAAACATGACTGATTCGGACTGATTATTAAACAAGATCCCATTATTAATCTATGAAGACAGTGTGTTGCCAGCAGTGGGCTACTGTAGCCTGAATTTGCACGCAGGAGGGATAAAGGCATTTTACATGCCACCACCATTTCTGGAATTTACATTCTGACAAAGAGGACATAATACTTCATAGTATAGCTTATATAGCAGCTTGATAGATAAGTCATTAAACTGCATTAAATGAAGTTGTATAACTATAGTTAGAAAAGTTCCATATATCCATATACTATGGCCAGTGATGCTCCTTTTTTGCATGGTGAAGGAGTGGGTATTCCCTATCACTCCAACAGGCAAACGACGTAAGGAAAGAAGTGGGTCAATGCTTGGCATAGTGGCTGACCATGCCATTTCTTCCCACCTATCCCTTTTGAGCCTCCACATAAACCCTGCTCAGAGTTCTTGTAACCATGTAGTGAACATGACTGCAATACCAATTGAAGCTCTGCCCCATGTTGAGGTGCAGTGTAGCCCTGCCCCTCATACCAACCACAAGTAGAGCATTTGTAGAGTCAGATATTTATATGGAGTTCTCAGCTTATAGGTTACATCATCTGTATGAATGCTGGCCCTGGTGAATATACAAAATTGGCCCTGGTGAATATACAAAATATACCAATTAATTTTTAACATAATTAGATAAGGGTAGAGAGAATGGGATTCAATAAATTGTAGGGATGTGCAAAACCAGTTTGATTGCAAACTGGAATGCTGTGAACCGGGCCAGCTTGAGCGGTTCAATCACAAAATGTTTTGAACCAGTTTGAGCTGGTTCATCAAACTGACTGGCCCAACTGATTGGTTTGACCAAACCAGTTCAAATACCTGCTGTTCGGTCCGAATTCAATTTGAATTTCGATCAAACCACTCCAAACAGTCCATGTACACCCATAGTAAATTGTTCCATTATATATGTGTTTATTTATTAAAATATTTATACTCTACCTTTCCATAGGAAAACATCCAAGGTAACTTACAATATTTATCAATCAATCAATCAATCAATCACTAAATACATACATACATACATACATACATACACACACACAGAGAATCAATTCACAGTATACATAAAATGAAGCCCAAAGGAGTGGCCACACACTGGAAAACTATTGGGAAGATGGATGTTCATAGGTATTTGGAAAGAGCATTCTATAGCCTAGGTGGTGCCGTCAAGTAAGCCCTACTCTTGTAGACATGTGCCATAATTCATTCAGTGAGGACACTATCAACAGAAAGCTCTGTTGTTGAACTCTGTTCTTGAACAGAGGGTCGAATCAGGTTAAGACCAACCATTTTAACTGAGCCCACAAGCAAATTGGTAACTATGCATGAACTGCTTTGGCGCCTCCTTGAGGAAGCACCAAACCGGTGCGGGGGCTTGTAGACGAACCAATTTGACATGGCGGGGAGAGATTCCCTTAAAAATCAGGTAAGCAGGTCCTTACCTGTTCCTGCTCTGCCCCACTATTTTTCTGGGCATGGCGCTTGCTCTACAAAAGGCCACACACGGCTGTGGCTCTGCTCCCTGCATGCAGAATCGGCATGCACATAGCCACTGTGCATGCAATACAAAATTGCTATATTGTGATTAAAAAAAACGCCCCCACCTTTTAAAATTTTATTTCTTTAAGCAAAAGGATTGGTGCCGCAGGGATACTAGCACCAGCACACAGTGATAGCTGGGGGTGGGGGCTGAGCTCTGCCAATTCAGGATGTGGCAGCGAGCAGTGGAGGAGCAGGCACCTGCTCTCCTCTGTTTTAAAGGTGCTGGGGATGTGTTTTAAATCACGCACCTCACTATTTCTCAAATTTAGGTCCCCAGATATTGTACTACTCCCCATCATCCCCAGCCACAGGCCAAATTGGCTGGGGATGATGGGAGTTGTAGTTCAGCCACATCTGGGGACCTATGTTTGAGAACCCATAGTGTACAATATTGTTATATTGTAATTAAAAACTAGCTGGCCCTGAGCAGAACATCTGCATTCTAGTTATTTGTCTTCCACCCCTTCCTGGTCAGTCCAGCTCCCTGCCCTGCCTTCCCCCTTCTCCTCCCCACAACTTTCTTGCTCACTTGCTCGCTCTCCCCCGCAACTCACTCTCCTCCACTAACTCCCTCTTCCCCCTAACTCTCTATCTCTCATCCCCCCAACACTCTCTCTTGCTCGCTCAAAAAGCTATTTTCTGTAGTTTTGTATTATCACACTCTCACAAAATAGATCAGATCAGAGATCCATTCTTCTTTAACAAAGTGATCTTAGAATGTGTTGGAATAGACATTATGAGTTTTGTACGTTAGTCACATTAGATATTACACATGAAGAGTGGTTTCTTCTGCATCAATTTTTCATCATTTGTAGTCTGTTCATTCTGTACAGCCAACTTGTGTAACTCCTGATGAGTTTTGTTGTTCCCTGTTCTTTAACTTGCTGATCTTTTTCCGTGATTGAGATGCTAATTATTTCTATTTGACAATTTCCTTCCAGGGACAGGTTCAAGTACAAACATAAAATGCAAAGTATGTGTTTTTCCAGTAAATTGGGGCAGTGTGCATTTACCAGTAGGACCAAACGGCCACTGAAGATGAAGGCAAAGAACAATTTAAGATCTACAACTCCCTACAGTGAACCAATTATTTTGTCTGAAGCCGCTGTTTCTCTCATCATCCCCAGAGTTCTATTTGCATTAAAAATGAAATGACAACCATGCATTGCTTTGCACTGTGGTCAACCATTTGTAAATAAAAGTTTAATAGAGGAAACTTTGGGTACTGAATGCCTTACAAAATGATCTGTGATGGGCCATCTGCCACAACTGAACTCAAACTACAGGTTATGGGGATGGGGCCATAAGCTCAGGGATATGGCCATAAGCTCAGGTAAAGCATCTGCCTGGCATGCAGAAGATCCCAGGTTCAATCCCTGGCTTCTCTAGGTAGGGTTCGAAAAGACTTCTCTCTGATACCTTGGACTGCTGTGCCAGTCAGTATAGACAACATTGAGATAGATCGGGGTTCCCAAACAGCAGTACTCCAGATGTTGCTGAACTACAACTTCCATCATCCCCAGCTACAGTTTATTGTGGTTGGGGATGATAGGAGTTGTAGTTCAGCAACACATGGAATACCACAGGTTGGGAACCCCTGAGCTGGATGGCTCAATAATCTGATTCAGAATAGGGCACCTTCCTATCTTCCAATGTTCCACTGAACTTTCAGCAGCGGAGCTGAGTCCTACTTCTTGAAATACTGCCCAGTGTTGCCAGATGTGTAACTTGGCTAGGGTTCTCCAGGACTGCTTTGAATAGTAACCTGGAGATTGATGCCAAATTCTGCAGACTCCAGGCCAATCCTAGAGGGATGATGATGATGATGATGATGATGATGGTGATAAACACAACTTTATTTATTAGCCACCCCATAACAAATTGTTCTCTGGGCAGCTCACAGCATATTAAAACATCAAGTATAAACACACAACACATTAAATCATAACAGACCAAAGGGTTAAAAAAAGAAAATACAATACAAATCAACTTTAAAACTCTTTAAAAATAAGTTAAAATTAAATTTAAAAATCAAAATTTAAAAAGGGATGACAATCTACATGAAAGTGAGTTGATGGATTGGATGATATTCTCCCCCTATGTGACAAACTAGTTGTGCTACAAGACTATTTGGAGAAGGAAGTAGGTAGTAGCAGTCCAAGCTCAGAGTGCAATTGTTTGTTGTTATTAATTCTAGAATGTAGATATGACTCATAGGTCTCCAGTTGCTAACATCCCATTCTCCAACTTCCTTGAGCAATCATGAGGGCTTTTTTCTCTTGAATCTCTCAGTATATCTGGGGGAAAGGGGTGATTAGTGCAATAGATAGCTTTAAATTACTGCTACATCTGTTATTCAGCAATAGGTGGAAAATACAGTAAATGTGATGATAGATAGATAGATAGATAGATAGATAGATAGATAGATAGATAGATAGATAGATCTAGAACTGTCAAGTAAGAAATGTTTCTGCAACTCTTAGCGATAAGACTCTTACTGCAACTCTTAGAAATATAGCAATAATAACTTTATTCTCTTTAGCATTTATTTGGTCCATACTCAGAATTGATTTGTACCCGAATCTAGCTGATTCCTGTGATTTGGAGACAAAACAAATCACCCCTGTGGTCCATTGGCTAGATTCGGGTACAAATTGAATCATGCCTGATTAGATTCTAATCGATTCGCGATTCAGATCCCTCCTATTAATTCCCCCAGATTCCCAGCTTTCATTAGAAAAAAAAAGAAGAAGGAAAAAAAAACTGACTCTGGGCCAGTCACTTCTCTCTCCACCTAACCTACTTCACAGGGTTGTTGTGAGGAGAAACCTAAGTATGTAAGGAGCTCTGGGCTCCTTGGAGGAAGAGTGGGATATAAAATGTAAACAAAACAAAACAAAATGTGTGGTCACTATTTTTCAAGCGATTGGATTCATTGGTGCATAATAACATTCCCTCAATGAATCCCTATGAGGATTCATTACACACCTTCATTTCTTCTATTTATAGGAACATAAGAACAGCCCTGCTGGATCAGGCCCAAGGACCATCTAATCCAGCATCCTGTTTCACACAGTGGCCAACCAGCTGCCACTGGAAGCCACAGTCAGGTGTTGAGGGCATGGCCTCTTTCCAACTGTTACTCCCCTGCAACTGGTACTCAGAGGAATCTTGCCTTTGAGGCTGGATGTGGCCTATAGCCCTCCAGCTAGTAGCTGATGATAGACCTCTCCTCCATGAAGTTATCCAAACCCTCTTAAAGCCATCCAGGTTGTTGGCTGTCACCACATCTTGTAGCAGAGAATTACACAAGTTGATTATGTGTTGTGTGAAAAAGTACTTCCGTTTGTTGGTCCTAGATTTCCTGGCAATCATTTTGACTGTCTTTTCGACAGTGCCAACTGACAACTGCCATGTGCCAACTAGACCCCACTATCACCCTCAAGGCAGTGGGGTACAAATTAGTTTATATTCTAGGAATGTTTCCAAGTGTTTAGACCCTTTGGTGTCTAATAGCTTTTCCTCATAATGAATCCCTATGAGGATTCATTACACACCAAAGAGTCTAAACGTCTCAAAAATTCCTAAAATATAAATATAAAATATAAACGACCCAGTGGCTTGTGGGTTGCGGGTTAATTGGAACATGGGATGCCACTAATTTCCCACCCTCACCTGCAAAGCAGTGGGGTCAAAATGAACAGAAGAAATGAAGGTGTGTAATGAAGACACCAAAGAATCTAAACATTTCAATATTCCTAAAAATTAAAATGAGTACCCCCACTGCCTTGCAGGTGGTGGTGGTGCGGTGTAGTTTACACATGGCAGTTTACAGTTGGCACTGTCCAGTGACAGTCGAAATGAACAGAAGAAATGAAGGTGTGCAATTAATCCTCATAGGGATTCATTATGAGGAAAAGTTATTATACACCAAAGAATCCAAACACTTGAAAAATAATGACTGCACATTTTGCTTCATAACTCCACTTCTACAAGGGCTAGAGCTTAGCCTTTTAAAAGAAAAAGAAAGAAAGCTGGGGATCTATTTTAGCGTTAGGATATGGCAACTCTCAATCCCCATTGTGTCCTTCAGCAGAAATGTTCAAAATTAGTAAAAACTAAAAAAATTCATTAAAAATCAACCAAGTGTCCCACTTCCTTGAAATTTGGGTGGTAGGTGGCACCCTTGGGGACTACCTACCACCCATATTTGGTGCCCCTAGGACCTTGTTAAGTGGTCTGAATCCAAATAGAATCAAAGCAAATACAAATCAAATCTGGGGTGATTTGGAGGGGCTAGAGTTGGATACAAAACAAATCTGGGGTGATTTGTTTTGGGCACAAATCAAATCAAAATATCGATTTGTGCACATCTCTATAAAAGGGAAAATGCACATTGCCATGGAAAGTAGTATTGCATCCACTTATATGATACAAGCTTACTGCAGACAGCTCAACAGGACAGCTGACTTTACTTATCATATTAGTGGCAGATTTTTCCTCCAAGAAAGTTAAGGAAGCGTGCACAAAGTGATCAAATTTTATCCTCACTAACATGGAGTAGGTAGGGTGAGGGACAGCCTAAGGTCAGTGAGCTTGATGGCTGAGTGAGCACCTGAACATGAATCTCCCTGATTCAAGACCAGCACATGTTCTACAGCACTACATTGGGCATAAAGTCCCTGTACACTTTCACTTGTGGATTTAGGGCATGGGATTTGAGGGACATTGTACATTATGGATTCTATTGCTTCTGTTCCTGTTCCAGGTGCGGATCAATGATCAATTCAGCTTTTTAAATGTGTAGTTTTAATTTTATACTGTTTTAGGGCTTTTAGCTGTTTTGTTGGTTTTACTGTGTTTTAATAGTTTGATTTTAATTGTTAATTTGTTTTAATTGTTTTTATCATGTTGTGAACCGCCCTGAGCCATTTTTGGAAGGGTGGTATATAAATCTAATAAATAAATGGTTTTCTGCCAAGGCACGGATCTGGATGTGGGAGGGACACAAGCATATGAATGCTCTATGGGCAGAAAAAAAATGGGCCAGGACCTCAGAGAGCTCTAAGCAAGAGAGTTGAATACAAGATGGCTTGTTCCAGCGGAGCAGATGCTTGACATTGAGTGATGACTTAATGGCTGCTGCCCAGATAGAATAGATTGGCCCAACCCCTTCCCTGGGGAAGGCTCTGTAATGTAAAAAGGCTATGCTTGATTTCATAAGAACTGGGTCTGGCAGTACTGGGGGACCTCTTCCTGGAATGGTGGGTCCTCAGCACTCATCTAAATTAGAGAATGAAGGCAGTAGGGATGTGCAAAAAATTTCGGGCACAGATCGATCTGTGCCCGAAATGAGCAATTTCGGGTGATTCAGGTCCGAACCGAATCACCCCCGATGCCCCCCGATATTTTTCGGGGCCAGGCCGAATCACCCGAATTTCAGGGCCAAAAAATTCGGGTGATTCGGCTCATGATCGATTTTTGGGGAATTTCTGAAGTTTTAGTGACTTTGGGGCAGTTCGGGGGCATTGCATGGGATCTGGGCAAAAAGAGTGGGGTGGGGTGGTAGTGCCTAATGGGTGCAGGCTACCACCCCAATTTCAGGGGGATTGGGCAGAGGGCTGATTTTTTGGGAATTTTTGAAGTTTTGGTGTCTTTGGGGCAGATTGGGGGCAGAAAGTGGATCTGCCCCCAAAGAGTGGGGTGGCCTGGTAGATAGTGCCTAATGGGTGGAGGCTACCACCCGTCCCCAATTTCAGAGTGATTGGGCAGTTTTTCTGGATGTTATTCCCTTATTTGCTGAGGTGTGAATTCTCATTCTATGATAGGAAAAGAGATTTTTTTTTCAATTAAACAACTCTTGACCCCACTCTCACTTTTTCACACTCTCACTTACTATGAATATGATGAATGAATGAATCAATCTAGCACACCTTATGAAGAAAAACCTCAGAAATTCACCAAAATTCAGCCCTCTGCCCAATCACTCTGAAATTGGGGACAGGTGGTAGCCTCCACCCATTAGGCACTATCTACCAGCCCACCCCACTCTTTTGGGGCAGATCCACTTTCTGCCCCCAATCTGCCCCAAAGACACCAAAACTTCAAAAATTCCCAAAAAATCAGCCCTCTGCCCAATCCCCCTGAAATTGGGGTGGTAGCCTCCACCCATTAGGCACTACCACCCCACCCCACTCTTTTGGGACAGATCCACTCTCTGCCCCAAAACTGCCCCAAAGACACAAAAACTTCAAAAATTCCCCAAAAATCAGCCCTTTGTCCAATCCCCCTGGAATTGGGATGGTATCCTCCCCCCCATTGGGCACTACTACCCCACCCCACTATTCTGCCCCAGTCCCCACTTTCTGCCCCAATCTGCCACAAAGACACAAAAACTTCAGAAATTCCCCAAAAATCACCCCTTTGCCCAATCCCCCTGAAATTGGGGTGGTAGCCTGCACCCATTAGGCACTACCACCCCACCCCACTCTTTTTGCCCAGATCCCATGCTATGCCCCCAAACTGCCCCAAAGTCACTAAAACTTCAAATATTCCCCAAAAATCAGCCCTTTGCCCAATCCCCCTGAAATTGGGGTGGTAGCTTCCACGCATTGGGCACTACCACCCCACCCCAATAGTTTGCCCCTGGGCACCTTCCCCCCCAATTGATTCAGATTCGGATTCAGATTAATTCCGAATCTGAACCGAATCAAGGGTGATTAGGGTGGCCCAGATTCGGGCACAAAACAGAACGGGGTGATTCGGTTCGGGTCCTGAACCGAATCACCGAAAATCCAAATTGCACACCCCTAGAAGGCAGGGTATGTCCTCAGCAGGTGGTGGAGGTGTTGACTCTGTTACCCAGTTCCCTTGGCATAGAAAATCCCAGCAGTATGGGCTCACATGGCCTAATCACTCAGGTCTAACCACTCTTTCTTATCCCCTGTCAATTTTGTCCCTCTGTTGGTGAGGTCTAGCATCCGGAGTGATGATGCCACTTTACATTCTTCTGTAGAGAAAGATTCCTGAAGGAATTCCTTTAAAAAAATTATTCTTGCATGATGATGAGAAAATTGTTCATATGGTATCTGAAGATGTCAGGCTAGGAACAGGGAGATGTGCGTTCAAATCCCCACTCATCCATGAGGTTCACTGGATGATCCTGGGCCAGTCACAACCACTTAGCCTTTCCTAAGGTAAAGTGTGCCATCGAGTCGGTGTTGACTCCTGGTGCCCACAGACCCCGGTGGTTTTTTTGGCAGAATACAGGAGTGGTTTGGCATTGCCATCTCCCATGCAGTATGAGATGATGCCTTTCAGCATCTTCCTATATTGCTGCTGCCCGATATAAGTGTTTCCCATAGTCTGGGAAACATACCAGTGGGGATTTGAACCTGCAACCTTCTGCTTGTTAGTCAAGCATTTCCCTGCTGCACCTCTTAAGGTGGCATTAGCCTTACCTACTTCAACATTTTTTGTGAACATAAAATGGAGGGGAACCTTATATGCTACCCACAATGCTTTAAGGAAAGGATGAGACAAAGAGGATGATGGTGGAGGTGGTGATGATGAAGTTTTAAATTGCAAAATTGCTATGTTTCCCTGGCAGGCCAAAGAATGAGAAAGTTATCTTGCAAAACATGGCAGAGTATGCTGGGGATTTTCTACAATGAATTGTAAAATTATGCTTTTCTTTGTACTATATCTGGTTATTTGAA
Organism: Hemicordylus capensis; assembly: GCF_027244095.1. Classification (NCBI taxonomy): domain Eukaryota; kingdom Metazoa; phylum Chordata; class Lepidosauria; order Squamata; family Cordylidae; genus Hemicordylus; species Hemicordylus capensis. Next base: position 108,242,887 of record NC_069661.1, on the reverse strand, counting down.
ATGTGTTCCTGCCCAAGTTTACAATGACCAATGTTTTTTTAGCAAATAAACTTGACTATGCAAATCGATTGTGTTGGCAGGCAGCCCTGTGAACATAATTGTGTCGCTGGATGGACCATGGGTAGCATCGGACAATGGATGTTCGTGGCATGCCTGGTCAGGAGCAAAAGGCCAGCAGGCCTCCTTTTGGCATAGAATTAGACCTGTCCTCATGCCTGCTTCTCCTGTGGTGCTGCATGCGGTGTGTACTATTACTTGGAATTAACTCCAAAGAACTACTTGTTGATTCCTCTTTTTAAAACTACAGTGCAAGCACAATTTTGCTTTTCAAAGGGGCAGGATTTCTTTATTTTTAATTCATGGCATTCTTCCTGATCTTTGGACAAGACAGGCTAGTTAATATTATACCAACAAAAATGACTGCCCAAAAGCTGAAAGAATGTTGTGGATAGTTGAGTAAAGAATAGGGACTAGATGTTATTTTAATCATGCTGTTGGCTCAGGCATGCTTGTCTGTATTCTGTAAATAGCATTTGGTGGGTGGGGGTTTGATCAGGTACACAGGAAAAGGGCTTTAACTATACTCCTTTGTCATGCTCCCAATTCATATTGGGGGCCCCATGGATATTTGCATGGGAAAAACAGCTCTCATTGGAGCCAAGAGAAGTCCCCCGTCTAAGGTAGATAGTACATGTGAAGAGATGAGGGTTGATCTGGATTCAGAACATAGCAGACAAAGTGGTTAAAGCTGCCCCACTGCCCATGCTGGTCCCAAGCCAGATAGCCTAATGCCTGCAATTTACAGAAAAAGTAAGTATGCTGATTACAATCTTGTCTAGTGCTGCCCCTAGTATAGTAAGAGTTTTAGCAGAGCTAAATGGCACCAGAATGCATTTTTGTTAGGGTTGCAAGGTCTAATTGCTTTAATTAGCAGATTAACCAATTAACACTTTAGTTGGCTAATTGGTGGCAGCAATGTTTAAATGAATGCAGTTGAACATTCAGGGCAGAATTTATTCATTTTTGGATGCTGTATAGGTACTGAACGTGATGAGAAACTCATCCTGAATAAATTCCTTCAGCACACAGAGAAAGTTTTTGTTTGTGAATCAATTATCTAGACAGTGTGATTGGTACTAATCTAAGAAACAGTTACATTCCATGGATATTTGGGAGAAGCTTTCTCCTATTTCCTGAAAACCTAGGATCCATGCCTTCACCACTCCAGAGCCATCAAAGATCATACCACATAATGACAGTTGTTCAAATAAGACGAAATTATGCAATGCATTCTTTCATTCTTGAATCATTGCTCATCTTTACAAGGTGATAGGGATGAAATATTATAATTTACTCAGAAGCTTCAAATGATTGCCTGGACAGGGAGGAGCATGACATATAGCAACAATCCCCTGACATCAATGCATTTTGGGGGCATGCTTCTGGTCTCTCCAGTTCTGTTCATACTTGATGTTGCATGCACATGCGATACTGTTATCAGCACATTATTTCCAATGCACACATTATTTATTTATATATTTAAAATATTTAGATCCCGCCTGAGGCAGACTCAGTTTTATGGTCAAGAAATGGTTAAAGAAGGTCTGCATAAACCAAGCTGCTCTAATTGCAACTTGCCGGCAGCATAATAAACTCCTGTCCCCTGTTGGTATGCAGGCAGGGGGCCCCTTGCTATCTGTAGATAACAAACTGCTGGTAGACACTTGCTCAAGGCCACAGCTGTAGGGAGTGAAATAGTTGTAGTGATATGCAGGGAGAAGGAGGGGGGAAATGCTTAAGTTATAGTTTAGTAGAGAAATTGTCTGATTGGTAATTGTTGAGATGATGATTAAGTGATGCTTACCAATGAAAATTGTATCCACTATATGTAAATTGTTATGTGTTTGAAAGGCGAGGCTGCAGTGTGATCGGGGTCTCAGCCTTTGGAAATTATTCCGCTGGGGCCATTTGCCGGCAAATAAATAAATCTGCTTTCTCTCACCTTTGGTGTCAATCTCTGTCTCAGAACCCGGGGAATTTCCGCTACACGCCCTTCCAGTGCAATACTGCTCAGGGCCGCCGATAACAATAAAACAAATAAGCCAATATAACATAAACGAAACTTCATTATTTACTTTGTAGAAGCCAAATCTACAGAGTTAAAAAACCCACTAGAACAGACAAGAAGAACAATTTTAAAGCCTTTAAAGAGAAGGCTTTCAAGTCTACATACAGCAGTACACTTTCTCTATGTATCTTGCATTTGAGAGGGCTTGTACCCAAGCTCCCTTTTAAAATGAATGCATGCACAAAAAATGAATGCATGCACAATCATTCCCAAAAGCATGCAAATTTATACAGCCCCTATAGGAATGGACAACATAACATCTGGATAGGGTTCCTGTGCCCAATACTTGCCAAGGGAAATGCTGAACACAGGAAGTAGTCATGTGCACGGACCGGTTCGGAGGCCATTCTAAAGGCCTCCAGACCGGTCCGGACACGGGGTGGTTTTGGTTCGGGTGGGGGGTTCCACAGGAGTACGGGGGGGGGCTTTACTCACCCTCCCAAGAACGACACCGTATTTATGTGAGTAAGCGGGCGGCATGCCTCCCTGCCGCCCGCTTCATTCCCCCTCTCGGCGTTCCCTCCGTTCAAATTCTGAATCGGGCGGCAGGGTATCTCCCAGTCCCTGCCGCCCTCTTTAATGCCCCCGCTCGGCTGGCGGCCGCCCCATTCAAGCCTTCAAGACCCCTGCCAGGCCGGCCCGGCCCGGCCCGGCCCGGCCCTTCCCTTCCCTTCCCTTCCCTTCGCAAGGGGGACGAGCGGCAGAACTCCCTGCCTTCCCCCTTGCCGGCTGCGCTGCAAATGGCTTCTAAGAAGCCTTTTTCGCGCATGCGCGAAAAAGAAGCCTTTTTCGCGCATGCGCGCAAAAGGCTTCTTAGAAGCCATTTGCAGCGCAGCCGGCAAGGGGGAAGGCAGGGAGTTCTGCCGCTCGTCCCCCTTGCGAAGGGAAGGGAAGGGCCGGGCCGGGCCGGGCCGGCCTGGCAGGGGTCTTGAAGGCTTGAATGGGGCGGCCGCCAGCCGAGCGGGGGCATTAAAGAGGGCGGCAGGGACTGGGAGATACCCTGCCGCCCGATTCAGAATTTGAACGGAGGGAACGCCGAGAGGGGGAATGAAGCGGGCGGCAGGGAGGCATGCCGCCCGCTTACTCACATAAATACGGCGTCGTTCTTGGGAGGGTGAGTAAAGCCCCCCCCCCCGCCGTTATTTGGAACCCCCCACCCCAGTGCCGGACCGCAGCTCCGCGGTTCCGTGCACATCCCTAACAGGAAGGGTGGTTTCTGTTTGTTTTTGGAACCCTGAATGGCCAGGGTTCTATATGTTGCAATGTGTTCTGTCTGTGTGAATTAGCGCAAACACCAGTGAAAGGTTGTTAAGATAACTTTACTTGGGAGACAAAGGCACTAAGAGGTCAGTACAGCACTTGCTGACTTATATACAAAGGGATAAACAAGAACAGGAAGGAGAATAGAAACTCCTAGCCAGCCCAACCAATACAAAGGAAATAAGAGTGCCCCCTCTGGCTTTGTAGTAGATTGCATGCAAACTATACAGCAAGGTAAGCTACAGGTGTTGCATATACCAACACTATAACATGGGGAGAAACTCTCTGTACATTCAGTACTTCCCTCTCTACAGAAGAAGCCATGAATGCAGGGAGGGGAGCATGGCCACAAAGTGTACTGATGTGTGAGTAGCCAGTGTGCTTCCACTTCCCATCTCCCTGTGATCAGCCTGAACATGAGAATAATACCCGAATTGGACTTTGGTGAGAGCATAAGCCTGACACTACTAGCTTTGTGCCTGCTGAACCGTGAAGCTAAAGAATACTTATGGTGTAAAAGGAATTTTTTCTCTATTGACGCATCAGCAATCCAGCAATTGGTCACTGGACCTTTTGCACAACAGCTTTTGAGCAGACTCTCTGTTCCACGGCAGGAGCAGTCTATGTGAACTGTGAGAAACTTGGAATTTCAACAGCAGTTCCATTAAAGGAGAAAACCCATTCTTAACTCATTCCTGAGCTTAACAATCATTCCCCACAGACATCTATCCAGGGTAGTTCCTGATTTATAGTTTCAACTACTTTCTTTCATATGGAGGTCATTCACACAAGCGAAAGGCTGTGTTCTACCCAGGTTTGGGAGCTGTGTGTTCTCCCAACTTTCGGTTGTGTGGATGCAAACAACTAGGTAGGAGGTGGGAGAAGTGATTGTGTGGAAGCAAGGCAGGAGGAAAACCTGGATTGGTTCTCCCTTGGATATACCTGAATGAGCACAGGCAGCCAAGGGCGGAGTGGGGAGTGATTTCCCTAAGAAGCAGATAAGCAGCTTGGCTGGTACCCTGCTGCTTTTCCTGGCGCATCGCTCAATCTACCACAGACTGCGTGCGGCTGCGGTGCTGCTCCCTACAGCCTGTGCACAGTATCAGTACACACATGGCCACCACACCCAGAAAAGTGGTAGGGCAGCAATGGAGCAGGTAAGGACCTGCTTACCTGCTTCTTAAGGGTAAGAACTGGGTTACCCTTGCTTCCTCACTCTCCACTGAATCAGTACCAGCTGCGGGTGCCTGAGCTGGTTCGGCACTTCCCCAAGGAGGTGCTGAACCAGTTCATGCACATCCCTCTTCCACACGATCACTTCTCCCTCCTCCTACCTAGTTGTTTGCACCCACCGGACCAAAAATTGGGAGCACACGCAGCTCCCAAACCAGGGTAAAACACAATTTTCCCTTGTGTGAATGACCTCATTGTCTCGTAAATAGTATTTTAAAAATGCATATAGTGCCAGAAGTCTGCAAAGATGTGAGTAGACTGGGAAGCCTGTTCTGATCATAGAAATGACAAATTATGGCATTGGAGCAACCTGCCCATTACCTGTCCCAGAGCAAAACAATTGGAAAGCAGCCTTTTTCAGACATTGGGCTGAAAAATGTGTGCATGTGTTTGTATACATATACTTGCTTATGTGTGAATATCTGTGCAGGTATTCATTTTAAATTAAACATGTACTTGTTTATTATTATTAATTATTTTTATTAGATTTATATACCGCCCTTCCAAAATGGCTCAGGGCGGTTCACAACATGTTTATGTGTGAATATCTGTGCAGGTATTCATTTTATAAATAAACTTGGGCTCAAGATCCCTCAAATGCAAGAAAGTGGTTTTTTGTAGGAGTACAAGGAATATAATGTGTGAATAACTGTACCTGTGTACAGCACTGTACATGTGAGCACTGTGCACAGATGGTACATGCACTGACCATAATGTTTGAATAGGGCTATCCTCAGAAGTCAATGAAATCCCTTTGATTAAAACAAACAAACCTATGTCCTGAAGTCTGCACGGATAGAAATTCTGAGAAGATACTTAAGAACCCTTTTGTGTGTAAAATTAATGCTGATTATTAATGAAAATGGCAATACAATTTATTAAATGAATGGTACTTACATTATTCAATCTTCTCATTAATTCTGTGGTTGGTTCTTAGCTTCAGCAATTACATGTTAATTAATAAGAAACTTTCCCTGCAATACATTTATGACAAGCCAACCTCAGGAACATCCCTGACTGAAAACATTCCGACTAAAAGCAGAGCTATTAGTGGTGGGTGAAAAAGAGATGCACAAGAGATCAGTTAGTTCTTTGCACTAAAAGTGATTGCCATCAGTCTGTTAACTTTTAAATCTATGAGAATGCAACAGAAATCAATATTTGCATAACAGGAAAGCAAGAAGGAGGGAGCCTTCAAAAGCCCTCTGCTATGAAGGCTACATCACCTTCTTTCTCCTCCCATCTATATTTATAAAAAACTTTCCCCAACATTCTTTCAAATCTCCCCTTCTTTCCACCAAACTGAAGCCTAGTTTTTACTCAGGTGGTGAACCAATGTTTGGGTAGTACAGACTGCAGTCAGAGTTCCAAATAATGGAATGCTTCTCTGTAGAAGCAAGAAAGAAGAAGCGAAGGAGATGACAAAGAAGAGGAGGAGAACAGAAGACCCAAACACAGGATACTTGATGTCAAGAGAAAGAACTTCAAGATTAGCCTCCATTTCACATTCTAATTTTCTAGCATGTGAAAACTAGCACAACTTGGGTTTTGAGGGGTGTTTTATTTTTATGAGGAATATTAGCCCCACACATCAGAAGGCAATAGAGATGCTGAACCACAAAAAAAGGCCACAACTTTATGAAACATTATAATCAATTGACTACAACAGATGAAATTATCCACCATCAGTACAGACCTTTGACTGAAGGTTAGGCAACAGCATCCTTTGCCTCAAACCCTGACTCAAAGCAGTGGATCAGCCCAGTGGATCTATACTTTGTTATGCCAACCCCAAAGGTGTCGTGGCCCTTGGGCCTCAGCCCCCAAGTCACTCAGCATGTTGGTGGAGCCCCGAAGTAGGGCTGAGTCCCAATTATAACACGTGCACCACAAAGCCTCAAAAGATCAATCGAATACTCCCACTCACTCTCAATCCAGCCCAAGGATGACCACCAAATCAGTCAAACCTACACCCACTCCATGCCCACACTGAACCTGCCAAGTGCAACCTAATTACCTAATTACAAAAAGGGGGGTTCAGAATGAATGAAATTCAGACCCAGTGAATTTGTCAGGAAACAAACAAACAAACAAAAATCCTACTTGGCTCCCAAATGGATGACCAGCGAGGCTCATTGTGTATCCAGGGTAGGAGGGAGAGGAGCTGCTCAAATGGAGACTGAAGGGTTGGTGGTCAAGGTTCTCCACAAACCACTGAACTGGCCACATCCCTCACCAAATGCTCAGTCAAATCCTGAAGACTTGTTCCTCCTTCACTCTGGAGAGGCAAAGACACCACCTCTAACATGAGGCTGGGTTGTGGTAATATTCCACTAGACTGCACATGGGGCTGACATGAAGTGCTACTGCCTAAACCTAGTTTAGCACCTCAGTGAGAACTAAAACTCAACCATGACCAAGAAAATGATGCGTATACATATATTCCTTTATCTTATAAAGTGAATGTCTCCCATTCATTCTATGGGGGGAAATAAAATGCTGCACTAGGCGACACCATATAGCTGCCCACCACCAACAGGGCTCCACAGAGGAACAGTACCCCTCCTCCATTTCTGAAGGCAGCTTCAGTGTTATGAGGGAAGGGCCATATGTTTCTAACACTTCTGTTCCATCCACGAGCTGAAATTTGAAGAAGAGAAGACAAGGTGGCAATGCAGAGCACAGCAGCCTCCTCACATCCTGGGCCCAACTGGGGGCTTGAAAAAGCAGACCTCAACCTTCAAAGACCTTCTGTTGAATAGTGGTTTATAAATATTAGTATTATAGTAGTAGCAGAAGGCCACCTAATGGCACAGCGGGGAAATGACTTGATTAGCAAACCAGAGGTTGCCAGTTCGAATCCCCGCTGGTATGTTTCCCAAATTATGGGAAACACCTATATTGGGCAGCAGCGATATAGGAAGATGCTGAAAGGCATCATCTCCTACTGCACGGGAGATGGCAACGGTAAACCCCTCCTGTATTCTACCAAATACAGCCACAGGGCTCTGTGGTTGCCTGGAGTCAACGCCGACTCGACGACACACTTTACCTTTACCTTTAGTAGTAGAAGAAGATGAATTAGAGGATAGGGAGAGAGGGGAAGAGAAGTAGGGGCATGGAGTAGGGGGAAAGGCTGGAATTCTGATCTCTCCTGCTCCCCCAAATATCAAGTTCAACAGTCCTTAAAGAGGATCTGTTTTGCTAGTATATTGCTGGTGCAGCTACCCTAGTATTGTCAACTCTAAGGGTTGGTTCTTCAGTGTTTTCTACACAGGTGTGGATACCCCCACTATGGGTGTATGTCTTATTACCCCCATTCATTCTCAACACAAAAATGTAACAGTCACCCCCCAACTCCATATATGTTTTAAGGAGGAATGGGGATAATGATACATGCAGGTGCAATTTACATTTGGCATCTACCTCTCATGTATTTTGTTTTCAGGTATTCACACCCGAAGACAACAACAATTGCAGGAAGCAGCTTGAAATGGCTGCTAGATTCACACCACCACCAGCACCCTGTGTATTTGCTATTAGCTAACTATTAGATACTTGTCTATTTTCTGTTAGTTAGCTATTAGACATCTATTAGCAACCTTGCCAGTCAGCTTAAAACTCAAAAACACCCCCCCCACACACACACACTTATACTAAGCAAAACAAAATTCTCCTCCATATTTGTGTCCACAGCACCCCTCCCACTCTGTAGGTGGGCTTGAACTAACCATATATATGGCTGAGATGATCTGTTGCATCCAAACCAAGGCAGAGTTAAAAGGAAGTGCTGAGTAATAGGTCAGCCTGACTAATAACAACATTATCTTGGACAAATCAATGGTGCATCCAATGGCAGAGGAGAGAATGCTGCTTGGCAACTCACCATACAGAGAACACTCAGACAGCAGAGAGCCCAAAATGCTTATAAAAAGCCATCCCTCTAAAAAAGTAATTGCACCCTTTGGAGTGTTGCATTCTGCCTTTTAAAGATATCGCTCCAGCCTATTGGAGCTGACTGTGTCAGAGGCTTCCAGAGTAATTTACAGGATAGTTTGGGTGAAACTCGATTGCCGGCTAAAGAGGTTATTATATTAAGCAAAAGAACGACATGACAGAGGGTGAAGTAATTTTTTTAAATGGGCCTGCTAGCAGTTGCTGAGATGTCAGGTGTTATCTATAAATGCAAAGATACAAGGACAAAGCTGGCACTGAATAACACTTTGCTCCACCCCAGTGACATTAATAGGGTTTGTACAGGACACACATCACTGTAGAGGAGCATAGTTCACAAGTCACTTGCTCTAATGTTGTCTCATCGATGCTGGTAGACTATTAGGATTTGTGGACGATGGAAACTTTGTGTTTTTTGTACTTTCTCCATGTTTATTTCCTTAGCAAACTGCAGAATGGGCCAGATTGGATCATATATATGCCTCAGGTTTATACGGAAGGCTGATAGATTACAACCCTATTCAGACATTATGTTGCATGTGCATGCAGGAGTCTGTACACATGAACATGTCATTATGTGAATGACTCGTCATGCATTCATTTTAAAAGAGAATCTGAATATAGCCTCACTCAAATGAAAGTGACAGGTAGGAAGTGTGTTGAACACAGTGTGTGAATAACTGTACTGCATACAGATTTGTGCGTGGATACACTGTACATCTGTTGAACTTAAAGCGTGGCTAGAGATTTTAATCATTTCTAATTTGTGGATAAATTCTGAATCTAAACTGGCTGCTTCAGTTTGAATTCTAATCGAACTGGCCCCAAACAGGTATATTCAATTTGAATTCAAATCTATTTGACCTGTTTTGGTGCCTTTTTTGACCAATCAAGGAGCCTGGATGGTTTTTAAAAGGTGCCAAAATGTCCCTAAACTGTTGTCGATTCAATGCGAATTGATTTGAATTTGAATCTAGCTGATTCAATTCAAATTTAGATTCAAATTGAATTGCCCTTTTTAGGGGTAATTTGTTTCAAATTTGAATAGTTTGAATTGGCCAGATTCAAGCTGAACCGATTCAAATTCGAATCAGTTCACACATCTCCACTCCCTAGCAGCCACAGAGCTGTCCATATTTACATTCAGTCTGTCACTCATGGAGTCAGACACTTGGATTGTATTACTGTATATAGGCATATGCTTATTCATGTACACAATAGTGATGTATGCTCTGGTTAAGAGCATATGATTTTCTTGCCCCGGGACTCTGGCATGGGCCCACTGCTGATGCTGCAGTGCAACTGAACACTTCTGCATTCTTAGAGATGCCAGTTTCTCTTCAGTTTGTCTCTTGCAAAAGAGCTTTTTAATCCCTTGAGACCTTTTGAAAAGATTAGTGGACAGGCAAGGGTTTCTGATCAATATTCCCTTTTCCCCTAACAGACACAAGCATGCAAGACTGTGTGTGAGCTATGGCTAAGCGTTTAATGGCTCAAACAGTTGGCTATGCAATTACTCGCATTACAGGCATCTAATTCATTACTTGAGAAAGGTCTCTAAGAAACAAAATGTTGAGAAAAAAACAGTATCGTTTTTGGTTTGGGAAAGCATCTTTTGACAAATGAAAACATAACATTGCAGTGTGTGTGTGTGGGGGGACACCTTATACTTGCACCTACACAAATTCTGATTATTCAGATTTGTTAATCTTCTTTCTAATGTTTCCAAAAATTATGGACATTTGAATCCAATTATGATAACGTTTATATAGTGTAGATAGACAGACATGCACACACACACACCCTCTGCTCTCTCTCTTTGTGTTCAAAGAGCTTCACATTTTATTTGTTTGTTGATTTAAGAATTCTCAACTTTCAATATGGTTATTTCTGGGTCAGTTAACTTTCGAGAGAGAGAGAGAGAGAGAGAGAGAGAGAGAGAGAGAGCAGTTTATACCTCTCCTGGTTTAAAGACAGGGATGGATCTTGGGCTAAAGATCTGATCTTCATGCCTTCACTGGGATGTCTGTCTGAGGCTGTCAGGCTGGAACTCCTTTTAAAGGAGTTCAAAGGTCTCTCTCTCTCTCTCCCTCTCTCTCCCTCCCCACCCCAACACTCTCACACACAAACACACACACACACACACACTTTGCCCTAGAGGAGACTCTCCCGTTGGTGCTAGCTTGATGTGAGCAATCCAGATCAGTGCTGCACCAGTGGGGAAAAGTAAATCCCCCTTCTCCCCACACCGTGGTCCCATGAAGATCTGCATCAGGCCTCCCATAGTTGCTGTCTATGAAAACCAAAACAAGAAATAAATCCAGACACGCATTAATCATATGTTTAAAATAATGAGCGATTGAATCCTAAGATAGTGTAAGTTCTTCTTGCCCATGAATGAAAGTGCTAGGACCAAACTAGTTGAAAATCCAGTTGGCACCAATGGGAGCTTCCCTCCCAGGGCAAATAGCCATGGTGGGCAATCTGGATTAGGAACATGATGGGGGCAAATCTCCCCCCCCGCCACACTATGGCCCCCACTGTGGTCAAGATTGCCACTCTCCACTACTGCTATTTACCAAATAAAACCATGATAAATAAAAATGCAAGGGCCAGTCACATTCTTAATAATATCAAGCTGGAATCTCATTTCAGTAATTCATAGGGTATTCTATCTATCTATCTATCTATCTATCTATCTATCTATTTATCTATCTATAATATTTTCACACTGCCCAAAACGTATGTCTCTTGGCGGTTTACAACAAGATTAAAAGTAAAACATTAATTAAAAACAAAAACAAAAAATATAATTTTTTTTGCCATTTTAAAGTTTTATTAATTTTTACAATATCTTAGCAATCAAGTTATACTTTATTAAGTAAATAATGACTTCCCACTTACCAGTCTGCGCAGTTCTTGTTAACTATACATATAAGCCATTGCTGTAATATTACAAAACATATATACTCCGCCTTACAATTCGATTTAACCATACCCCAACCTGCTGTGATACTAAATTTCAAACCCTGCTGAAAGGTCCATGTTAGAAAAATAGTTCTTTAAGTAAAGTAAGAAAGGTTCCCAATCTTCTTTAAAACATTCCAAGTTTTTGTCCCTTATAAGTGTTGTGAATTTTGCCATCTCCGCATATTCCAAATTTTTTATCAACCAGTCTTCTTTTGAAGGCATTTTATTATCTTTCCATTTCTGCACATATGCTATTCTACCTGCCATGGTTGCATACATAAAAAAGTTAAATTTCTGCTAGAGAACTCTCCTTGAGTTATTCCCAACAAGAAGGATTCTGGCCTTTTAGGAAATGTCATTTTATTTCAATTTTTTGAATTTTCAGTTCAAACACAATTTAAAATTTTAAAACAATATTCTAAAAACAACATTAAAACAATCAAAACAATATCAGTTAAAAGTCTTGGTGAAGAAATGCATCTTTAGAGACTTTTAAAAGATGTCAGAGATGGGGAGGCTCTTATTTCACTAGGGAGCACATTCCAAAGCCTCGGGGCAGCAATGGAGAAGGCCCGTACCTGAGTAGCCAAAAGAGGAGTCAGTGGCAAATGCAGACGGACCTCTCCTGATGATCTCAATGGGCGGTGGGGTTCATAACGAAGAAGACATTCTCTTAAAAACCCAGGGCCGAAGCTGTTTAGGGCTTTATAGGTTATGACCAACACCTTGTATTTTGCCTGAAAACATATTGGCAGCCTGTGTAACTCTTTCAATACTGGAGTAATATGGTCTCTCCTGGATGACCCAGAGACCAGCCTGGCTGCCGCATTCTGGACCAACTGTAGTTTCCGGACTACATACAAGGGCAGCCCCACATAGAGCGCATTGCAGTAATCCAGACTGGAGGTTACCAGCAGATGTACCACTGTTTTGAGGTCGTCTAACTCAAGAAACGGACATAGCTTGCATATCAGCCGGAGCTGATAGAAGACACTTCTGGCCACTGTCTCAGTCTGGGACACCAAGGAGAGACTTGGATCCAGAAGCACCCCTAGATTGCGTACCTGTTCCTTCTGGGGAAGTGTGACCCCATCCAGAACAGGCAGATCAAAATCGTCTCTAGAGTTCCGATTCTGCACAATGAGTACCTCCGTCTTATCTGGAATCAGTCTCAGTTTGTTATCCCTCATCCAGCCAATTGCCAACTCCAGGCAGGAATTTAGGGAAGTTATGCCCTCTCCCGATGATGCTGACATGGAGAAATAGATTTGGGTGTCATCAGGATACTGATAGCACCCTGCACCAAATCTCCTGATGATCTCTCCCAGCGGTTTCATGTAGATGTTAAACAACATCGGAGACAATACGGAGCCCTGAGGAACACCATACAAATGTTCAGATTTTGAAGAACAGCAGTCTCCAAGAAACACCATCTGGAACCTGCCCGAGAGGTAGGAGCAGAACCACTGCAGAGCAGTGCCTTCCACCCCCAAACCCCTCAGACACTCCAGAAGGATACTATGGTTGATAGTATCAAAAGCTGCCAAGAGGTCCAAAAGGACCAACAGTGTCACACTTCCTCTATCCATTCCCAGTTGAAGATCATCCATCAGGCCGACCAAGGCTGTCTCCACCCCATAGCCAGCCCGGCAGCCAGTTTGAAATGGGTCAAGATAATCAGTTTCATCCAAGACTGTCTGGAGCTGGGAGGCCACCACCCTCTCCATTACCTTGCCCAGCCACGGAAGGTTGGAGACAGGCCTGTAGTTGTTCAAGTCCAAGGGATCCAGGGTAGGCTTCTTTAGAAGCGGTCTAATAATTGCCTCCTTAAGACTAGGAGGCATCCTACCTTCCCTCAGAGATGCCTTTATGATCTCTTCCAGGCCTTCTACAACAACCTCCCTGCTAGATCCAACAAGCCATGTTGGGCAAGGATCAAGAGGACAGGTGGTGGACCACACCATTCCAGTCAGCTTGTCCACATCCTCAGGAGTCACAAACTGGAACTGATCCAACCTAACCACATAAGAGGAGTCACTGGATACCTCCACATCAGATACTGAAGTAAGTGCGGAGACAAAATCCAAGTCGGCCTGAATATGAGAGATTTTTTCCACAAAGAATTCATTAAACACATTACAGCGGGTAATAGATAGTTCCAAATTCTGATTCAAGGTAGGAGGGGCACATACTAGCCCTCTCACAACCCTGGACAACTCTGCCAGATGTGAACTTGTGGATGCAATACGGGCAGAAAAGAATTGCTTCTTTGCCGCACATATTGCCTTAGCATAGGTCTTTAAATGAGCTCTATGTTGCAATCTGTCAGATTCAAGCCGAGTCTTTCTCCACCTGCGCTCCAGTCGTCTACCTCGCTGCTTCAGCCCCTGTAGTTCTTCCATATACCAAGCGGCCAGTTTTGAAGCGGGTCGGAGAGGATGCTTAGGAGCGATCATGTCTACCTCCCCAGTGAGTTTGCTGTTCCAATTCTCCACCAGGACATCAACAGGATCTCCAGCAGAGCCAACACTGAATCCCTTCAAGGCTTTTGAAATCCTATGGGATCCAATAACCTTCTTGGGCAGACCATCCTAATAGGTCCCTCGCCCTATGGGCGAGGTGGGGTGTGACTGTGAGTTCAACCTTTCCAGATGGTGGTCCGTCCATGACAATGGGGAAATCACAGGATTCCCCACCCATGGAACACCACCCTGATCAGAGTGAAAGACCAAATCAAGTGTGTGACCTGCAACGTGCATCAGTTCCAAGACCACCTGAGATAGGCCCATAGTCATCATGGCCGCTATGAACTCCTGAGCCGCCCCGGACAAATTGGTCCCAAAATGAACATTGAAATCACCCAGTACTACAAGCCTGGGTGACTCCTACACCAAGTCTGAGACCAAGTCCGCCAGCTCAGTTAGGGCCTCTGTTGAGCAGCGGGGCGATTGGTACACCAACAGAAGTCCCAGTCTATCCCTGGTCCCCAAACTTAAGTACACACATTTGATATGGTCTGACACTCTAACAGGGATCCTGGTAAGGGGGATATTATTCTTGTAGACCATATTATGTCATCACTGCAAGAACAGTGGAATAAAACAGTATAAGATTTTCTTGTTCTGAAGACTGTAAGCAGAAATGCACTGGGCAGACTACATTACAATAAACTATTTTTGATCAACAGTTTGAGGCTTTACCTCTTTCTTAGTTTTTCATCCTAATGCTTTCTTTTTATTCTAAAGACCCACCTTGAAAGAACTGGATACAAACTTTTCTCCTCTATATGTCTCTAGATGCCTTATTTTATTTAAAGACTGTGAACTTCAAGTGTGGATAAGGATTTCAAAAGTTATAGGACCTCAGAGCTAAATTATGTTCAGTCAAGAACAAAATGAACTGTTTCCTTTCTCATATCTCTGGAGAGATGCATAATTGTCCATCTCTTTTGAAGGCCATGACAAAACTTTAACCTAAGAACCTCCATCTCTCTTGATTCAACCATTCCACAGGTTTTTGTTTTGTTTGCTTTCTGGCCAAGTGAGTCGCTGACTTTCTGGAATCCTCCCAACTATGTTGGATGGTGTCCTGAAAGTACTTCCCACCAGACAGTCCTCACTGTCTCCTACTAAACTGGCTGCTAGCCTGAGTGAAAAAAAGATGGTGCTTTATATGTGTTTGGAAATCACTGGAGCTGGGACCTTACAGAAATGTTCACAAACATGTTTACTGATGAACACAAAGATTTTGTTGGCTGCTGTGTTCAGGATTATGTTCTTTCTTTATGTACATGCTTTTAGGGGCTCTCTGGCCCAGTTCACACCTCAGCTTTAAAGAGATCCATAGGCAGCAACAAAGGGGACCAAGGGAGAAAAACGCTCTCCTGGAAAGTAGTTTCCTGTTCTGCACACCTTCCTTGCTACCCCTGCAGTAACTTGGAGAAAAGGCACTTTTAAAATACTTAGAGTGTTCTATTTATTATCATAATGAATATTTTAAAAGCATCCAGACACGCATGGGCCCAATCATATGTTTAAAATAATGAGTGATTGGATCCTAAGATAGTGTAAGTTCTTCTTGCCCATGAATGAAAGTGCTAGGACCAAACTAGTTGAAAATCCATTTGGCACCAACGGGAGCTTCCCTCCCAGGCAAATAGCCATGGTGGGCAATCTGGATTAGGAACATGATGGGGGCAAATCTTCCCCCTCTGCCACACTATGGAGCCCCTGGTGGCGCAGTGGTAAAACTGCCGCCCTGTAACCAGAAGGTTACAAGTTCGATCCTGACCAAGGGGCTCAAGGTTGACTCAGCCTTCCATCCTTTCGAGGTCGGTAAAATGAGTACCCAGAATGTTGGGGGGCAATATGCTAAATCATTGTAAACCGCTTAGAGAGCTTCTAGCTATAGAGCGGTATATAAATGTAAGTGCTATTGCTATTGCTATGGCCCCCACTGTGGTCAAGATTGCCACTCTCCACTACTGCTATTTACCAAATAAATCCATGATAAATAAAAATGCAAGGGCCAGTCACATTCTTAATAATATCAAGTTGGAATCTCATTTCAGTAATTCATAGGGTATATTATGTAATCACTGCAAGAACAGTGGAATAAACAGTATAAGATTTTCTTGTTCTGAAGATTATAAGCAGAAATGCACTGGGCAGACTACATTACAATAAACTATTTTTGATCAACAGTTTGAGGCTTTACCTCTTTCTCAGTTTTTCATCCTAATGCTTTCTTTTTATTCTAAAGACCCGCCTTGAAAGAACTGGATACAAACTGTTCTCCTCTCTCTCTCTCTCTCTCTCTCTCTCTCTCTCTAGAGAGAGAGAAGAGAGAGAGAGAGAGAGAGAGAGAGCTCCATGGGTTCACTTCTGTTTGTGTTCTGGATGGGAGCATTAATGTTTTATGCCCAGACCACAATAAGACACAAGACTTGTGCAATGGGATGAAATTTGGATGGCACTTTATCAACTAACCGCAAAGGATCTGCAATGAAACAAGAGAACTATAGTGCAGATAGAAACCCCAGGTAGAGGCAGCCTCAACAGGCAGAAAGTTCCACATCCTATGTTGGGCAAAACTGGGCTTGGAGGCTAATAGCAGTCATGTGACTGCCTGGGCCTTTTTGATGCCACATAGTTTACTGCCAAGGGAGTACTGCCCAGGTCACCATACTGACCTCCAAAGCTCTGAGTGAAGCAAGCAACTTCCCAAAGGATTGTAGTCACAAATCCCTGAGGGACTGTTCCATGGAAATCCCCCTTCACTATCCAGTTGTGCACCAATAGGCTAACTCTACTCTCCCCATACCTGCACTCACCTGCCAGTATGACCAGGGACTACACTAGTTACAGGCTACAATACCAAAGTTCAACGCAGTCTGAAAATGCTCACCCCGTCAAAGACCAGTCAGGTGAAGGGCCCCTAATAGACAATCAGATAATCTTCCAAGGAGATGGGGTACGTGGGTGCTGAGCTGATGCTTAACTGCTGAAGCTAGGGGCAGGATGGGCTTATAAATCAACTATCCTGCATCCTGCTGATGGGTCATATAATCACATGTTCAGAATAATATGCCAACTGCCTCTTGTTTCTCACAAGGCAGGACACAGCTCTGCCCACACAAACACTCCATTGGTTACCAGGGTAAGGAACGGCTGAATACTGTTATTTTTTTTCTTTTTGAAATCTAACGTGGCTGAGTTTGTCTCCTCAGAAAGTCACTTTGCCCCTTCTGTGCCCTTACCTCAGTTTCTGAGGATCCTCCATGCCTCCATCTTATGATGTACTAGTTCATTTTCTGACATGTTGGGGACTCAAATGATGGAATGACCCCACCACCACCACCAAAATTCCCTCCACATAGAAAATTAGCATTCCATGGGTGAAGGCTAGATTAGAACCATTCTATTGGAAATCTAATTTTCTATGTGGATGGAATTTTTGTGTGGAGGATCTTTTAATCATGTGAACCCCCATCTTGCAGACACGACTCAGACACTTGTTTACCATCACAGGAAAACAGGCATCACAGTGGTATGCCAAAGATACCACTTATTTTCCCATCTTCTGGCAATTTCAGTTCTAGCAGTTACACGTATGGTACAGGCACATAATTTAATACTTTTACATAATTTATATTCACTTTGTAACAACATCTTCTATCTGTATATGTGTATGCATGTTTGCAGAGAGATATATAGATATCAATATAAATAGCTACCAACTGAGAGGAATATTCAAAAAATTGTCAAAAATGGGCAGTGGCTCCGGAAAATGCGTTCTATATGGCATCGTTTTTTCTTTGTTTAAGCTTATCTATTTTCCTTGCTAAAATAGACATTATGCTGTACGATTCAGACATTATGATGTACGAGTATACAGATGTCTAAACCTCTGTGTTCATTTTAAAAGTGAATCTAGATATAGGCCCTTCAAATGCATGGTACATATTGGAAGTGCTAGGGATATGTGGAAAAATGGCCTCTGCGCACAGGCAAAGGCCTGAAATGGGCCGAAGGCCTGAACCAGGCCCGAACCGGGCCAGAGACAGACTTAGTCACTGGAGGTGGGAGGCTGGCAGGGCTTGGGGGATCCGCCATACCCCCTCCATGGCCACCACAGCCATCAGCACTGGTGGCAATCAATAGTGAGTACTTTTGGCTGATTTAAATTCTTTTTTAAAAACCATTTAAGAAGCCCTCCACTCCCGCTGCCCCTTTACCAGTAAAGCAGAATCCTAGCTGGATTCCCCTTTGTCAGTAGGGCTCTGAATCAGGCCCAAACCAGTTCGAGTTTGAATTGAACCGGGTCCCAGTCTGGAGGGGAGCAAAACCAAACCACTTCAAGTCGGGTTCAGATTTGAACTGAGCCAGAAAAAACGATTTTGTGCACATCCCTACTGCATCCAGCATATCTATCTATCTATCTATTTATTTTTACATTTATATCCCGCTCTTCCTCCAAGGAGCCCAGAGCGGTGTACTATATACTTGAGTTTCTTCTCACAACAACCCTGTGAAGTAGGTTAGGCTGAGAGAGCAGTGACTGGCCCAGAGTCACCCAGCTAGTATCATGGCTGAATGGGGATTTGAACTCAGTTCTCCCTGGTCCTAGTCCAGCACTCTAGCCACTACACCACTCTGGCTCTCATATGTGAATGACTATACCTGTGTACACTGCACACTCACTGTACCTGTGTTTAACATAATGTGTGAATGGGCCTAATGTATTTAACATTTCTAAGCAAAGATATCATTGCATGCAAAGCAAAGCAAGAAATCAAGAGTTGGGAGTTTTTGATGTTTCAGAATCCTGTATCCTACAACACTGTGGTCATGACAGAACAGGCCTGTACAACTTGTGACACACCAAACCAAGCACAGGCCACTGCCAGCCTTGAACATTTCCACACAGGGCTTTTCGCTCAAAATGGAAGGCATGCATTTGCACATCGGCCGGACTCACACTGAAGACAGCATGAGATATTGGGAAGCACCTCACACACAATTCAAGTTTTTCATTGCGTGTTAGAGCCTAGCCAGATTTATATCCGGGATTAAAAACCCACGTTTTGTATTGGTTTTTTGGGACAAATTCAAACTTGCAGTAAAGCCTCTTAGAAAACTCACAGTAAAGCCTGCTGTCTGGGAAAGCTCCTTGTATGACAGTCCACAAAACAGTCAATAAAAGTTTCTTCTGCCTGACTAGGACTGCAGTAAATGCTGGGATACAAAGTACATGGCAACACATAGCTGGTGGTCTGTGTCTGGCTTGAATGTCACCAGGTCAGCTACTATACAGATTGTACCCTCAGTCCCAATGAAGACAGGACATGCGTGGTTGAAGAAAATTAGAGACCCTTTATTAATGTACAGTGAATAGCAATGAAGTCCCTAATTAACCAGAGTGTGAGTACTCCTCCCATGTGTGGCCACCTCCTAGTGAGGGCCATCCCACACCAGGGCGAAGGGCCAGGTATTGATTAGTTCAGGTGCCATGTCCTGACCCCTCTCACCATGAGACGTAAGTTTGGGCGGGGTAGAAATTAATCAAATAAATAAATGTGGCTTTACCCCATTGAGGGGAAGGAGAGCTCAACACACACCCAACTCAAGCTGCCAAAGCTCTGAGTTGGTGAGTTGAGCCACCCCCCTTGCGGTGGCCATTTCCAGCCCACTGGGATGCCAAAACCTTGAAGGGCTGTTCCTTGGCCCCCCTCACCCCAAATGGCCCTCCAGCGGAACAGTTACTCAGTCTACCTACCTAACACCCACACTCTCCTGCCAAGTGACCAGTTACCTACAGCCTGCCTATAACCCAACTCCAAGGCTTCAGTGAGAAGTAGGCAAAAAAGGCTGTGCCTAACGCCAATCCAGCATGACCCAAAACATTCCTACCTGGCCCCCACAGGTAACCGGATATCCCACACTGAGTACTGGATGGGTGCCAGGCTGAGGAGAGACTGCCCCAGAATGGAGGAGGCCAGGCCTGATCGGCCAGCCTCCTGTCCCCTGATCAGCCAGCTCTGGCCACATGGAGGGGAACCCAAGATGGCAGCAGCTGTGCCTGCTTCAGAGATGGGGGCACAATCCCACTCCCCGCCTCCGCATGAGCACAGCAGCGGGAACAGGCATTGCACCCCCATTCCCAATGAAGACAGGACACACTTGGTCGGAGTAAATTAGGGCTACTTTATTAATGTACAGTGAATAGGACTTGCAACGAAGTCCCTAACTAACCAGAGTGCGGGTACTCCTCCTGTGTGGGGCTGCCTCCTAGTGAGGGCCATCCTACACAAGGGTGAAGCGCCAGGAGAGATTGCAACAGTATGGAGGAGGCCAGGCCCAATCAGCCAGCCTCCTGTCCCCCGATTGGTCAGCTCTGGCCAAGATGGCGACTTCCATGCCTGCTTCAGAGACAGGTACAACCCCGCCCCACCCCCGCCTTATCCCTTGAGCATGGCAGGAACCCGCATTATCACCACACCTCAAGCCTCATGCTGGAGGGAGCAGACTTGCTCTACCTGGCTCTTTGAGAAGCACATGAGTTCTGGGGTGAGGTGAGGGCAGCCCCTTGGTGGAGGCTGGCCATTTACCTAGCTGTCAGCATGCCTCCCAGCTGGTTGCTCATTGGCATGATCTTCAGCTTCTGGAGAAGAAGCTGTGCAATGTTCCTTTGAAGTCTGGGTTTGACAGTGACAGCAGCAGCAGCAGTGGAGGATGAAGCAGCTACAGTTCACTGCTGAGGCGATTCTCATGATGGAGACAAACCGGGCTAAGGAAGCTCAGCCCAGTTTCCACCCATCTTGAGAACCACCGGGCTCATGGGTGAGCTCAGTGGTTCAACAGCAGCTAGCCATCCTAGGAACCCCTCCCCTAAAAGGAGGTTAAGGGACCTCTCCCCTAAAGCGAGTGCTTCGCTAACCACATTTTACTGATCATGTGCCGTTGCAGTGCAACTCCATGCCATGGCAACACACGAGACCCCTGACCGGGAGGCTACAACAAGTCTCCGAGCCTTGGGGGATATCCCAGGATGCCCCACACACTCACACAGGACATCCTGGGACTTCTGGGGGCCGGGCAACCCCCGATTCCCGCCGCTCCTACCAGCTCCGTGATGGAGCCGGTAGTGTTGTGGGTGGCTGATCCGGCCGCCCAGGGATGGCTCCCTGCTCATCTTCGGGGTAAGCCCACTCTCCCTGCAGAGCCTGGTAAGGCTCTGCACACTAATCTTGTGTAGACCCTCGCTGTTAAGTGAGCAAAGAGGCACTTTTTAGTGGTGATTCTCTTAAATGTAGCAGGCAGACAGCAACTGACCCTCTCTAATCCCAGCACAGCATCCCTCTGTGGCTGTTGCTGTTGCTGTTGTTGACCTCATTTTTATTTCTAGATTGTGAGGTCATTTGAGACAGAGAACTATCTTGTTTATTGTTTATTTATTTTTCTATGTTAACCACTCTGAGCATTTTTTTTTTGAAAAATAGTATATAAATATTCATAGTAGCAGCATCAGCTGCGCTGAGTGGGCTTTTGAATGAGAGGGGACTGGGGAGCAACTCGGAGACAAGCTTTGGGAGACTGGCTGGGGGAGACAAATCTGGGAGTGGAGGGCAGCAGGAATCTTTCCTTCTTGGACCATATGGGGCCCTCAGTGGGGTGTGGCAGGAGTAATACATTGTATGTGGCTTTTCTGTTTTTTTCTATGGCCATTTTCTTGTGTGGGGCAGTCTGCTTTCTGCTTGTAGACATATTTCCACCTCTCCACTCCCCAATTTTGCTATTTCCATCACATAAATAAAATAAATGTGTAAATAAATCACTAGCAGATGGAGAAGTAGCATGCCAGGATGGGATCTGAGGGTCCATGATACAGCTCCTTTGCTGAAGCTAAGCAGGTCTAAGTCTGATTGGTGTCTAGATGAGTGCCTAGGATTCCTAGGATTGTTCTGACTTGGGTTTTATCAATAGAGGAAGAAGAATGGTAGGAGGAGAGCTGGTCTTGTGGTAGCAAGCATGAATGGTCCATTTTGCTAAGCAGGGTCCACCCTTGTTGCATTTGAATGGGAGACTACATGCATGTTCACTGTAAGATATTCCCCTTAGGGGAAAAGCATTTGCATGCTTGAATGCAGAAGGATCCAAGTTCCCTGCCTGGCATTTAAAAGATAGGGCTTAGAAAATTTCCTACCTGCAACCTTGGAGAAGCCACTGCCAGTCTGAGTAGATGATACTGAGCTAGATGGACAAATGGTCTGATTCGGTATAAGGCAGCTTCCTTAAGTTCCTAGGGTATTTTTTTAGATTGTGAGCCCTTTGGGGACAGAGATCAATCTTATTTATTTATTATTTCTCTGTGTAAACCACCCTGAGCCATATTTGGAAGGGTGGTACATAGGAACATAGGAAACTGCCATATACTGAGTCAGACCATTGGTCTATCTAGCACAGGATTGTCTTCACAGACTGGCAGCGGTTTCTCCAAGGTTGCAGGCAGGAATCTCTCTCAGCCCTATCTTGGAAAAGCCAGGGAGGGAACTTGGAACCTTCTGCTCTTCCCAGAGCGGCTTCATCCCCTGAGGGGAATATCTTGCAGTGCTCACACATCAAGTCTCCCATTCAGATGCAACCAGGATAGACCCTGCTTAGCTATGGGGACAAGTCATGCTTGCTACCACAAGACCAGCTCTCCTCATAGAAATCAATCAATCAATCAATCAAATAAATAAATATTATATTTTCAGTCAACACAGAGTATCACCTAGATATACATACATACATACGTACATACATACATACATACATGAATAAAAACCCAAAGGAAAAAGAGGGTCTCATTAACACCCCCCTGCCGCAAGCAGCAGTCTCCACCCCAGCTTCCCTCCGCTGATGATGAAGAGAGCATGGGAGCCCTAAGGGCTTGTATTGCTAATTTATTTGAGAAGGCAGGGGAATAAAAAGAAAGTTTGGGGAGTAGAAAGAGCATTCTAGGGTACCTAAACAGCCGGATAGAGTAACTAAGGTGCTTCTTGGGAAAACTCATGCAGTCCACTTCTGATAGGATTTCAGCCCTGGAAGAGATGAACACTGGCCCTCTGGATGACAACGCTCTCTCCCATAAGGCTTTGGCTCCAGTAGAAGTTCCAGCCCAGCCAGATGCAATTGCACATGGTACCTCAGAACTTTAGCCCTAGGGTAGATGGGTGCTGGCTTGTACTAATACTTCTGGAAGACAAGGCATGACATCTGCTTGAAGGGAGGTTCTGGCTCAGCCTTATACGACCATACCTGGTACTTCCAGCAAGAATGTTATGGGGCAGTGGGAAGGTTACAGGAGTCAGTGGAGGATGCTGCTCCTGTTATCCCCTGAACATATCCCCTGAACATGGGCTATGGGAAATAATTGCCACAGGTGACTCCTTTTGGGTGACTTTAGGGATGGTGTGGCAGCTGTGACTGCCATATAGCATTGTGAATAGATCTAGCATGGTTTGTCCAGTCAGATTTGTACAGTCAGTCTCATTCATCTGGGAGGAAGTAGTATGCTCTCAATAGTATTCAGCCCACACATCACCTGTATGAGTCTGTCTCTTTGGGGGCATGGCTTGAGGTCACACGAGAAAGCCACCTTGGTGAAGCTAAGCAGGTTTAGGTCAGGCCAGTGCTTGGATGGGTGACTGCCTGGGACCCCAAAGTACACTGTCTTGAGTCTCAAAAAGGAAAAAAAGATAAGAGGACACATTTCTTTTATGGACCATGTTTTCCCTGTAACTGAGGAGCTCATATGGAAGAGGGAATTTACTGACAGGGAGTTGAAGGTGAAACCCAGGTAAGGTAAACAGAATTAGGTTTACTCTTCTATCTTAAAAGGAGATATTTTCAAATGTAAGAGTGAAATGTGCTTCCATTGTTAATATAGATAAAATTGTATGTCTCTGCTACAAATCAGAAGTTTGGGAAACGCTGCTCAGGGTATTGATTAATGATGGATTAGCAATGATTCATTTCATCTTCTCCAGGTAAGCTTATGCAAACATTGCCAGTGATTGAATTCACCCTCAAGTGTGTCTGGTTTTGAATGGGCTTGAAAGCTGATGGAAGTAGTGTGTGGAGGACAAACAAATCTCCTCTTCTTAAGTGATATAATCAAAGAAATATTGAGTATTAGCACAGGCCATATAGAAATCCCCAGTGTAACATAGGTTATTGCTGCAGACATAGTAAATCAATATGCAATATGCCAACACTAGGCATATATTCTTAAGCACTCCAAAAGACAAAATAATCCAAGCAGTGTAGATGGATGTCTAATACATTTCCATCAAGTAAATGGCAAGTCCTTTGGGATAAACTGTTACCCTATTCCAGTGGTTTTCAAATTTTTTACCTTCAGGAACCCCTGCCCACATCAACTTGTTACAGAAGAGCCCTTAAGCATCTGCCAGAGACCATCTGGATGTTCTAGAGCACCTGCTTAGTCCATGCAAGGTGCTAGCCAAGCCTGCTGGGCCTAGGTTTTGTTCTCTGTATGCTGCATCCAAAAATACACCCAACATTCCCCTGCAGCTCTACATTGCAAGGGTTGATCAGGTGGGTGCCTGTCTTTCCTGGAAGCTTGCCTGTTCATCTTCTCCTTGAGAAAGCCCTAATACAATTCCAAGGAATTCTAGGACTGAAAACTTATTAATGTTAGCAGTTTTCCCACAAAGGTTAGAGCACTTAGCAAGGATTTGGAAATCCGTTGTGCTTAGCCTTGAAAAGTTCAGAATTTTGTTGAGACTTCAAACTAAAGAACCATGTTCACTTTAAAGCTGTGTTGATTATAATAAGGGTAGGCAACCTTGGCACTCCAGCAGTTGTTACACAATATGGTTGGGGATGATGGGAGTTGTAGTGCAACCACAGCTGGAGTGCCAAGGTTGCTTACCCCTGAACTATAGCATGTATCAAAGCGGGATACAAATATAGTAGGCTCAAGTGAAGTGGGCTGTTTCATTTCAGAAATCATTTTGGAGCTTCTAAAGAGTTCCTGAGTTGATTCAAACGAGGTCTGCTTCACTTTGAGCCAAACCCTTCCATGGCTTGAAGAGAAGTTTTGCACCACCACCACCCCACCCCTTATCCTTACAACAACACTTTAAAAAATATTTCCCCATGGAATTCTGGGAAATGGTGTGGGTGCTGCTGGGATTTGGAGCTGTGGAAAACCAGCTCTGCTCCAATTGTTGATATGTGTTGTACTGTGAGTCTCTGCTCTGCTCTTCTGGCTACCAAGGGATGAATTAAAATTGCTACTGATTTTACTGGTGGTGTCACATTTTTACTAATCAAGTGCTTAGCATGCAAACACTCAGGCCAGAGCCAAAATACTACAGTTTAGTGAACTTGTTTGAAGACATCTATGTGCTCTTTCCTTACAGCAGTGTTACTATTTTCTTTTTCTCTCTCCCACTGTTCTAATCAGGTCATCACATAAAAGACGCTACACACATTCTCACTTTGGGTTGCCTGACAATGGTCCAGAAAGTTCCATCCTTAGTTGGGTAACCAGTGAGTTGTGGTGCAATCCACCTAGCAACCATATGTTCATCTGTAGTCGACAACCAGCAAACTCATATTATTGCAGATGCTCCTGCAGATGCTTCCAACAGGGCATTTCCTGTTCGATTCATGTTCTCTCTCTCTCTCTCTCTCTCTCTCTCTCTCTCCCACCCTCCCTTGTTGTTACTTTGGGATGTTCCCAGACATTTGCAATCTGGTTCATGATGTGCACTTAAACTTCCTCAGATCTGAAGGAAGGAGGAGGTGCAGAATGGCATGGCCTGAAGCATTTTTATTTATGACAACATCTTTCCAATGTTCTTTGTCTGCATGAGAGGAAGCACAGTTTCAATTATTCCCTTGAAATGTGGATCAAGCACTCTTGCCAACACACATTCTGTCCCTTCAAACATTTCCCTGTCGCTGAAGTCTATAGACAGCTTAAAAGCTAGGCCCTCTGCCAGGGTTAGTTCAGCTCTGTGCCTCCTAGCTTTCAGATTCAGTTTGTGTTGGTTCAAAGCTGATGTGCAGTACTTCCTAATTGACGGCACCTGGATTAAAACTGCAACATCAGCATCAGTTTCTCAGCGAGCAACAGGAAAGGGGTTTATTTGAGATAGAAATCAACATAAATAACTCTTAATTTGTTCAAATGTGTGGTCTTCTTCTTAAAGCCTCATAGGTGTTTCATAGGGAACAAAATAATGCAATTGCTTTTTAGATAATTCCTCACAAAGGATTCCAAAAGCTGTATGCCTCATACACAGGAATGGCAGAACACAGCTGTTCGGACCAAGCAGAGTTGCCACAGAATTTCACTTAAAACAAAACGCAAAGCAAATATGGAAGTTGCTGCTTAAATAAAAGCATCTGAGTGGTTCTGATAAAAGGCAAAAGATTTTCACTGACTGGTAAATGTTTGAGGATAGAGAGTGTTGTGCATTCTTAAGTTGCCATCAATTTTTTCTTAATGTGATCCTCAAAGCAGATTTGGAAGCATGTCCTCTGTCAGAGTATATGAGGAACTTAGAGGGATGCTGAAAGAGGTTTTAAAGGAGTAGCAAAATTCCAATGTGGAGAGGGAGGAATCTTCCCAGGTACGTAGAGTGCAGAAAAAGGTTGAGTTCTTTCTGGGACTGTACCACTTCAAAATAGAGGAGGGGGATCACATGTTGAAAGGGGATCGGCTTCTCCCTGATATGTTAGTTTTAGTCTACCTCACTTCATGCTGATAAGAGATTCCTTAGATCTTTGTCACTGATGCCAGGGATTTTTTCATCCAAGGCTGGATTGGCTGAACCTTGTGTTCGTAGAACCTTGTGTGATATATCTGTTTGCCTGCCTATCTGAATTGCAATGAAGCACCCTCAGTTAGGGATGTGCGCAGAACTAGTGGGGACTTGTTCGAAGGTGGAAGGGATACCTTTAAGGGCAGGGGAAGGTTCTCGTACCCCTCCTGCTGCATTTCCCCTGTCAGTGCTACACTTGAAAAGCATCCAGCAGGGCGGCACCATACCTCCCTGCTGCCCTGTTCCCTCGTTGGACTGGAAATGACAGGAAGTACCCTGCGTGTGTTTGCACGTTGGCGTGAGCGCACACACATCTT
Organism: Hemicordylus capensis; assembly: GCF_027244095.1. Lineage (NCBI taxonomy): Eukaryota > Metazoa > Chordata > Lepidosauria > Squamata > Cordylidae > Hemicordylus > Hemicordylus capensis. Next base: position 108,215,682 of record NC_069661.1, on the reverse strand, counting down.
GCATGTGCCTGTCTTGTGTACGAGCGAGCACGATGTGCGTGCGCATGCACCTGACATGTGCACGCACACAGGGTACTTCTTGTTACTTCCAATCTGACGAGGTAACAGGGCAGCCGGGAGGCATGCTGCTGCCCTGCCAGGCCCTATTCAAGTGCAGCACTGGTGGGGGAAACGTGGTGGGAGGGGAAATAATTTTTAAAAATCACTGAAAATCACCAATTGGTCCTATATCCCTGAAACTTGCTGCACATTTGGGAAAGGGAGTCAGGGCCCTCTGTAGCAAATTTGAATATACTTGGTCAGTCTACTGGTTTGTTTTGTTTTGTAAATTTTCTGTTTTTGTTTTTAAGATAAAAATGGAGAAATCTGGCTTATTTCAAGCCATAAACCTCTGCAACTGAAGAGCCACCTTGGGCCATTATTCCACCAGCATGTGAAGTAATCTGAACTTTGCCTTCATGAAAGGGGGCATACAGTTATGAAATCTGGCACACATGAAGTCCACATTGGCAGGACTCTGCATAACACACACACCCAATGCTATGGGTCAAAAATCCCTGATTTTGAGTGAATTAAAATTGGTGAAATATATTTACAAAAAGTTCTGCACCCAAAACCCTCCCTAGGACCATCATTTGGCCCCCAAGTGGAGGTGCAGGGACATTCCTTTGATTTCATATTAATGTTTTTCTTCCCCCTTACAGAAGCAAACAGTCAGTAACTACTTTGAATGTTTCTGGTTTTGTGGTTAGAAATCATTTCTCACTTTCCCTTCTAGCCATTAAGGGATTAAAAGGTGTAAAGTCCCTTTTCAAAAGATCTGCCTGTTCCTGCAATGAGGAATAAAAATAATAATATGAAATCAAAGGAATGTTGTGGTACCTCCACATGGGGGCCAAATGATGGTCCTAGGGAGAGTTTCAGGTCCAGAACTTTTTGTAAAGTTCTGGCTTGTAACAAGCCAGATTGCACCATTTCCCAAGGAAAAATCCACAAAATCACCAAAAAAATCAGGGGATTGACCAATAGCTTTGAAAAAAAATAACACAGAGTACTACCAATGCAGACTTTGTGTGTGCTATATTTTATGATTGTATGCCCATCCATTCAAGAGATATAAAAGGGAGAGAAAAGGGGGCATGCTGTTACCACTTTTCATGAAGGCAAAGGGCAGATTCCTTCACATTCTGATGTAATGATGGTCCAAGGAGAGTCTTCAGTTTCATATGTTCTGGCTTGAAACAAACTGGATTTCACCATTTTAAGCCATTTTCAAAAATTAACATTTCAAAAATTAACAACCCCCCCCCCAACATTTCAAAAATTAACAACAAAAAACAAACAAACAGGGGATTGCCCTTCAGTTTCACTACAGGGGCCCCTGACCTCTTTCCCCACAAGTGTGGCATGTTTCAAGGCCCAACCAGTGATTTTTGGTGATTTTTATAGTTCCCCTTTGACCACTATAGGGAAAAATATGAATTTAAGTTGGAATCTGGATTCGGATTCCAAATCCAATCTGATATCCAATATTACCAGAGCTCATAGAATCAGAATCTAATATTGTCAAATTCAGATCAAGTCAAATTCAAATCTAAATTTTCTGAACATGCACAGACCTACTAGCTGACATCTAGACTAAGTTACTCAATACAACTATTCCATTTCAATAGGGCTTTTGTCGAGTAATTTAGTCAGGATGTCAGCCACTGTTGACTTTACTGATCCCACATTTGATTGCAGATATTTAAAGGGAATGAGGAGTTTGGGTTATACAGGTTAATATCAATCAGAACTAGGAGGTGCCAGTTGTTCTGACAGAACGAGCCCTTCATTTGAAGGGTTTTCCATTTTGGAATGGAACACTCACAATGGCCCATATGAAGAGAAAACGTTACAAGCTTGAAATGTTCTGTGCATCCCTGATCAGAACTCAATGGTTAAACCGTCATATGGGTCTGTTTTAAAATGTTGGATATGCAGAACGTTTAGATGTGCATTTTTCTGCAAAATAATTTAGTGGCCAACAAGATGGACAGTGTTCTGGTCCTGGAATGGTCCGTGCTGGGGCTGCTTCAGATGTGCAGGCAGCCCTGACACTGTTACAAACTAACAATTTCACAAGTAGCACCACTACAGTTATTCCCATTCGCCACAGCACTTCTTACAACCCTCCCTTTATTAACAGTGTTTGAACTGCCTGTGCATCCACAGCAGCCCCAGCAGGGAGTGCTCCAGCACCAGAACACTTTGTGTCATGTCAGCCAGTGTTTTCAGGAGTGAACAGTCCTGAAGCCTCCCATTTTGTTTCCCCCTTTGGTTCCTCTTCAGAGCCTGTTTGCTACCAGACTGGCTGCTAATTTGGTGACATTTTTTTTAATGGAGCCTCTTCACTCTTCTTTTCCCTGAGTTCATGGTATAGCCCTATATGACCTCATATTATCTCACAATTACACATATGGAATGTGGGGAAATGGTATTCACTTATTATTTTGATCATGAGCAATCAGAATTTAGGAAACGTTTCTATCATCATCAGTCACCATCACCACCACAACCACCAACCTGTATTTCATTCAGTGACCAGAAACAAAAAGAACACAAACTATTCACCAAGCATATACATCAATGTTTCTATCATATATATGCTTGGTGAACAAGTTATTAAGACATGAGTGTGCTATGAGCATGTACATCTTCCCCGTTCAGTGTATCATTCCTTGATTTCATGGTGGGGGCAGTTCATTCTCACTGCTTTTCTACATGTGGTCCAAATACTAGTTTAGAGTAGTAGACTGGCGTGGTTTGGATGAAGTATCCCCTACTATATGATTAAGGCATCGCACCCTATGAGGATGGTATGCACACTCATGGTGCACCCACCTCTTAATTACATGGGGCTGGCAAGTTAGGCCAAGCAGAATCCCAGCTATCCCACTGGATGTTCTGATAACACTGTTTCCCCATAGGAATGGAAAAGGCACATTATTGTAATAAATCAGTTTGTGAGCAAAAAAAGGCAAAAGGGCTTGTGCTGAATTTTTGCCATTAAGCGTGTTTGAGTATAAGTGTAGTGCTCTATGCTTAACAACCCAGCAAGAGTTCTCACCAGGTCACAGGCCAGGGAGAAATATTGTAAATGTTTATGACTTCATGCTGCTCCTTCTCAGCTCTTTAATAACCCTTCAGAAAAGGTTAAGTCAAATAATCTTCTCCTGTATCATTGCAGGCCCTATGAATGCATGAGTCCATAATGTGACCTCCATCACTGAATAAGCGACGAGGTCTCAGCACTTCAAGAATGTTAATAGTTTTGGCTGTCTCGTTTTTTCTGCATTCTCCATCCTTACACTCCCAAATACTTCGAAGTATGTTGCACCTGAGAAGAGAATGCGCCAAAATAGTGATCAAATTACTGCCTGGATAAATATTATGATTATGTATCCATTCATGGAATGCCAAATATTGCATTAATTTGAACAGTCACCTACCTAATTTGAACAGTCGGCGTAAGTAAGAATGGCAAATAAGTAACAAAGTCAGGGAGCTTTACAATACTTTGGCTTTGTCTTCTTATATAGTGAGCCCTTTGTCACAATCCTTTAGAAGGCCTCAAAGAGGCAAGGGCAGGAAGCCTTAAAAAGCTTATCTCCCCCGCAGACCATCCTCTTCTTGTTGCTGGGTGGCCGGATCAGCTGATCAGACAATTGCCAGCTTCTGTTGGTAGCTCGCTAGCTTCTTCTGCTTCCTCTTCATGCTGATCTGGTTTTTGCATATCGAAGGACTAGAGGCAAGCCTCAGGATCAAGGTGCTGGGACATGTAGCTCCGCCCCCAGAACTCCCATAATGAACCATGTGAGTGTGCAGTGAATTATGGGGATCTCCCCTCCCCTCTCCAAAGCCAGCTGGGAGCCCTGCAGTCTGCCAGCCCCAAGTGGGGCTGGCAGATGATCAGTAAAACAGAGTTAAGAGAATGCTCACTCTCCTGATCCTGTTTAAGAGGGTGGCTCAGGAGGTGGGTTTGCTGCTGAGGCACTCCCAGGATTGGACACGATCCCAGCAGTACACATGCACAGGCAAAAGTGGGCTGGGCTTTCTTAGCCTAGTTTTGCCTACGTGAATAGCTTTGTAGGCTAACATGGGGGGGGGGGTGTGGGGGGTGGACTAGCAGTTTTGTTGGACCTAATTGCAAAGTTCTGATAAAACCTAATAATGTTGTTGAAAACTTTCACATCAGAGCTCTTAAAGTTACTCCGGCTGTGTGGGACCACACAGGAGAAGTTCATGCTGTCATTCCTAACCATTGTAGTGTTGATTCCATTTCCTGAGGGTTGATGCTGGTATGGAGTAGTGGTGTGCATGGAGACGGCCCCTGCCAGTTCAAAGGTGGCGGGGGTGGGGATAACATTAAGGACTGGGAGGGTGTCCCCCCTGCCATTTCCCCCGCCAGTGCTGTCTTTAAAAATGGTCAGGCAGGGTGGCAGCATACCTCCCTGATGCCCCGTTGCCTCCTCAGACCAGAAGTGACCAGAAGTATGCGCATATTGGGCACGTGCGTGTGCATGTCCCACTCACTTCCGTTTAAGAGGGTGGCTCAGGAGTGAGTTTGCTGCTGAGGCACTCGTGTGTGTGCACTCATTTGTGCTTCAGGCGCGTGTGCTGTGCGCTCACACATGCCCAACATGCACATGTGCGCTGGGTACTTCCAGTCACTTCTGGTCCATGGAGGCAACTGGGTAGCAGGGAGGTATGCTGCCACCCCACTGGACTATTTTTAAAGAGGTCGCCGGCAGGGAAAACATGGCGGGGAGTGCACCCTCCCCAGTCCTTAAAGTTATCCCCCCCACCTTTGAACCAGCTGATCCGCCAGTCTTTCGAACCTGTTTGGAAGCCTGTGAAGGGGCCTCTGAACAGGTCTGTGCACATCCTTTTTACTAAGGTTGAAACCAAAATTTCTACAAAGTGAAATTCAAGGAGAAAGTCAGGGTTCATTCTAAGGAGGAACTGAAGTTTGGAGAGCTTTTGAGGGCTCCTCTCAAGAAGAAACAGCTCCTCTCAAGAAGAAATTCCTCTCAAGAAGAAATAGTGTGAGTGAATTTTCTCAGATAATTTATCTGGGTGTTTTTTTTAACATGTGGGGCATCTCATACTACCTTAGTAACATGGGAAGGAATAAAGCTTCAGCATGGTATGCATATAAACCACTACGCAAGCCAGTCCTGGAGGCTTTACAGACAGGGCTTCTACCCCAAATCTCCTTCAGAAGAGAGTGTGTGCGTTCACACACCAGCCTAACTAACCCCGAAGTCCCTTTGAGATCCTTGGAAGCACTCCACACACAAATCGGGCTTTGTTTTGTGAATTCTAGCTTATCTCGATGTATTTCCGGGTTTTTAAAATGCTGGTTTTAAGCTACTTTTTCTGAAAACGGTGGAGCAAATAGGGAGAAGCACTGACGTAGAATCATTAGCATGATAAGTGGAATACTCTCTCTTTAGTAATCTCCCCCCCCCCATTGGCTAGAAGGAAAACACGGAGGCTGTGAACTTGCAAAAACAAAAACCGAGAGCAGAGGGGAGGGGCTGCTTCCCTCATTGCCACGAGTGTAATTCGAAGTGGCTTCGCTCAATATTTACCCAGTAGCATGACGCCATATGCAAATAACTCCCTGTTGTCCCAATCAAGTAGTGAAAAGGTTAGCACTTCCCCAGATTTTGGAGAAACCGCAAAAGTGTGATAACATTTCCAGCAGGATGGTAAACACAGCCAACTTACTACATGATCATACGTACACTGCGGCAAGTTATTGATTGGTGAATGGTAATCTCTATCCTTGTTTTTTCAGATACTAGACTTCTGGAACAACTAATTCCAGGTCAGTCTCTAATGTATAGTAACTATTCACCAATTTGCTGCTTTCAAGTCCATTATCCATTTTAGGGTGGAAATGTATGCATGTGAAAATGACTTCTGGCCTACCATGATGTTCTAGGTGGAAATACAAGTAAAGGGGGCATCCCTAATCCTAGTGGTAAAGGCAGCAGGTGGGGAGGATAGCGAAAAAGGCTATGTTGGCCTCCATACCTTTTGAGGAGGCAGTGGCGAAGAAGTGGCAGAGACAGCAGGGGTGGCAGTGGGGGCTCCTCCAAGTCCCCCTGTCAGATTCCCAAATGACAGCCCAGGCCGACTGCAGGCAGTGATTAATGTAGTGATGGAAATGGCCTCTGTGCATGTGCAGAGGCCATGAACCAGGCTGCAGCCAGCCCAAGGAGGTTGGTTGGGGGCTTGAGGAGCCCCTGCTGCTGTCCCCCGCTGCCTCGGCCACTTCTCCACTGCTTCTCCATGGCGGCCTCCTCTATTGGTATGGAGGCTGATGGAGGCAACTGTCTTTCACTACCCCTCCACTCACCACCTTTACCATTATGATTAGGGACACCCATTTTACCATTATACCCAAGTGGATCCACAAACTGTCTCATCCCGGTTCAGTGGCTGTACTGGAACAGACCTGGTTTGGCTGAGGCCGAAGCTGAGCCAGCTGAATGACCAGCTTACACTGCCCTAGCAGGGCTCTCAACCATTTTAAAACAAGTATATCCCTTCGGTTGTAAACCTTCAGCCCAAGTGCATAGAGCTTGTGTGAGTGTATCTATATGTGTTTAAACACATTTAAATATTACAGTTATGAGACAGGCTACTCCAGTCACTGGCTTACATCCAGACTAAGATACCCATGAGTACTCCCATTGAAATTAATGGGACAAGTTATGCATTGCTAATTTTCAGAAGCCTCTCAGTCAGGCTGAGAGGAGGGGTATGCTGAGCTTCAGCACATAGTCAGCAAATCAGCAGCAGAAGAGGAAGGTCTTATTCACCCTCCTCCCTCCCCTTCTCCTATGGACACATCATTGAGAAGAGTTCGGCTTCAAGCTGGCAATCTTCAGATGGGGAACAAATAGTGCTCTTGGGAGTGCTCTTGGACCCGGGGAACAAATAGTGCTTATGGGAGTGATCTTGGACCTGGGTCTCACCCTGGTCAGGATGAGGCTCTGGCCATGAGTGCTTTTTGCCATCTGTCATTGATTGACAACTCTACCCATTCCTTGAGGAGAATGGCCTGAAAACAGTGGTACACCAGCTGGTAACTTCCAGGTTGGACTATTGCAATGCACTGCACTTTATGTAGGGCTGCCTTTGTACATAGTTTGTACATAGTTTCAGTTAGTTCAAAATGGGTATTAGTTCAATACCCCAGAATGGTCTCTGGGGTATCCTGGAGCAACCATTTGATTGATTGATTGATTGATTGATTGTTAAATTTCTATACTGCCTTACATTAAAAATCTCAAAGTGGTTTACAAAACATTTAAAATAATACAAAATTATAAACATTACACAATAAAAACATTACAATGGAATATAAAAATACAAACCTAATTAAAAGTCTAAAAAAACATGCACAATATAACCATAAAATACAAAGCAGCAGTAACAAAAACATTCATATAAAAGCCTGGATGGGGAAAAAGTATTTCACTTGCTTTCTAAAAACTGGATGGAGACTGAGGAGTGGATACCCATTGGGAGAGCATGCTGAAGTCTGGGGACAACAACTGAGAAGGCCATGTCCCATGTGCACATCAGCCGAGCCCCGCTCATTGTTGGCACACAGAGCACAGCCCCCTCCAATGATCTTGCCAGCAGTTAGAAATCCTTGGGAGGAGGCGGTCCCTCGGGTATCCAGGGCCCAAACACGATGCCTGTTCTTAAACAGTTGCCCTGGCTGCCGATATGTTTCCAAGCAAAGTACAAAGTGCCTGTTCTTATGTTTAAAGCCCTGAATGGCTTAGTTTGGGTGACCTGAGAGAACACCTTTCTCCAAAAGATCACCACCACTAATTAAGTTCATCACAAGAGGGTCCGTCTTTGTGTGCCATGGTTCATCTGGTGGAGACCTGGGATCGGGCCTTCTTAGTTGTCACCCGTAGATTGTGGAATGCTCTCCCGTGGGAATAAGAAGATTATCTTCCTTGGAGGCCATCAGGAGAACCTTAAAGACCCATCTTTTTAGCCTGTATTTTGATATATAATGTTAATTTTAATTTTAATCTGGTTTAAATGGTTATTTCATTTCAATTGTATTATTATGTGTTCCTGATTTTAATGTAAACTGCCCTGAGCCACTTTAGGAAAGGTGGTATATGAATTTGATTTGATTTAATTTAATGTATATACCACTCTTAATCAATTAATAATAGTGAGGCTGCAGCATGGGGAGGTAGGAGGACTCTAAGTACCCCCTGTAAGCCCTTCAAGTACCCTCTGTTGGGAACCCCTATATAAGGGTAATGTGAATATAGGGTCCAAGAAACCCAGAGCACTACCTGTGATCACTCATAGTTCCATTGACATTCACAGCAATTACCCTGCAAGAATGCCATTTCACTTGAGGTAGGGCAAAGAGATTTCCTGAAGTGTCAAGCTTCTAACCCTGTTTTAAAGAGATGCTTTTGGAGATGCATGGTATATTTTAAGAACATATGTAATGCAGGCTTTGACAAATTTTCTTTGGCTCTTGAGACTAGTCCAAAAATTTAGAAGCCAGACAATGGACACAGGCCAGAATTACCAGACTTAATGACAAGCATTGTGAGGGGGATGGTGAATAGGCTTCTCTTTCTCCCCTTTACAAATAACACAACCGAAACAGGGCTGCCTGAGACAACTAAAGGTTTTATTAAATTAGTCTGCCTCTGAATATCATAATCTAAGTGCCACGGTTAAATTTTTAGGTGCCATCATGGCTCCGTGGGATTTGTAGTGATTCCTTTTATACCTCATACGAAGGTATAATTACCAAAGGTATATTAACAAGATTATCAAAAGAAGGCAAATGGTCACTATTATCTTTAAGCAGAGGATTGTGCCTTTGGAATGTATACCTGCCACATGGCCCCATTTGACTTCTTGTAACAATAGCCACTCAATGTATGTAAATGGGCTGGAAAACACAAGGGCCGCTGGGGGACAATCAAAGCCACAAGATCTGAAACATGCAACCACTCACCCCCTTCTGTCTTTACATGATCTTTGTGTCATCCTTCTCTTAAGGATACATAGGTGTCTGGAGGCACAGCAAGGGTGTATAAGGCAAGAAAAAAATGGTGCCAGCTGTGAAGGTGTTTTTATGCTTTGCTCCTTTGGAAGTTCCAAAGCATTTCCACAACTCAATTTTCCAGTACAACCTCTTCTCAGCAGTCTTTGGAAAAGAGCCCTTCTTCACAAAAAAGCACAGGATGCATTTGAAAGCACTTATTGGTATGATTTCCTTGACATAAACCCTGTTGGGACTCCAAACACTCTGGAATTGTTAAGTAGTGTCAGATCATAAAGTGGCAAGCACAGCATGTGGACAGAGCTGCGAAATACTACCTGGTGATCCCACCCTTCACAATCTCCTGTGCTTTTGCAGACCCCATTCATTTCAGGGGGACTTGCTCAGGAGAATTTTCTGGTAGGTTGTGACTTAGAAATGACAGTGGGCTAATAGAGAGCTATCTCTCAGCATTTCCAATTTTATATTTAAGAATATGAAAACATAAGAATTGCCTCGCTGAATCTGAACTAACATTCAGCATTATGCTTCCATAAGCCTCCTGTTCTTATTTGCTTACTTATTTATTCGATTTCTATACTGCCCTTCCAAAAAATAGCTCCGGGTGGTTTACATTAAAACAAAAAATTTAAAATCAATTAACAATTAAAAACAGAGACAATAAAACACCATAAAACCAGCATAGTGTAGTGGTTAGAGTGCTGGACTAGGACCGGGGACACCTGAGTTCAAATCCCCATTCTGCCTCATGATACTTGCTGGGTGACTCTGGGCCAGTCACTTCTCTCTCAGCCTAACCTACTTCACAGGGTTGTTGTGAAAGAGAAACTCAAGTATGTAGTACACCATTCTGGGCTCCTTGGAGGAAGAGCGGGATATAAAATGTAAAATATAAATAAAAAATAAAATAATAAAACAACATTCAAAACAGTTTTAAAACCCTGGAAACCCAGGTTACAGCAAATTAAAAACATTTACAACAAATTAAAAACCCTGGAAGGCCAGGCCAAACAGATAGGTTTTGAGGGCTCTCCTGAATGCCAATAATGATTTCAAATTATGGATTTCTGCAGGGAGTACATTCCTGTGCCCAGGAGCAGCTACAGAGAAGGCCCCTCTCTGAGTCGCCACCAGATGTACTGGTGGTAACTGGAGACGGACCTCCTCTGATGATCTTAACATGCAGTGGGGATCATGCAGAAGAAGGCGCTCTCTAAGGTAACCTGAACCTAAGCTGTTAGGGCTTAGTATTTTTTCCTGGAAACATGCCAGTGCAACAGTTTCAAAACAAGCATAATATGGTCTCTCCGGGTTGCCCCAGAGACCAATCTGGTTACTGCATTTTGAACTAACTGAAGTTTCTGAACTACGTAAAAAGGCAGCACCAGGTAAAGTGCATTGCAATAGTCAAGCCTGGAGGTTACCAGCTGATGCACCACTGTTTTGAGGTCGTCCTCTTCAAGGAATGGATGCAGCTGTTGAATCAGTTGAAGCTGATAGAAAGCACCCCTGGCCATAGCCTACACCTGAGATACCAGGGTGAGGCTTGGGTCCAGAAATACTCCCAAGCTCTGTACCTGCTCCTTCTCGGGGAATGTAACCCCACCCAGCACAGGAAGGTCTAACTCATCCCTCAGATTCTGAACCCCTACAATGAGCACCTCCGTCTTGCTTGGATTCAGCTTCAATCTGTTATCCCTCATCCAGCCCATTACTGCCTGCAGGCAGGCATTTAGAGAATGAATGCCATTTCCTGATGATACAGATGAAAAGGAGAAGTAGATTTAGGTATCATCAGCATACTGATAACACCCAGCACCAAATCTCTTGATGACCTCACCCAGCAATTTCATGTAGATATTAAAAATCATTGTCAATAGAATGGAGGGACTCCATATAGCAGCTCCCATTTTGAGGAACAAGTGTCACCAAGCTCTGCGATATGGAATCTGCCTGAGAGATAGGAGCAGAACCACTGCAAAGCAGTGCCTCCTATCCCCAACTCCCCCAGGTGATCTAGAAGAATACCGTGGTCAATGGTATTGAACGCCACCAAGAGATCCAGAAGAACCAGCAGAGTTATACTCCCTCTGTTGATTCCCTGGTAAAGGTCATCCATCAGGCTGACCAAGGCTGTCTCAACCCCATAGCCAGCTCTAAAGTCATTTTGAAATGGGTCTAGATAATCAGTTTCCTCCAAAACTGCCTGGAGCTGGTTGGCCACCACCCTCTCAATCACCTTGCCCAATCAAGGGATGATGATGATGATGATGATGATGATGATTACATTTATATCCCGCTCCTCCTCCAAGGAGGCCAGAGCGGTGTACTACATACTTGAGTTTCTCTTTCACAACAACCCTGTGAAGTAGGTTAGGCTGAGAGAGAAGTGACTGGCCCAGAGCCACCCAGCTAGTATTATGGCTGAATGGGGATTTGAACTCGGGTGTCCCTGGTAGTAGTGTGCACGGACCGGTTCGGAGGCCATTCTACTGGCCTCCGAACCGGTCTGGACATGGGGTGGTTTTGGTTTGGGAGGGTTAGGGTGGGGGGCTCCATTAAGGAGGGGGGGCTTTACTTACCCCTCCCGCGCTTTCCAGTTTTTGCACCATAAATATCCAAAAAAATGTGGGCTGCAGGATCCCTCTCCGCCCGCTTCTATCCTCCACGATGGCTCTGCTGCTCCTTCCTGTTTAAAAAACTGGGCGGCAGGATACTTCCTGCACTTCGCAGACGGCAGGGAAGGGGGCGGGCGGGCGGAAGGACATCTCGCTGCCACCCGCCCGAGCGTGGTCAGACTCTGTCCGGGCGAGATTTTAGGGGGCAAAAGAGCTTCGAGGGGGCTTCAGCGGCAGCAGGGGGCGGCAGGGAAGTATCCTGCCGCCCGGTTTTTTAAACAGGAAGGAGCAGCGGAGCCATCGTGGAGGATAGAAGCGGGCGGAGAGGGATCCTGCAGCCCGCATTTTTTTGGATATTTACGGCGCAAAAACTGGAAAGCGTGGGAGGGGTAAGTAAAGCCCCCCCCTTAATGGAACCCCCCACCCCTGTGCCGAACCGCAGCTCCGTGGTTCCGTGCACACCCCTAGTCCCCGGTCCAAGTCCAGCACTCTAACCACTACACCATGATCGGCCTATAATTATCCATTGCTAAGGGGTCCAGGGAAGGCTTGTTAAGGAGCAGTCTAACCATTGCCTCCTTCAGACATAGCGGCAGCCTACCCTTCCTCAACGAAGCATTTATGATATTGACTAGGCAATCTCCAACAATCTTCCTGCTAGAAAGAACCAGTCAAGTTGGACAAGGGTCCAGAGAACAAGTGGTAGGTCCCCTCCCACAAATAGGGGCCAGAATACCTAGCACTCTGTCTTGGAGTATACTGGTGGCAGCTGCTGTCACTGTGGTAATCTGTGCTGCCACTGCCCAGAGTGCTGCCTTGGATGGTGGTCTAGACCTCCTATGAGCTTCCTTCCTCTGTGTCACTCTATCACACACTGATAACCCCCCTTGGAAGAGGAAGGAGATTTGTCTGAAGTGTAGATGAATTCCCATCCCCTCCTTCCTTGGATCCTGCTGTAGTGGCCGAGATGGGTTTTGGTAGCTGCATTGTGTTATCATTGTGAAGTGGCTTGGCCACCAAAGAAATGTCCAACAGAAGTTACTGGTAACATTGGGCCTGGAATAGAGAATTACATCTCTTTGAGCTGGCTTGATATCTGGGACAGGGGGTTCAGGTTAAATGTATGTCGAAGTGCCACTTGACATACTGTGAAGTACGAACATTACTCCTCGTTATGTGAGGGTTTCGTGCCAGCAGCCCTTAAAGAGGCGATAGTTCGCCCTCGCTTGAAGAAACCCTCCCTTGACCCTGAAGTCTTTGACAACTATAGGCCGATTTCCAACCTCCCCTTTTTAGCAAAGGTGTTAGAGAGGGTTGTATGTGCCCAGCTCAAGAGGGTCTTAGAAGAAACTAGTTATCTTAATTCTTATCAGTTGGGCTTCAGGCCTCGGCATAGCACAGAGACAGCACTGGTTGCTCTGGTAGATGACTTTCTTCGGGACCTTGATGAGGGTAGCATCCCTCTCTTGGTCCTTTTCGATCTCTCAGTGGCTTTTGACACTATCAATCAAGCTATCCTTCTCGACCGCCTGCGTGGGTTGGGTATCAGGGGTACTGTTTTACAGTGGTTCCGTTCTTACCTTAGCAGGCGTGTCCAGTCGGTATGCATTGAAGACAGGTGCTCTTACCCATGCCCACTCCTTTATGAAGTTCCCCAGGGTTCAGTTCTTGCCCCTGTCCTTTTTAACATCTATATGAAGCCACTGTGTCAGGTCATTTCCCAGTTTGAGGTGAGATTTCATCAATACGCTGATGATATTCAGCTATATATTGCCATCCCAGACCATTTTGGGGACGCTGTTTCTGTGCTTACTCGCTGCCTGGAAGCTATTAAGGTCTGGATGGATCAAAACAAGCTCAGACTGAATCCCACTAAGACTGAATTACTGTTATTCAGCCCTCGTAACGGCCAACAGCTGGATGTGAACTTTGTTTTAGATGGGGTGACGCTGCCCTCAAAAGAGCTTGTTGGTGATTTGGGGATCATTTTGGACTCACGCCTCCTGCTTGAGCAGCAGGTGGAAGCTGTGGCTAGAAGTGCTTTGGCCCAGCTTCATCTGGTTCACCAATTACACCCTTACCTTGATCGACAGGAATTACTGACAGTGACCCTTGTTATCTCCCATTTAGATTATTGTAATGCTCTCTATCTAGGTTTACCTTTGAGGACGATCAGGAAGCTTCAGCAGGTCCAGAATGCAGCAGCTCATCTACTCATGGGTGCCAGAAAATATGACAGGCTAACACCTCTTCTACAGACATTGCACTGGTTGCTTATTCACTTCCGAGCTCAATTTAAGGTCCTGGTTTTGACCTTCAAAGCCTTGTGGGGTTTGGTGTCTGTCTACCTACAGACCCGCCTCTCCCATCCAGTTACAGCCCGTCCGGTTAGATCAGCTCAGATGGCCCTTCTGTCGGTCCCTGATTTCTGAGATGTTCTGGGCTCTAGGACCCATGAAAGGGCCTTTTCAGTTTCTGCCCCGCTCCTTTGGAACTCTCTCCCCCTACAGATCTGGCTAGCCCCTTCCTTACCGATCTTCAAATCGCTATTGAAGACTTTTCTTTTTCTCCAGGCCTTTTCCCTGTAGTTCATTTTTCTGTTTTCTGGTAGTTACTTTAGTTCTTTAATAATTTTTAATTATTAATGTAATGTAATTTTTAATGTTGCCTGTTTGCCTGTTGTTGTACACCGCCCAGAGTCTTCAGAGTGGGCGGTATAATAAATGTCTCTAATAAACAAACAAACAAGCAAACAAACAAACAAACAGTAGTATATGTACCACTTCTTGGTGACGCACTGTATTAGTTTAACGTTAGCCTGTTCTGGATGTTACACTGCCCTGGAAGGAACAGGTGCATAGTCTGGGAGTACTTCTGGACCCAAACCTCTCCCTGGTTTCTCAGGTTGAGGCAGTAGCCAGGAGGGCTTTCTATCAGCTTTGGCTGATATGCCAAATGCATCCGCTTGCATTTGGGAGGACTGGCTGTGGTTGCCACCAGATTGGTTGGTGGTGACTCAAAACTGGGCCTTTTCTAGGGTTGCCCTGGGACTTTGGAACACACTTCCTAACAAAATTAGAGCCTCTCTTTCTCTGGATGTTTTAAAGAAAAATCTGTTTAATCAGATTTTTACATTTTTAAAGTTATATGTTTTGGAGTTTTTATCTATATTTCCAAATGTTTTAATTGTGTTGTTTTAACTGTTGTGTTTTTAGATTGTGAACCCTCAGAGGTTTGCATATGGGGTAGTATACAATTGTACCAAAGCAAGAAACCAATAACAAAATTCCATGCAGCTTCCTGCTGTGGCGGTGCTCCCTGCAACAGCCCATGTACGGCAGTGGTGCACCTTCTCGCAAGTGTGGGAGCCATTTGCATGGTCAGCATGGTGTGGTCAGCATTTGCATGGTCAGGCCATGCATGGGCTGTTGGGAGGAGTGTACCTGCAGCAGGAAGCTGTATGGCGCGACGGTCATACAGGAAAGAATCTGTTGTGCTCACATTTAAAGGTGCAGTTCACCACCATCCCGGCACCACTCAAACCACAGAACCAATTCATAGTTGGGCTGAACTGGAATGAACCAGTTTGCAGAACCACAAACTGGTTCAAATTTGAACTGCCGCATGGACCGATGTTCGTGCACATCCCTAGCTGGTACTGCCTGAGAGACTCATGAGCATATAGGAACATAGGAAGCTGCCATATACCGAGTCAGACCATTGGTCTATCTAGCTAAGTATTATCTTCACAGACTGGCAGCGGCTTCTCCAAGGTTGCAGGCTGGAGTATCTCTCATCCCTAACTTGGAGAAGCCAGGGAGGGAACTTGAAATCTTCTGCTCTTCCCAGAGCAGCTCCATGCCCTGAGGGGAGTATTTTACAGTGTTCACACTTCTAGTCTTCCATTCATATGCAACCAGGGTGGACGCTGCTTAGCTAAGGGGACAAGTCATGCTTGCTACCACAATATAGTTTGGGCTGAGAAAGGGGAGTGCTCCTAACACTTCCCATTGCTATAGCTATTACAGATAATCATAGCACATCTTCTTACTGCTTTTTATTTTTACTGTCTGACTTCCAGAATAAGGAATTGCTCATGCAGCAAATGCACAGCATGTACTATGAGGGAGGGGTGATTTTCATCAATCTCCCCTTCCTTCTGAAGCCCACTGTGACTCCCAAAAATATGTTCCTGCGGGCTGTCTGATCCTCAGGGGTATATTTTCAGGAGTCAAAGTGGGCTTCAGAAGAAAGGAAAGATAAATGAAAATAGTCCTTCCCCCATAGTTCCTGCTGGGTGTACACTGCATGAGCACTTCCTTAGTTTGGATATTGGCCACTTTTCTTCATTTAAGCTTGCCTGTATTCAAGACTGGCCCTTTGGACCTTACAGAATATTTCCCCTACAGGGAAATCTTTTTGCTATTTGTCACCAGCCTCCGATAAAATCTAAAATGGTGTGCCTGTGTGTCCTGGGATGTCTTTGGCAAGAGACAAAGGAATTTCCCCCGAAATGCATTCTCTAGTGCTTGCTGCCTTCACCAGAATGTAAAATTCCATCTCACAGCTTCTATTTATAGCGAAGCCCTGTTGTAACCCTCCTCAGCATCAATATCATTTAAATTCAGAGGGGAAGGCAAGAGAAGCATTACCAATTAAAATGGCTTGCCATAAATATTATATGACTCCTCAATATAGGTACACCACCCATTCAAAACGGATGTGCTTAGGGCAGTCTGTAAAAATTGAAGCTGCTGCCTCTGGGGAAAATGTAAACGAGTTTAGTTTGTGGCTAAATATGTTTGTGTGTTTTTTAAAGGCCCATATCCTATAAGGACCCAGTATATTTCTTGGGGAAATAATGAGGAGTATTGCCTCAAGCAACTATCTCTCCCAAATGGCTATTAATTCATTAATCCCTGGGAAATGCCTTGAGCAGCATTCATTCTAGCATAAGCATTTCTCTGTATCAGACTTACAGGCATATTTTCTAGAATCTGAAAGGAATGTCCTACTTCGAGGGCTGTGTGAAACGTCTCCTTTTGATTCT
The DNA here is from genome assembly GCF_027244095.1 of Hemicordylus capensis. Classification (NCBI taxonomy): domain Eukaryota; kingdom Metazoa; phylum Chordata; class Lepidosauria; order Squamata; family Cordylidae; genus Hemicordylus; species Hemicordylus capensis. Next base: position 108,198,899 of record NC_069661.1, on the reverse strand, counting down.
ATGGGTATTCTGACCTTCCTCTGTGCTGACTGTGTGTCCAATGTGTTTTAAATCTGCATGCAAATGCATATCATTGCTGTACATTGCAAATAGTCATAGAACATGTGTGCATCCAGGTACCACTTTTAAAAAACACACTAATGCACTTGTGCAATTGCCCATTGTTTCAAAGCCACATCATATTCCATTGAGAATCATATTTCCATGCAACATAATAAACCTCACCAGGGAACATGGTGTCAGACAGAGCCAGTTCACATAATTAGAACAATGTTTGGTAAATGCTAACTTGTAGATTTGTGTGGCGTATACACTCCAGGTTCACATGACCAGAAATTGGGAAATTTCTGGTCATGTGAACCTGGAATTTTTGGCACTGTTGAGTTGGCACCATGCCAACCTGACATTTACCCAGGATAATAAATCTTAGGTTGTCAATCCTGGGTAAATGTTGGGTCGGCACAGTGTCGAACCCACATTGCCAAAGAAGTACGGGTTCATATGGGAAATCAAGAGCATGCCAGCCAGATGAAGCTAGGACTTAAGTTTCTGATAATGTTGTAATCATGTGAACTAGTCCACAAATCACTGCATTGTTGAAGATAGAGCAACAGTCTCAAGATAACAAGATCAAGACTCCTAGTTGCTCAAGCCAGGAAGTAAGCCTTACAAAGTTTTAAAACTTTTTAAAAGTCTTTAAAGACGCATCTGTTCTCCCAGGCTTTTAATTAAATATTATTTTAATAGTTTTAACATGGTATTAAAATACTGTTTACAATTTGTAAATGGTTGTAATGTTTTAGCTTTTTCTTTTGTTATTTATTTTGTTTTAACTAATGTTTTAACCTCTTCTGCTATCATTTATTTAGCTTTGCAGTAAACCGCCCAGACACATATGTTTTGGGCAGTATAAAAATATGCTAAACATAGAAACAAACAAACCACCTTGCTAGCTGCCATTGGCCGACAGCCTTCTGCCTGAAACTGGCTTGTCTGAGGCTGTTCTCACACACAGACAAAACCGGGCTAACAAAGCCAAGCTCAGTCCTGTGCGCACGTGAGAACTGGGCCTGATCCTGGAAGTGCCTCAGTGACAAACCCACCAAGCCAGCCACCCGATTAAATGGGGTTAAGAGCACTCTCGTAACCCCATTTTGCCGATCATGTACTAGCCCTAGCTGCTTGCCAGCCCTGTCTGCAGATCTCCTGGCTAGTGTCGAGAGGCTTCCCAGCACACGTGTGGAGCATTATGGGAATTCTGGGTGCCTCCCAACCCCCAAACCTCCTGGCTGCCGGTAGCAGCCGGTGAATGTCTGGGCAAGACGGAATCATTGATAGGAAAGTAAATACATCTGGAAACTCCCCAGAGGATCATGGTGATGACGGACGTCAGCCTCTCTGGTTGGGGGGCCCACTGCCTGGCACATCATACACAGGGGTTGTGGGTTCAGAAGGATTTGGAGAACAATATCAACTGGCTAGAGTAGAAGGCAATTCAATTAGCTCTTCTGCAGTTCCGTGATCTGTTGATAGGGAGACATGTTCTGATAAGGACAGACAACGTGACCGCAAAGCTCACGTAAATCACCAGGGTGGCACAAGATCAAGGCCCCTCATGCAGGAATCTGACTTACTATCCGCATGGGTGGAAATTCACCTACACTCTGTGACGGCGGAACATCTGAGCGGCACGGAGAATCTACAAGTGGATTGGCTGAGCCGCCAAACGGTGGATCCAGCAGAGTGGGCCCTGTATCCGGAAGTCTTCAAGGAAATTGTCCACAGGTGGGGTCATCCACAGCTGGACCTCTTCGCGTCACAGGAAAACGCCAAACTACCAAGGTTTTTCGCAAGATATCTGACTCCTCACGCAGAAGAAGTGGATGCTGTCACGTCTCCCTGGCCGCAGGGATTACTTTATGCCTTTCCCCTGACTCCAATCCTGAGCTCCTTCCTAAGAAAGTTCCTATTAGAAGAAGCAGAAGTCGTTTTGATAGCTCCTTATTGGCCGCAAAGACCCTGGTTTTCTGACCTCCTGAGTCTCTCAGTCCAACCGCTGTGGCCTCTTCCCCTAAGGAGAGATCTGCTATCACAAGGACCTCTATGTCATCCGGATCTGGTCTGGCTACGCCTTCACGGATGAAAGTTGAGCGCATTACTCTAGATTCCAAGGGATATTCCCACCAGGTGCAAGACACTATCATAGTGTCAAGAAGGCCGTCCACTTTGCGCATTTATCAGGTTACCTGATCAGCCTTTTGTTCCGGGGGGCGGAAGCAGGACTTTGTTCCATCCTTGGCGGGGGTTGCAGAGGTGCTGGGGTTCCTTCAAGAAGGTCTTGAGAAAGATCTGCGTCCCAGCACATTGAGGAGGCAAACTTCAGCCTTGTCCTCAGTCCTGGATTTAGCGGTGCCTGGTTCACCTTCCTTGCACCCTCATATTAGACATTTTCTAAGGGGAGCGAGCAACTTGGCTCTGCCTCCCGTACATAGGTTTCCCTCCTGGGATTTGAATTTAGTTTTAAATGCTCTTACTAAGGCTCCATTCGAGCCTCTTCGTTCAGCTCCCTTGAGAATTTAGTTTTAAATGCTCTTACCTTCCCTCCAGCATGGAGCCCTTTCCCCATGATCATGAGAAAGGGCTCTCTGTCTGACTCCTGCTCAAGGTACTTACCTGCCCTCAAGCTTGGGTGCCTGACACCAATGTTGTGAACAACTTACATTTCTCTCCCAGGTCCTCTGATGCTTTGCCTCACAGAAAACAAGTTTGCCTGGGATTTGGTTTTAAGAAAAAGTGATTGGCAAGTGGGTAACTCTTAGCCATGAGGCGGTAGTAATACTAATAGCATTTTATTCAAAATACAACTTTCAGAAAGGAGTCAGTGTGCAAATATTTGCATAAGCTCAATGGGATGCCAACCATTCACAGTGATTAACATATTCAAATTGTCTCTAGACTACATATGTTTGATAAACCACAGGACTTTGCTTTAAAAGGGTGTTAGATGCCAGTTCCAGTTCCTACACTTGTTTCCCTCATGGGCTGTCAAACCGTTTTGATTGTTCTCCCATTAATTCTGGGCTTTCCCCCCTTAAAGTCTAACACTGCTGAACCACTGCCAAATTGCAGCGCTGTTCTTTCTGCATCTCATGCAAGCAGTAGCAAGAAAAGACGTGATATTCTCTCTCAAAGCTGGATTCCAGAACTGTGGCTCTCAACAAAGAAAATACAATAGACTGGAAGCAGGATTTTGGGGAGCATAGCTGAAGAGCTTCATTGTACAGGAATCTCAAGGGCTGAATTATCCAGTAGTCCCCTGTTTTATACAACACATCATTTCACAACTGAAAGAGTCTGATATAGCCTATAGAACATAGGAAACTGCCATATATTGAGTCAGACCATTGGTCTATCTAGCTCAGTATTGTCTTCACAGACTGGCAGCAGCTTCTCCAAGGTTGCAGGCAGGAATCTCTCTCAGCCCTATCTTGGAGAAGCCAGGGAGGGAACTTGAAACCTTCTCCTCTTCCCAGAGTGGCTTCATCCCCTGAGGGGAATATCTTGCAGTGCTCACACATCAAGTCTCCCATTCATATGCAACCAGGGCAGACCCTGCTTAGCTATGGGGACAAGTCATGCTTGCTACCACAAGACCAGCTCTCCTCTACCCATGGATTTGCCCATAACCTGTTTTCATGTTTGCTCTTTCCCTCCAAAAATGGGGGTAGGGGAAGAGGAATCCTATACCTTTTTGTTCTTTAATCAGCAGCAGCATCCACATGGTAAAATCCATTGGCTGACATCCTGTGCAATGCAACCTTGGCATTAGCAAGCTGCCAGGACTTCTGCATATGTAAAAGGCAGCCCCCCCAGGGATGTTGGGGAGGCAGGCTGCTGTGAAACTCCTTAAAACTGCACACAGAGACCTATCACACTACTGCCGTTGTTCTCAGTGGAAGTAGTGCCACAGAAGAGCCTGCACACTGTTTTAAGGAGTTTTGTAACAGTCCACATCCACAACAGCCTTAGGGTTGCCTTTTGCAAGCACAACATCCCAGATGGCTTGTTAATGCCAAGGTTTTACTGTGCAGAATCTCAGTCATGAGTTTTAAAGCATGAACTAAAAAAAAAAAAAATCTTCTCAATCATTGCCCCCAAACTTTGGAATGCTCTCCCAATGGTCATCCACTTCTCAGTTGCTCGTTGTTTTTAAAAAGCAGGCAAAGTCTTTTATGTTGTAATGGGTGCTTTCTCCTTCTTGGTTTTTAGTGCTGGTTTTGTGTGCTGCGTTTTTACCATTTTATTGGTTGTTGGTTTTTAACTTTTAAAATATAGATTTTATTGTTTTTAATATGTTGTGAACCACCTTGGGATTATTTTTTAATGAAAGGCAGTATATAAATTGAACAAACAGACAAACATCAAGCATTTTCCCAGTCAATAATATTCTATGTATCTATTTATTGATTGATTGATCATATTTTATATCACCTGATATGTACATCTCTAGAGGGTGTACAAATTTAATATATTTAAAAATCAATACAGATACACAAGAGACAATAAAAACAATAATACAAAACAGTTATTAAAACAAATTATTAATTTTTTAAAAATCCTAATTAAAAGCTTGTGAGAACAGGAGAGTCTTGAGGGTCTTCCTAAAAACACACAGAGAGCTGGGTCTCACGATCAAGCTAAGCCCGTTCACCCCGCACACGAGCATGGCTGGAGCCCTGGGTGGCCGGATCGGCTGCCCACACGATTGCCAGCTCCGTGACGGAGCAAGTGGGGGCTGGGGGGAGTGGGGGCCAATTGGCCCCTGCAAGCTCCAGCATGCCCTGCGCAAGTGTGCAGGGCATGCTGGAGAGACCCCTCAGAAAATAAGGGAATAACATCCCTTCAGAAAAACTTATGAGGTGTGAATTCTCATTCAATGATAGCAAATGAGATTTTTTTCAAGTAAAGAACTCTCATGACCCCACTTTCACTTTTTTCACACTCTCACTTACTATGAATATTGAATGAATCAATCTACCACACTGCACTTTATGAAGAAAAACCTCAGAAAATCAACAAAATCCAGCCCTCTGGCCAATCACTCTGAAATTGGGGACAGGTGGTAGCCTCCACCCATTAGGCACTATCTACCAGCCCACCCCACTCTTTTGGGGCAGATCCACTTTCTGCCCCCAATCTGTCCCAAAGACACCAAAACTTCAAAAATTCCCAAAAAATCAGCCCTCTGCCCAATCCCCCTGAAATAGGGGTGGTAGCCTCCACCCATTAGGCACTACCACTCCACCCCACCCTTTTGGGGCAGATACACTTTCTGCCCCCAAACTGCCCCAAAGACACAAAAACTTCAAAAATTCCCAAAAAATCACCCCTTTGTCCAATCCCCCTTAAATTGGGGTGGTAGCCTCCACCCATTAGGCACTACCACCCCACCCCACTATTCTGCCCCAGGCCCCACTTTCTGCCCCAATCTGCCCCAAACTGCCCCAAAGACATGAAAACTTCAGAAATTTCCCAAAAATCAGCCCTTTGCCCAATCCCCCTGAAATTGGGGTGGTAGCCTGCACCCATTGGGCACTACCACCTCACCCCACTCTTTTTGCCCAGATCCCATGCTATGCCCTCAAACTGCCCCAAAGTCACTAAAACTTCAAATATTCCCCAAATATCAGCCCTTTGCCCAATCCCCCTGAAATTGGGGTGGTAGCTTCCACGCATTGGGCACTACCACCCCACCCCAAAATATTGCCCCTGGGCCCTTCCCCCCAAATCAATTCAGATTCGGGTTAAATCCAAATCTGAACCGAATCAAGGGTGATTCGGGTGAGCAAAATTCGGGCACAAAACAGAACAGGGGTGATTCGGTTTGGGTCCCGAACCGAATAACCAAAAATCCGAATTGCACACCCCTACATACAGATGCGTGGTAAACCATGTGAATGTGGCCATCTCTGCGATATTGAAGTCAGGCACTGCAGCAAGGGAAGTGATTGGGAGGCAGTATCAGGAGACATTACTGGGGGATACTGTTGTTCTGAGGGCAAAACTCTACCCCTGACATGACATGGTCTCATTGACAGGGGTTCTACAGGGGGATGTGATGCTTCTCTGTGCACAAACTTGGCATGGATGCATTGTGATTGTAGGTGCCCTTGCAATATTTGTATTCATTCATTTATATTATGTGGCCACCACAATAACCCCTGTTTAGACCTAATTATCTATATTGCCTTTCATTAAACCAATCTCAAACCGGTTCACAAAAAAGCTAAAACAAAACTATTAAAAATACACAGTTAAAATATTAAGCTAGAATATAAAAATACAGATCTGATTAAAAAAGGAATTTTTTTAAAAAAGCACAATATCACCATACAAAATACAAAGCAGCAGCAATAGAAACAATCATATAAAAGCCTGGGTAAAAAGCCAAGATTTTACATGCTTTCTAAAAACAGTGATGGAGACTGAGGAGAGCATTGATGGCCACCATGAGAGCATTCCAGAGTCTGGGGGCAGCAACTGAGAAGGCCCTGACCGGCTTGCACGTAAGCCAAGCCTCCCTCATTGTCGGCACCCGGAGCACTGCCCCCATAGATGACCTCATCAAGTCAGCAGCAACCCTTGGGAGCAGATGGTCCCTCAGGTATCCAGGTCCCAAACCATTAAGGGCTTTAAAGGTCAACACCAACATCTTGAATTGAACCAGGAAACAAATTGGCAGCTAGTACAGCTCTTTCAAAATGGGCATGTCTCTCCCGCACACACACTGTACCCATCATAATGATGGCCATGTTCCTTGTATAATGCTGAGTACAGCAGCTGTTAACATTAGAGTAGCTTCTTACATTGCAAACATATGTATGTTTGCATACATACCACCAGTCATTGCACAATGCAGGTTACTGTTTAAATTGGTTTTATATTGTGAACCGCCCAGGGACCTTTTGTATGGGGCGGTATATAAATGTACTAAATAAATAAAATGGTAAAAATAAATAAATCACTTTTAACCACTTGCATTAAATTTCTCTGTGAACTGGGGCTATGATCTCATAGTACAGGTTGGAGAAAAATGAACCACATTCTCAATTAACTTGTGTAATTATAAACAAATTCAAATGCCAAAGCCCCAGTGATGTCATCCCTATGCTCCATTTCAGTAAATCCAGCTGAAAATATTCTGGAATTGGTTCAAAGCAACCTCCTGAATTAGATGCTAATTTGAAAAGATCAATCCTATTTAGAGAAAGCCAATATTTTTTATAGTATCCTACTGTTCTGCACTACATAACATCAGTTATGGTATATTACTAAATGATACATTGTGTCATAAATGAAATTGCATGCTTAAACTTTCATAATAGAATAAATAAAACAGCACTAAAGAGGTTTCTTTTTTGTTTTCTTTGAACCATTAACCAAGCATAGATGTTATCTTCATTGGCAAACCTTGAGGAGACTCACAGTTCCTAATATTAAGCTGAATAGGCAGTTTAGAGCTAGGATGTGGAAACCGGCTCGAATTCGAACTGGTTCGGTTCAAAGGTTTGAACTCAGACCAAACAGGGCATTGCCTTGGCAAAGGCAATGCCGATCCGAGTTTGAACCGGGTTCGAACTCAGAGTTCACAGCAATTAAGGTCACACAAGGTTCTACTTATGAATGGGGAGATACTCCTTTGCTTCACAATGAAAAGAAAAATATCTTTAAAAAATTATTTTTTAAAAAAACAATAAATCCTACAAACTTGGGGGTGCTGGGGGGAGTTGAGGCCAGACCTGCCATGCCCCCAGAACCACTTTGGGGTGCCTTGGCACCCCTCAAAGGGGTGGAATGGAGCTGCCTCAAATCCCCATTATTCCCTATGGGAGAAATGCATAATTTGGAAAAATCTTCAGAAATTCATCAATAATCACAGAAGTGTCCAATTGCTTTGGGGTTTGGTGGGTGGTTGGCACCTCTGGGTGCCTGCCTACCACCCACCTCGGTTTTGTCCCCCTAGGTGCTCTACATAGGGAGTAATGGGCAAGTTCGAGTCCCCATTATACCCTATGTAGAACCTTCTAGAACCGTTTCAAATTGGGCTCAACCGGGGGGGGGGGGGTTTGAGCAAAACCAAAAGCAACCCTACCCTCCCTGGTTCAAAGCTGGTTTGAATTTGAACCAAACAGGCCAAGCCGGTTTTGTGCACATCCCTAATTAGAGCTGCCACTGAAATGTTACCTAAAGCAAAATTCAAATTAAATTCAAGAGTGGGAGTGTGGAAGGGGTCTACTCTTGGCAAAACATCTGAGGAATGTTGAGGGAAGTCAAAATATTTCAATAAGACTTCTCAAGGGATTCTTGCACATCTTAAAGCTCTCACTGAATTTACCTAGTTCAAAATTCTGACTTTAACTCACCTCACAGGGTGGTTGTGAATATAAAATGGGATAGCTCAATATATAGTTGGAGGTATATGTCCTCCAGTTAGTTTGAATAAGGGCAGGAGATAGAAGTGTGTGAGAGAGAAATGATTATTAATGGAATCATACTTTCCCCCAGAATCAGAACAAAGTTTTCAATTTTGTGTGGGGTTTTTTTTCTCCTTTCTTTCCATATTTATATACCACCTACAACCAATGTTTCAAGGCCTTTCACAGAGATTAAAATACATCTTTTTTAAAAAAACAAACCCCCAAAACCCCTCACACACAATTAATTAGAAATATTTAAACAACTTAAAATGTTGAAAAAGCCTCCTTTTGCCTGCACTGTATTTCTAGCTTTGTTCAGACCAAACATACAGATCGGGAAGTTTCATTCTACTGCTCCCCACCTTGCAACCCCCCCCAAAAAAATTAGAAAAGGAAGAATCTCCTCAAAATGACCTGCAGCAACAGCACAGATCCTGTAACTGTCTCGTGGCTGCAGACATGGATGTTATGTCACGTAGAAGCTGCTGAACTACTGCTGGATCAGTGACGACCCTGTGAACCCCACACAGACTAGTGACAAAGCCAGCCACAGGGGTAGCGATGTTTGTATGAAGCCATCAGTCATTCCTGCCACCACAGGGCTGATGCTTTGGGAGGCTGCTTTGATGACAGTACAGACCTCCCAGACCACCTACCTAGCTTTCTCCTCTACAACCACTATAAATAAACTAAATTCCAGATTCCCACCCCCAGACACACACATTGTGATCCAGTTCAAAGAAGTTACTTATTTTTGACATGTTGCTGAGCCTGCGTTCTATACATACTTTCTTGAAATTTCACAGTGCATCATGTCAAATCATCTGCATGGCTTCATCCCAGCAGTTTATTACTTTGAATTATAGTGAGTTGTATTGTAGAAAAGAGTAACTATGGGAAATGCCTTATGATGTCTAAACAGTCTGCTTTTCAGGGCAACTGTGAACATTTGAATGTCTACTTCCTAAGTCATCTATAAACCAGTTTTACTTACTTTTACTTTAAACCAGTATGCTTGGCTTTAGATTGCCAGCAAGATATGTAGACTACAATCCTTACACCTACTTATATACATGAGGCTTGCATTGGTAGCTGTGCCAAATGGAGCCCTGTGAGGACAAAGGGTCTTTCCCCCTTTCTTAGAGCCAAACTACGCATGACCCATCTTTAAAAGATGGATTTTTAGGGATGTGCAAAAATCAAATTTTGTGATTTGATTTGAGTTTGAATTGAATCAGCCAGATTTGATTTGAGCTCAAATCTACTGGCTTCAAATCTGGGCTGATTTGATTCAAATTTGATTTGATTTAAAGCCTAATTTTTAAGGGCGAGGGGCATCAAAGTGGCTTGGGAGTTAGGGCACCATGGGTGCTGCCTACTGCCCAAACTGCAAGAACAGAAAGAAAATCGGATGATTTTTTTAAAAGCAATTTTTGACTTTTCCCTGTGCATGGCAATGTAAGTGTGTGTAGATTTAGATTCCTGCTTATTTATTTATTTTAATTTTTGCCACAGGGAATACTGGGGATTTGAACCGGCTCATAATTCCCCACAGCTAGTACCTAGGGACACCAAAACCGGTTGGGTGGTAGGACCACATGGGTGTCAACTACCACCCAACTCAAAAGTAATTGAGGAAAGGGGTAAATTTTAAGGAATTTTTGTGTGTAGTGGATTATCGATTTGTAATGACTTCTCCATAGAACTGCACTCTATGAAGAAATCATTGCAAACTGAGAATCTCTATGAGCATTCATTACACACCAAAGATTGTAAACACTTCAAAAAAGAGAGAGAGTACCCAGTGGCTTGTGGGTTGCGGGGGTAGTTGGAAATTGGGATGCCAATAATTCCCCACCCCCACCCGGAAAGCAGTGTGGTCAATATGAACAGAAGAAATGAAGGCGGGTAATCAAACCAAAGAATGTAAACACTTCAAAAATTCCTAAAAACAAAAATAAACTGAGTACCCCAGAGTGTGTTTCTGTGTGTGTGGTGTAGTTGATAGATGGCAGTTTACAATTGGCATTGTCCAATAACAGCCCAATGACAGTCAAAATGAACAGAAGAAATGAAGGCATATAATGAATCCTCACAGGGATTCATTATGAGGAAAAGTTATTAGACACCAAAGAATCTAAACGCTTCAATATTCCTAAAAATAAATTGAGTACCCCACTACCTTGCAGGAGTGTGTGTGTGTGTGGGGGGGGGGAGTTGGCAGTTGTGTAGTTGACAGTTGGCACTGTCCAATGACAGAAGAAATGAAGGTGTTCAATGAATCCTCATAGGGATTCATCATGAGGAAACGTTATTAGACAACAAAGAATACAAACACTTGAAAAATAATAACCACACATTTTCTCCATAACTGGACTTCTACAAGGGCTAGAGCTTAGATTTTTAAAAAATTAAAGCTGGGGATCCATGTTAGGGTTAAGATAGGATGACTTCAAATCCCTGTTATTTCCTATGGTAGAAATATACAAAATCAGTAAAAACTAAATAAAATAATTAAAAATCAACCAAGTCCCACCTACCACCCAAATTTGGTGCCCCTAGGACCTTTATAAGTGCTCTGAATCAATCTGAATTCAAATCAAATTAAATCAAATCCAACTCAAATCTGGGGTGATTTGGGGGGACAGATTTGGACACAAAACAAATCAGAGGTAATGGTTTCACCCCACTTTAGCTGTCATAGTTTTTCTTACAGAATCCTGAGAATCATAGTTTGGTGAAGTGCTAGCTCTACTCTGAAAGAAAACCCTAACCTTTATCCCCCAGAACGACAGTTCCCAAAGTTCCCTGGATAGATGGATTGACTGCTACACTACAGTAGTTCAAGTCTGTAGCATGCCACAAGGCAACAATGTGAATTACAAACTCTTCTGTAGATCAGTCTGGCATTGCCACAGTTAAATTTATTACAACACAAAACTCCAAACAAGACAGTGCTGTTGCATCATTTTCAAACAGAACTTCAAGGTTTTCCATCTTCATCCCACTGGGGTCAATGGCTTTGGCTTGTGCCATTACAGTGTGGTAGCGAACAACCATATGATAGTGAACTTAGACTCAAGTATCCGTTCATTACCAAATTGTGTGAGTCAGTAGCCTTGATGTATTTGAAAGAGAACTCTACAGATGAATGGGCAATAGGTCTATCAATGTTTATTAGCTATGATAGCTTAATGGAACCTCCAGATACAGAGCTAATATATCAGATACTGGGGGTAAATAATTGGATATGCCCTGCTTATGAACTTCCAGAAGGACCTGAATACCCACTACTGGGGCAGTCTGCTGGACAGTACTTGCCCCCCTTCTAACTGGGCAAAGAGACACCTTCTTAACGTGGTGATTCTCTTTATTTAGCACAGGAAGAGTAACTGGCCCTATCCAGCTCCAGCTGTTATAACTGGCCTTATCCAGCTCCCAGTAGCTGTTGCTGGTGTCTGTCTTGTGTGTTTGTGTGTGAAGATTGTGAGTCCTTTGGGGACAGGGAACCACCTTTATCTATCTATCTATCTATCTATCTATCTATCTATCTATCTATCTATCTATCTATCTATTTCTTTATGTAAATTGATTTGGAAACTTTTGTTGAAAAATGCTATATAAATATTTGTTGTTGTTGTTGTTGTTATTGTTATTGTTGTTGAGAAGGAGGCTTTAGAGATCAGTTATTCTAAGACCAAGATAATGGTGTTTTCAAAGCACCCCAAAATCTTTAAATGGACAATAAACGGGCATAGTGTTGAACAGGTTAAGGTTTTTAAGTATTTGGGGGTAGTATTCCACCAAACTGGAACACGTAAAGCCCATCTTGATTATATTTCCCAAGGTTCTCAACAAACGGCAAATGTGATTAAGTCCTTCTATTACTCCAGGGGTGCCTTTTTCGTGCCAGCGGCTATAAAATTGTTGAAGGCCAAGATATATGCCCAAATTCTTTATGGGGCGCAGATCGGTCCTCTGGAAAATTTCTCTCAGCTTGAAACAGTACAAACTAAATTCCTGAGGGCTATTTTTCAGGTACCCAGGGGTACAGCAAGTGCCGTCCTTCGTAGGGAAGCAGGGGTCACCAATTTGAAAGCAAAAGTATGGTTCTGCATAATTAAATTTTGGTTAAGCCTTGTCTTCTTTCTTGCTGGTCTTGACCCTTTAGTGCTATCAGACAGTTTCATTTCCAAATGGAAATCAGCTCTGAAATTAAAATTGCATCACTTGGGCACGTCTCAAGAAGCTCTCATTAGGCGAAGATCAGAGCAGGCACTTTGCTTTGTGAAGCAATGGCTCCGAGATATAGATTTGCAGGAGAAGTCCACACGGTTACCCAAGGGAATTTACTTAGGTTCTCAAACCTTTGTAAACCGGCTGAATATTTAGACCAGATCTTGGTACCAAAATTTAGGAGATTTCTGACCCTCGCACGATTGAACATTCTCCCTTCAGCAGTACTTGATGGTAAATTCACACGACTTCCTTATGATCAGCGCTGTTGCCCCTGTGGCTCATGTTATTCTTTATTGCCAATTTTATAAGGACGCTCGCACCAAATTTATTGCTCTTATTTTAGCCACTTATCCTGGTCACACAGACCAATTTTATTTTGAAATTATGCTGGCCAATGTTAAACCTATTATTTCAGATAATGTGGCAAAGTTCTGTTTTGTGGCATCGAAGCTCCATAAAGACTTTATTAGTAATCTGAACTGTTTGTGATTTTGTAAACTTTTGAAATTTTGAATTTTCTTATTAATGTTACTAATTGTTATTGTTTGTTATTCTGGTCTGTGACTGCAATAAACATACTACTACTACTACTCTCTATGTAAACTACTTTGGAAACTTTTGTTGAAAAGAGGTATATAAATGTTGTTTGTTTGTTGTTGTTGTTCCCAGCCACAGAATGCTTAAGTGAGACCTCTTTGACCACTTCAATATTTGCGTATAACACTTTATCTTGTATATTTCATTCTTTTCCCCCTAACTTAGAGCTGAGCCTCGAAAGATGTATCATAACATATATCATACTATGTTCAAAGAGTCCTTCCACAGCTATTTAAACATTTTCTTCCCTGACATTGGCTTCTAGGAGGGCTGGCATGTGATTACATACTTGAGAACAAGCAAGAGGAAAGGACAGCAGTCATGGAAAGAGGGATTAAGTGATTCATTAAGTCTCGTTTCAGGGAATAAATGTCTAATTTTGTAATTTTCTCTAAGTGTTATGAGACCAAAGTCCAGTTTCAGGAATAGCTGCTTTCTTTGATAAAATGTGTGCTCTGTCTTACAGGTATTTGTGTATATCTACCCAGTTAGCGAGGCAGGTAGAATTAATTACTTCAGAAATACAAAGAAAATAGCAATACTGTAGGAAATTTGAGCTGATCCTTTATTTTACTTTATTGAAAACTCAGTTCTACATAATATGGTGCTTATACATTTTTTGAATGTGGGAGTTCTGATCTACAAAGTAGAGGTATGAAGAACCGGTTCAAATCAAACCAGGTTTGATTTGAACCAGCCCGATTTGACTGGTTTGAACTTGACCTGGACTAGCCTCAAAAAAAGCTGGCTGGTCCAAGTTTGAATCAGACCAGGCCCAGTCCGAAATGAACCTGTTTGACCTGGTTTGAGGGCTATGCTAGTAAAGGGGAATCCAGTGAGGATTCCGCTTTACAGATAAAGGGGTAGGGGAATCCTTTAAATGTCTTCTAAGGGTGGCCTGGAGCATGGTGAGAGGGCACTTTATTGGCTTTGACAGTGGCAGTGCAGTGGTGGTGGCACCTCTATGCCATGCTGGCACTTACCCCCTATGCCCAGCAGGGTGGGCCAGTGGCGGCCCAGTTCTGGACTCTGCAGATGCACAGAGTCCCATTTGCGTTATCTCTGCATATGCATGGAGGCTAGAACCAGGCTGGTGCCAGCCCACACGGCTGCGGGGGAGCACCGGTGCCATTTTATTTATTTATTTATCTATCTATTTATTTATTTATTTATTTATTGTTCTATTTATATAAAACTTTTCATTAAAACAATTTCAAAGTGTTTTACAATATAATTATAACAATGTATAATTAATATACAAAAGTACAGATGATCTAAAAAATTAAAATACATAATACAAAAGTACAGATAATATAAATATAAAAATAATCTCTATTTAAAAATTTAATAACCCAGGAAATAATAATGGTACTTACACCAAGCAACAGCAGTAAAAAAATAAATAAATAGTACTCTCATTCAAAAGCCTGGGTTCAGAGCGTCATCTTAACTTTCCCACTAAAAACTGTCAAGGAGACTGAGGAGCGGATTTCAGCCAGGAGCACTTTCCAAAGCCTGGGGGCAATGACTAAGAAGGCCCTGTCCTGTGTGCTCAACAACTGAGCCCCTCTAACAGTCGGCACATGGAACAAAGTCCCCTCTGATGATCTGGTCAAGCGGGCAGAAACCCTTGGGAGCAGGCGGTCCTTCAGATATCCAGGACCCAAACCGTTAAGGGCTTTCAAGGTCAAAACCAGCGCCTTGAATTGGACCTGGAAACAAATTGGTAGCCAGTGCAGCTCTTTCAGAATGGGTGTAATATGATCCCAACAGGCAGCTCCAGATAAAATCCTAGCTGCTGCATTTTGCACTAGCTACAGTTTCCTAATATTCAAGGGCAGCCTCGCATAGAGCACATTACAGTAATCCAGCTGTGACGTGACTAGGGCATGGGTAGCTGTGGCCAGTTCTGCCTTCTCGAGAAAGGACGCAGCTGACACACTAGCCGAAGCTGTGCAAAAGCACCTCTGGCCACTGCTTCCACCTGAGCTTACAAAAGCAGAACCGGGTCCAGTAGTACTCCCAAGCTGCACACTTGCTCTTTCAAAGGGAGTGCAACCCCATCCAGAACTGGTCAGATCCCTTCATCCCAATTGGCTTTCCTATTGACCAACAGCACTTCCATCTTGTCTGGAAGTAAACTATCTCAGTTTACTAGCCCACATCCAGCCCATCACAGCCGCTAAGCCCCGATTCAGGTCATCTACTGCCTCCCTAGGACCAGGAAATAAGGAGAGATAGAGCTGAGTGCATATTGCTGACAATGCAGTCCATGTCCCCAGATGACCTCTCCCAGCGGTTTCATGTAGATGATGAACTGCATGGTGGTAGACAAGACCAAACCCTGTAGGACCACACAAGCCAATGGCCAAGGAGTCAAGCAGTAGTCCCCCAGCACCACTTTCTGGACCCTCTCCCCAAGAAAGGACTGAAGCCACTCGAAAGCAGTGCCTCTAATCCCCACATTCAAGAAGCAATCCTGAAGAATATCATGGTTGATTATATCGAATGCTGCTGAGAGGTCCAGCAGAACCAGCAGGGATGAACTCTCCCTGTCAAGCTCCCAGCTTAGGTCATCCACTCGGCGACCAAGGCAATCTTATGTGGTCATGTGGTTGGGGTCACCACCGAGTGGGGGGCCAGCCTGCACACGGGCCACCCATGCCATCCCTAAGCCACTGATTCCAAGCAAACATTGACTAAAAGGAAAAGGCAACAAATTTGCTGCAAAATTTTGAAAAGGCATATTTAAACTAGTGATGATCTCTCCCTCTTCCGCTCCCCCCAACACACACACACACACACACACACACACACACACACACACACACACAGAGAGAGAGATACATGCCAGACTGGCTTAAAAACAGGTGGCACTAATTCCCAGAAAGTCATGAAGCGCTTGTTACTTCTGAGCCTACCCAAATATGTCCCTCCCCTTGTGGCATCCAAGCCCCCTTATTCCTTTCTGCCCATTGTTCAGGTCTGTTCTAAGTGCAACACATAGTGAGGAATTTCCATCCCTCTTTTAATGATCCTTGGCATGCCACATAGCACTGTGCTGGGCCAGGCTGCAGTAACCCTTGGGGGAAGTAATATTTCCAAGAGCTAATACAAAATCACTAGATGCAGTAAATACAAAAGGTAGAGGTGAATTTTGAGGTGCCTGTTTAGGCATAGTACCCCAAAAATTATGAGAGAGGGTTAAAAAGTATTGATACATCTAAAGGGTTTGTCAGGGAATGTCTCAGACATTCCTAGACTTCCCATTCTGTATTTCTGTTTTTTCCTTAATTTTATGAGAGTTATTTCTAACATAAATCTCCATCATACTTCATACCATAGTTCGTACCCTCCATTTCCCCCCACCATAGTTCATGTCCCCCTCTAACTTGGCAAAAGAGGCACCTTTTGACATGGTGATTCTCTTTATTTAGCAGGGGGAGAGTAACTGGCCCTATCCACCCCCAGCACAGTACCTCCAGTGACTGTTGCTGGTGTCTGTCTTATGTTTCTTTTTAGATTGTGAGCCCTTTGGGGACAGGGATCCATCTTATTTATTTATTATTTCTCTGTGTAAACCACCCTGAGCCATTTTGGGATGGGTGGTATAGAAATTGAATGAATGAATGAATAAATAAATAAATGTATATAAGGGCATTGCAACTGGAGCTGCTGTGAAGCCGCTCTGGGAAGAGCAGAAGGTTTCAAGTTCCCTCCCTGGCAGCATCTCCAAGATAGGGCTGAGAGAGATTCCTGCCTGCAACCTTGGAGAAGCCACTGCCAGTCTGTGAAGACAATACTGAGCTAGATAGACCAATTGTCTGACTCAGTATATGGCAGTTTCCTATGTTCCTATGTTCCTATGAATCATACCAAAGTCCATCTAATTCAGTTTTATATTTCCAATAGTGACTGGTCAAGGCAACTCAGAAGACAGCATATGAAGGCAACAATCCTCCCCTAAAGATCTAGCTCTCTAGATCTGGTACTGAAAAAGCATACTACCCTTGAATATGGAGGTTCTAGTTGGTTATGATGGCCAATAATTGCTGAAAGACCTATCCTCTACTAATTTATCTAATCCTTTTTTAAAAAAGATATCTAAATTATTTCATTTATTTATTCTTGTTTTATTTAACATATTTTTATATGTAAAACTTATGTTTTATATGTAAAACTTATGTTTTATATGTAAAACCTACATTTTATATGCAGAACTTACGTTTTTTATATCTAAAACGTCTCTGGGCAGTTTACAACAAAGCTAAATAAATGACAACAGAAAAGGTTAAAACGTTAGTTAAAACAAAATAAATGACAACAGGAAAGTTAAAACATTAGTTAAAGCAAAATAAATAACAGAAAAGGTTAAAACATTACAACCATTTAAAACAATATTTCAAAACAATGTGGCATTGTTAGTGGCAGCAAAACACATAAACAAATAATACAGATACGCAAAAGATGCAAACTGGTGTATTGTGGCAATATACTTGGAGAAGTAAATTATCAAATACCACAACTAACACTAGAAGGAAAGTAAGCAGGAAAAAGATCAAGAAGGAGGAGAAAGAAGGGATGGATGGATGGATGACTTGAAAGAATTGCTAGAAACGGACACAGAAGATATCATCTACAATTCTAGGAACTGCGATCTATGGATTTTGCGGGCTGCCAATCCCCCAATCTGTGAAAGTACATGAAGAGAGAGAAAGAGAAATTAGTGGCCATCTACACATCTTGTGGCAGTAAATGTCATATGTTATTATGCACTACATGAAGACATACTGTATTTACCTGAAAGAAGAGGACTCTGAATTTAAGATGACTTGATTTCTAACAGCAAGAAACTTTGGGGGAAAGCTAGAGGCTCTTCACACAAGCAGGGAGAGTGGGCATAGCCCACTTTCCCTGCAGACGAGCAGGGAGCT
The DNA here is from genome assembly GCF_027244095.1 of Hemicordylus capensis. NCBI lineage: Eukaryota > Metazoa > Chordata > Lepidosauria > Squamata > Cordylidae > Hemicordylus > Hemicordylus capensis. Next base: position 108,180,652 of record NC_069661.1, on the reverse strand, counting down.
ATCCCTGTGTGGCCAGATCAGCTGCCCACATGACTACCAGCTCCATCATGAGTGCACGGGGCATTCTGGGTAGACCCCCACGGCTGAGAGGCTGCTTGTAGCCTCCCGGCCGGGGGTCTAATTGTGTGTTACCATGGTGCAGAGATGCACTGCAGTGGCACACGATCAGTAGAATGTGGTTAGTGGAGTGCTAGCTCTGCTAACCTCGTTGGGTGGGGGTGGGCTTAAGTGAGCTCCCAGCAGTTTGCACGACTGCAGGAAAATGGGCTAGGCTCTCTTAGCCCACTTTCCTGCCATCATAAGAATAGCCTCCTAGTCTTGGATTCAGGTAAATACAGTACTTAACTTTTGTTTGTCCAAAACCCACTGCAATCAACTTCACTTTATGATCCTGAATTCTAGTATTAAAAGGAAGGGAAGCAATATTCTCTCTGGCTATCCTCATCTCTATCCAATCCTCATAAAGCATCCCAGTGCTATTGCTTGTTCTCATAGGGGAGTTCTCCACACAGTAGGTTTTACCGTGAGTTTTCGGGGAGGCTTTACTGCGAACTCAAATTTATCCCAAAAACCTGATGGAAAAAGTGGATTTTTTAAAACCCTGGATATAAATTGGGCTGCACTCTAATCCACAGTGAAACACCTGAATTGTGTGTAAAGTGTTCCCCAATAGCTCGCAGAGACTCCAGGGTAAATCTGTCCAATATGTGAATGCACACTCTCCATTCCAGAGGTGAAAAACTTCAGGGAAATGGATGCTCCTTTGATGATATTAATTTGATTGATTGATTGATTGACTGATTACCTCGACCACCACATCCACATCTCAACCACCACATCCAAAGACTCTGCGCAGTGTACAACAAAATTTAAAAAGATAAAAACAAACCCCATTTAAAAACACACTGTTTCAAACAATATAAATACAATTTTAAAACAATTAAAAGCCATTAAAACAATTAAGAGCCATCTTATTTGTTTGTTATTTCTCTTTGTAAACTGCCCTGAGCCATTTTTGGAAGGGCGGTATGGAAATCGAATTATTATTATTATTATTATTATTATTATTATTATTATTATTATTATTAATTTAAAACCAATTAAAATACTTTAAAACAATTTAATTGCCCTGCACTGTGTCTTTTCCATGTCTCTCCAATATCCTTCTTGAAATGGGACTACCAGAACTGTCGATCGTAATGCTATGCCAAATGTTACCCACACCATAATGTGCATCATGGTATTATGATACTTGCCTTATTGCAACTCTGCACCACTCTACATTGGTTCGGCATAGTCTCACTGAACCGACAGGATCCTTCAGCATCCTTGAAGGAGAAGCTTTATGCTCCGGTGTCTGTCCTGTTGTGCTCCAGTAATGCACATAATTAAAAGGAGTCACCCAGCTCTGTCACATCTGCCATGTTGAAATTCATAATCCTACAGTGCCTGTAGGCACACAGCAGGGTTTCTTTCTTCCCAACCCCTTGCCCTTGGTGTTATTGCTTATCTGAGTAGCATCGAGGCAGGAAGCCTGCTCCAGGCTGCTTTACATAGGACTTGACATTTGCAATATACAGGCAGAGTGGCATTTTTTGAGTTAATAGCAAAGACTTCAGCCTGATTTGATGACTTCCTACTTTCTATCCTAGATAAACAACATTAGGCATGCAACTTCATTGCTGTAATTATTGGCAATGCTTGAAAGTTGTAAAAACAGAACAAAACAAACAACTGGATATAAAAGTAATATGCCAGGACGTGTTATAGTGATGTGTTTTTAAGGGTTATGACAAAACTTGAAACACAGCTTGTAAAATAAATGAAAACCACAGCAGAAAGTTTCTTCTGAAGCCTTCAAACAGCCCCAATTATTCAAGTCCTCTCAAAATCAGAGTAATTGGGGCAATTCACATGACCATGTGGGTAGGCGGCTGGGGGCAGGGGGGAGGCAGGTTTCAACCTACCTTCCCACAGACGATCAATCTTTCAGCGTGCAAACTGCATACCCACATGACTTGTGTTGCCTGGACCAGTGCAGATCAACAGAGGCTGTGACTCATTTCCCCGGCCTCCAAATATCCCACAAGGCACCACACTCATCATGTGTGATGATCCTTGGGGAATTCCCCCATCAGGCGATCACTTTAGGCACTCATCTTTGCGTCTTCTCAGGCACTGTGGCACTTTCTCCCTTAACCTCAGCTAAGAGCTGGGCTTAGGAGCAGGATGAGGCTGGGTGAGAGCACCGAGATCATCACAGACCCCGGAGCGCCACGCGAACAGTCTAGCCCAGGCTTGGTTGCTCGTGAGAAGAGCCTCATTGCATATTCACACAACTGTGGCCCATAGGTCTACTAGTTCTCTCATACCCTAACCTAGATGAAGCTTTGTTTCACATTCCACATTTCAACTGCAGTCTCGTATCAGCTTGATAGCATTTTAATAATATTAGCTGCCCCAAACAATACTGGGAATTTTCATAAGCATGTGCATTTGGGAACATAGGAAGCTGCCATATACTGAGGCAGACCATTGGTCTATCTAGCTCAGTATTGTCTTGACAGACTGGCAGCAGCTTCTCCAAGGTTGCAGGCAGGCATCTCTCTCAGCCCTATCTTGGAGAAGCCAGGGATTTAACTTGAAACCATCTGCTCCTCCCAGAGTGGCTCCATCCCTTGAGGGGAATACCTTACAGTGCTCACACTTCTAGTCTCCCATTCATATACAACCAGGGTGGACCCTGCTTAGCTAAGGGAATAAGTCATGCGTGCTACCACAAGACCAGCTCCCCTCATTGTTTTGGGAGCAATGAATCTGGATACAAATAGGCTCGGTTCCTATTTGTTTCCATTACTTCTAAAACAAATGCACTCAAGAATGAATGGAACAAATGACAGTTAATGGAAAACCCATTTTGGAACTTCCATTGGTTTAACATAAAAATTAAAATAAAGTCTGTCTTTTACTTGTAACATTAGCTCCCAGCTCTCAGCACATCTCCTTCCTTTTGAAGACCACTGCTGTTACTTTTGGCTTCCATGTTGAAGAAAATTACTCAAAGCAGTCCCATTGTAATTAAAAACTGATGGAAAAGTGAAAACAAAAACAAAAATAAAATTATTGAAAGCTTTTTAAAGAAAAGAACAACCATCAAAAAAAAATTAACACACACACACACACACACTCTCTTTGTGCACACTAAATTGTAATTTAATAAGAATGCCCATTAGCTCTCTAGCCTCCATGGGGTGCTATGGAGTTCCCAGTGGCAAGGATGGAATCAATATTAAACCAGTTTAAAGCTGCCGTGCAGCAGACTTAATCTTGTAGAATAGCAAAGGTTATACCAGGATGTTTAGCACTACCATGCTAGAACAAACAGAACCCTGAATTTAGATATGGGAGACTTGATCTAAAATACTGGTTCATCCATAGAACCTTTTGAGGATTTTGAGGTTTTGGAGATACTGGCTGACATGCCACGCGAGAGTACATCAGCCCAATAATGTTGTGTGGGGAAATGCAAAGATTGAGCAAATGCTATTTCATGAAAGTAAGCCCATTGAGAATAATGGACTTACTTTTGTGTGGAATTATTTGTGCAGTGTGCATAACATACGTGTGTGTGTGTGTGTGTGTGCGTGTGTGCACAAGGTTACTGGGCTGGTGTACTCTTGTGGGGTATGTCAGCCATTGTCTTTGTATCCAACAACAGTCTATAAAATGAACCTTCTATAACAACAATAAAATGTGGCTAAATATTATAAAAGATTGGCTCTAGTTCCAGCATCAGCATTGGATCCAAATGTTGGGACTGACTCATGCTGCTCTATTATTGACACACACCTAGATGCTGAGCTTCCAGGGCAATTCTTCCCTAATACCAAATGCCGCCCCCCCCCCGCATTAAAATACATCTGGTTCCGATGTCAGGAGAAAGTTATGGACAGTTTAGGAACCTCAGCAGCAGCACATCTTGAATGATGCATGAAACGAAACAGGCCTGCTGAGCACACTGCTGTGTTGTTTGTTACGCCCTGTAGACACTCAGGCACACAATATTCAGCCTAAAGACATACCGACAAATATATCCATGGTAACCCGTCAGTAAAAAACCGAAAAAACAAAAAACACCAAGCAAATAAACATTTTCAAAGAAAGTTTTTAATAAAGTTATGCTCTGTTTCCTGCTCCTGTTTGCAAACAATGAATTATCTTGTCTTTGAATGGGAGAGAGGGGAGGCTTGTAAACATTTAGGAAACACAGATTAGTTAGTACATCAGCCATCCTTTAAAAACTGCATCTTTTATGTACAGTCTTATTTAATTTGCCCCCAGATACAATGAATGTGGTATTGTTGGACTCACCCATGCATAATACAGAATGGCAAGGCAGAGCAACAGTGAGCAATGACAGGAGGAAACAACAGATTCTCACAAAGAAAAATTCATCATAAAAGTTAAAAGAGCCCCATCCCTTCAACCTGTGTCACAACTGCATTGAAAGGTTGCAATAAGAGTCCTTCCAGAATCTAGATTCAACCAGCTTCTGGGGTTGGTTCACACACTGAGAGTTGCCAGCAAAAATTCTCCCGGCCAGGCTTGAAAAAGTTTTGGGAGCTCATTAAAGGCCACTGCAAAGGCAAAGCAGGCTTCTAAAGCCTTGATTATTTAACAATTAGATTAAAATCCAAACTGGAAAAGAATGCAGCCATATACCCTGGCTCATCCAGGGAGCAGCCTCTTTGCCCCAGCCTCTCTTGATATGAAGCACAAGACTTAGGAGCTTGTTTGATTGGCCAGGGAGCCGCACTGGAGTGGGACTAGGATAGCCATTCTTGACCCGCCCTCTAGGCCCCTCAGTCTGTGTTTGGGAACGACCCCTCCCTCCCATCCTTGAGTATAGTGCGGGTTTGGGCTGATTGTCCCTTTTGGGAGGCTGGGTAGGGATTTCTCAGCCTCCAACAGGTTGGCTTTAACTGGGGGTCTTTTCCACCTATCTCATACTATAATCCTCTAGTTAGCTAGATCCCTTGGTCACAGTGTCAGGTACAGTGCAGTTTAATTGGGCAGTGTAGGGTCAGTGAGCAGGTTAAAACATGTTTTTATTTTAATCAATAAAGTTGTGGGCCCTGTAACTCCACCTACTGGTCTCTTGTCTTTATTGAGTCTGGGTGCAATTCCCAGTTTCCCTCACCCTTCAGTCCTTGCCATTCCCCAAACCCTCCCCTCCCAGTCCATCTGGGCCCCAAACCACACTTCTGCACCTTCTGTTTATTTACAAATCTAGTAGTGGGGACAGAAGAAGCACACAGAGGAGAGGCTCAGCTGGTGTCATTTTTAAAAATATTATTATTATTATTATTATTATTATTATTATTATTATTATTATTATCTTGTTTACACAGTCAGACAGGTGTTATTGACTGGTTTGTTTTATCCAGACATCAAGTCCTTCCCAAGGACCTGGGATGGCTGAATATTATTGACAATTGTTATAGATATCATCGCAGAATATAGGCTGATCCCAGTAAAGCTGCTTTTTGGAATTGGCTGATGGTGATTTCTGTGGCCCCTATGGTGTTGAGGTGCTCTTCAAGTCTTTTGGAACTGCACCCAGGGCGCCAATGACCACTGGGATTATTTTGGTCTTTTTCTGCCACAGCCTTTCAATTTCAATTTGTAGATCTTTGTATTTGGCGATTTTTTCTATTTCTTTTTCTTCTATTCTGCTATCCCCTGGTATTGCTATGTCGATTATTTTGACTTATTTGACTTAATCGACTATGTTGATTATTTCTTCTCAACTAGTTATATCTGGTGTATTGTGTGGCAGATGTTTGTCTGTTTGTAGTCGGAAGTCCCATAATATTTTTACATTTTCATTTTCTTCAACTTTTTCAGTTTTATGGTCCCACCAATTTTTGGTTACAGGTAGCTTGTATTTTTTGCAGATGTTCCAGTGTATCATCCCTGCTACCTTGTCATGCCTTTATTTGTAGTCAGTCTGTGTGATCTTTTTACAACAGCTGATTAGGTGGTCCACTGTTTCATCTGCTTCTTTACAAAGGCGGCACTTGCTGTTTGTTGTTGATTTTTCGACTTTTGCTCTTATTGCATTTGTTCTTAGTGCCTGTTCTTGTGCAGCCAGTATTAAACCCTCTGTTTCTTTCTTCAAGTTGCCATTCTTAAGCCATTGCTATTTCTTGTTTACACAGTCAGACAGGTGTTATTGACTGGTTTGTTTTATCCAGACATCGAGTCCTTCCCAAGGACCTGGGATACCAGAATTTTATTGTCAATTGTTATAGATATCGTCGCAGAATATAGTCTGTTCCCAGTAAAGCTGCTTTTTGTAATTGGCTGATGGTGATTTCTGTGGCCCCTATGGTGTTGAGGTGCTCTTCAAGTCTTTTGGAACTGCACCCAGGGCGCCAATTACCACTGGGATTATTCTGGTCTTTTTCTGCCACAGCTTTTCAATTTCAATTTGTAGATCTTTATATTTGGTGATTTTTTCTATTTCTTTTTCTTCTATTCTATTATTATTATTATTATAACATTTTATACCCTGCTCTTCCTCCAAGGAGCCCAGAGCAGTGTACTACATACTTATGTTTCTCCTCACAACAACCCTATGAACTAGGTTAGGCGGGGAGAGAGGTGACTCGCCCAGAGTCACCCAGCAAGTCTCATGGCTGAATGGAGATTTGAACTCGGGTCTCCCCAGTCCTAGTGCAGCACTCTGACCACTACACCATGCTGGCAGAGAGAGTGTGAACGAGTGTGAGTGCTAAGTTCCTCATTTTTAAGATAGGAGCATGAAATCTTTCAGAAATCTAACGTGTAGGACAAAGTACAGACTCCAAGGAATGCACTTTGTCCCTTCTGTGCCTGCCCCATAAATATTTTTCTGTGTCATCACTAAAGAGGGGTGGGAGTTGTCCACTCCATCTGTGAATGCCTCTCTCTGTGTCACTCTGCTATACTCAGTGGCATTACACCCAGGATGCATAGTTAGGTGGACCATGTGCAATGGAGTGCTGCGTGTTGGAGGCAACAGTTCCTCCTTTACAATTAAGCTGTTCTCCAGGGCAAGAGGAGGAGGAGGAAGGAAGAGGCCCAGAGAGACCAAGAGCTGGAGGATAACTATTTTGCCATCCAAGAAGAGGTGCGGAGCAGATTAAGGTCATCTTGGAGAGGAGCTTCCAGCTCCCTAAAAGGACTGTGCAGATGATTACTTGAGAACAGTGTGCTATAAGACTCCAATAGGGATGTGCATGAATTCATTTTTTTACTTTGATTTGTACCCAAATTGAATCACCCTGATTTGTTTTGGATCCAAATCTGGCCAGCTAGCACACGGGGTGATTTGTTTTGTCTACAAATCTCCCAAAACAGGTAGATTCAAGTACAAATCATTTTGTACACAAATCGATTCACAAAGACAGCAGGCGCAGACAGTGATTCTCTCAGCAGCAAGGGGTGTGTGTGAAAAAAAAATTCTCTTCTCTTTTCCTCAATCAGGAAAGCAGGAACAGAAAGCAGAGAATCCACTCCAGGCACACTCTCTCTCTCTCTCTCCCACAAGGCAAAAGGCTGGTGGCTGGCTGCCTCCTTAAGTACATTTGAAAATCCCTCCTTTAACTCTCCCCACCCTTGTCCCTTCTTTGACCCTTCCCCTAGCCAATGAGGGGGTCAGTTGCCCCTGGCAACACAAGATTTGAATGGAAATGAGTCAATCTGGAACTAGGGGGAATCACCAGCCAATCGTTGCACACTGTAAGCCACCAATCTGATGTTTTGGAGGGTGGGATTTTTTTTTTTAAACCTTCCTGACACAAAATGGAGACAGAAGGAGTGATCACCACAAAATGGAGGTCTTAGTCTACAAATTTTTCGGGTCTGAAATCTGGGCGATTGTTTTGGTCCCAAATCTGGCCAGCTAGCACAGAGGTGATTTGTTTTGCCCACAAATCACCCCAAACAGGTAGATTTGGGTACAAATCATTTTTCTATCTGAACCGATTCACACATCCCTATCCAGTGGTGTAAATTAACATCCAAAAGAGTGCAAACTCAATGTAAAAAGAACCCTGAGATGGCAGCATGCAGGAGATAAGAGAAGAATGGTGAACTAAACCAGCCCTTTAACCATATTGCTCAATACAAAGGTGAAAATTGTAACATATACACCTGTTTTGCTTCTTTGTTGCTCTATGCACACACTAGTGCACCCATTTGATGTGGAGTTGCCCACCTTGGGAGACTTGGACATCATAGCTGCTCCATCCTGCCTGCACTGGTCAGACATCACTTAGAATACTGTGTCCTGTTCTGAGCATCACATTTTGTAAATGGGAACAGGTTCAGAGAAGACAACAGGGGTGGTGAAGAGTTGAATTTACAAAGAGGAAGATCCATGCTACACATTAGGAGGATTTTCCTGATTGTAAGAGGTGTTTGATGGTGGAACAATCTGTCTAGTGCAATGGTGGACTCTTCTTTGCTTGAGCTTTTCAGACAGAGGCTGGGTGGCCCTCAAGATGCTGCAGCAGGTGCCTCCACTGATGAAGAAGCTGGACTAGAAGACCTCCAAAGTCACGTCCAACTCTAAAATTCTGAAAGCTTACTCATACCTACTCAGTGATTACTCCACCTAGATAGTCTTTCACCATAGTGAGCCAGTCTGGATGACACTTTATTGGTTCATGTGATAAGGAAGGAGGAACTCTGAGAGCATATCCATCATGACATCCTGCATGGACATTCCAACATCAACCCAACACATTCCTTTATCATTTGGGGTGGGGCTGTTCATCTGATTGGCCCCTTTACATTCATTCAAAAAACTTGACATCTGCAGATGGTGTCATAATGAGCATATCATTGGCATGTTCTCCTGCTTAATCATGTGGTCCAGTAAGTTGTTGGCTGAACTGGCCCATGGATAGGTATTAGCCCTTGGACAGGTAGACACTCTTATTTACCAGCATTGTAAACCACTGTCAAGGCAAGATTAAATGTACTAGTTTATATAATCACCTGCCTTGCAGTCTTTTGTGGGGCGGGAACAGGAGGAGTTCCTGCTGTTGCCATTACAGTACATTGACCTTTCATCAGCAATTGCAGGTATCTTTGTAAAGAAGCAGCTTTTTTTTTTTTAACCTCTGGCTGCAGCATCATTGAGGACTGGCTGATCGTTGAGCAAGGAAGGCAGAAGTGACATCTCTTCCCTGTTGCTTCTCAAAACTGCAAAAAGGAGTGGAACTCTGTTAACAATTCTCTCTTGCCCTGCAAACTATTTAAGATGTAGATACACAGGGACTATCAGACTTTCAAACAAGCAGAGGAGGGTATCTGTGCACGTGGTAGAAAATGTGTCTAAATGATTTGATTCAGATCTGATTTGCCCTCCAAATCCCCAATGAACATCAGTTGTGAACCAGACTGTTGTGGTCTGGATGTTATATTAGTTAACCAATTAATATAATTGCACTGAATTTAGATGGGATTTGAGGGAAGATTAGCTACATATAGGCCCACAGAGGACTTCAGGAATCATCATTCTTCACTGTTGAACCCCACTTTTCAATAACTGGTGAGGGGACTGGGCCAAATACACCCCCAGACCTGTTTTCAGGAATGGATGTCCTTGGCTCCAGCCTGACAGAAATCTCCTGAATGATCAACCCTCGTTTCCTGGGAGGGCCTGGTAGGGATTAGTGCCTTGTAGCTCAGATACTGTCTATTAAAAAGCAGCAACCTCAAGTGTGGTCCAGTGTTCAGACATTCATGGAGCTAGGAGGGGGTCAAGTCCCCTCTTTTCCATGGTGGGGTACATCACAGTATCTAAGGCTTAATTTTTCATGAAGGACTATAAATAGACATAATGGAATGTTGACCTCCATCAGCCCTGTGTGCAGCTCACTGACTTTTTGTTGGACTTGTGTGAAGCTTAGGCTAAAGCTGAATACTACGCACAGTAGGGATGTGTGAAGCATTTTGGGTACAAAAAGATCTGTACCCAAATTTGCCTGTTTCGGGCAATTTGTGCACAAAACAAATCGCCCATATGCAAAAAAAAGTCCCAAAAAATTTTTGGGAGTCCCAAAAGATTTGGCTCCAGAAAAATTGCCTGAATTTCAAAGCCAAAGTTTTTGTTGTTTCAGACCTCCATTTTGTGGCAATCTCCATGTAGTATCCATTTTTTGTTTGACATCTATTTAAATTTCCCACCCTTCCAAGCTTCAGATCAGTAATGAAAGCATGGGCTGATTTGCTGACGATTCCCTCCTGGTTCCTGATTGGCTATTTTGGCTCTTGCCACTCCTGACTGACCCCACATTGGCCAGGAGAAGGGTCAAAGAAGGGGCAAGGGTAAGGGGGAGTTCAAGGAGGGATTTTCAATTAGATTTAAAGAGGCAGCAGCCACCATTCTGTCTTTCTGACTTGTGGGAGAAGAAAGAGAGAGAGAGAGTGCTTTGCCTTGCCATGCCATGGCTATTGCCTTCTGCCTTGCCAGCCTGAGCCCAACCTGCCTTGCCACCCAGCCTGCCTGCCCCTGCTGCTGCATGCTAGCCTGGGAATGGAGTATATCTGCTGCATTGCTTGTTTTTTGTTCTTGAGAAGAAGACAATTCTTTTTTCACCCCCTTCCTGCTGCTGAGAGAATCACTGCCTGCCTGTGCCCCTCCTCTTTTGGCCCCGGGACCCTTTTTTTATCAAAATCGATTCAGATTCAGAAAATTCGGGTACAAATCAAATCTGGGGTGATTGGGTGTGTGTGTCAGATTTGGACCCGCAACAAACCAGGGGTGTTTCCATTCTGGTTAAAAAAAAATCAATTCGTGCACATCCCTAATGCACAGCCCCCCATGGCACCATGTGGAAGTGTCTGTTACCACCATGCAGTGCTGTACTTTGCCCTGTATCAACGGGGGGCACTCCTTTAAGAGAAACAGAGCTGTCTTGGGCCCCTACACGCTCTCTGAAAGTGTGCACAGAGTGCTGAGAAATGTAGCCCTTCCTGGTGCTTCCCTCCCAGAGTTCTTAATAGAGGGCTCCATTGTCTCTTTTAAAGAGTCCTCCTACCACTGAGGAGAGTGCAGTACTGTGCGGAAGTCAGCACAGTGGAAAATGGGTATCACATTTAAGGGTTTGTTTGCTTGCTTGTTTGCCAGAGTGGCCCCCACTAGAAAAATAGTGAAGATCCCTGGCACAGTAACGTAAGTAACATTTGGAGCCTTGCCCACTTCCTAGCATATCAGTTGAGACACCTGCAATTTGCTTGGTGCACTCAGTTATATATTTAACATCAATATTTCTAGTAGCCTCACTCCTGCCACCTTCACTCCTGTTGTTCTACTACTTAGTCCTTTCAAATTATTAAGGACCCAATGCCTTCAGTACTGTCACTGTCACTGTCCATGCTAATATTAGAAAGTCCCACAATGCATTAGTTAAGTAAGAAATCCAGAGCACTAGGCACAATTACTTGAATCTTCTTATTACCAGAGGTCAGTGCCAGCATTTTCGATCAGTGTGAGACATTTTTTAATAAGGACACATGATGCAAATCCTTCCTGAAGCAGTGTACAAAAAAATTAAACTAAACATGAATGATGTTGACACATGTTCACCTGGAATATAGAACACCAGCTTTAAAAGCACCATGTGGAACACCTTAGATGTTCAGAGAGTATTCTATGTGACAGTTTGAAATACAAAAGACATAATAAAAGTTAAGATGATATTTAAGAAGGGAAAAGGCCAGGTATTTTCTCATTACATGGACTCCCTTTTTAATCCTTCTATTTTTTTACCAGCATATAAGGATTTTACTTTGTTAATCCAATATTGCATGTCAAAGACACCCCAAGTGAGTTATCAATTTTTTAAAAAAAACAAACAAAATAATGAGATGTATTTGGCAATGTAAAATGTGAAATTATATTAAGTATTATTTATACATAGCATAAAAGTACAACTATAACGAGAAATCGATAGCTTCTAATGATCCCAATAAGAAGATACAGACCCCCAAAATGCACATTTTCCTTCAGAGTAGGAGGAGAGGCCTATCTTGCCAAGTTTTCAAGAGTCATATTGGTCCCAAAGAGCTGCTCTGATGACAATGGTTGGGGTGTGTGGAAATCTTGCTGCCCTGCTGGTGCCCCAATAATTTGCTGCCTGAGGTGACCACCTCAACTATAAAAGGACCACCCCGATTATGGACCAGGTTGGATGAGCACACATGAAAAGGCACACATGAAAATATCAGGGATATGCTAAGAGGGCTCCTACCTTGGCATCACAGGAGGATGTCCTGATGCTCTCTCGGAGCATCCCTTCATCACATGTGGGGATGTATATTAGAATTGACCCTCTACATGCACTCCAAGGCTCGGTGTTTGGGAGCATATGTAGAGGGGCAATTCAGATTAACACCCCTTTCAAGCCCATTGCTCATTGGGATGACCGCTGTGATGTCACAGCAGGAGCACTCACAGCACACCCTCAACTTTAACATGTGCTTCAGGTGGTGCTCATCTGAACTGGTTCCCTATACTGTCATGGGTACATTTTGCCAAAAGACAAATACATTTTATAACTAAAATAATAAATAAAGATAAAGCGGGTAGGGTAATTGCAAGGAAGTGATATATGTGAGGGAAGAAAAATGTTACTTTTTTAAAATACTTGGGGGTGGGGTCTGTTTAAGACCCCACTGTGTGAGAAGGCTGACACCAGAGGCGTAACTATAGGGGGGGCAGGGGGGGCACGTGCCCCGGGCGCCATCTTTTCTGGTCACATGGGGGGCGCCGCCATGACCAATTTTTTAATACAAATGTTTCCTGCTCAGTGCAGCAGCGCTGCAGCAGTCAAGGGAGCGTGTCGGTGCCCCCTTCCCCACGAGCGGTCCCTTCCGCGCTGCCTGCGCCCCCCCCCATTGCTTTGCTGGCGCCTGGCGGCCAGTCAGTGGCCTGGCTTGGCGGCGGCGGGCGCTTGTGAGGAAAAACCTAAGTATAATGTAATATGTTGGGGGGGCGATGGGGGGGGCGCGGGGGGGCGCCATTTCAGTGCTTGCCCCGGGCGCCATTTTCCCTAGTTACGCCTCTGGCTGACACACATGGACATAGATAATTTACTGGCCAAGAAACTCAATACATAAACCAGCACTGATTTGAATACATCTTCAGGGTCACCCTTCCCTTCCACGCAGGCTTTGTGGAGAGGATTCTCTGCCTTATCTGTAGTTAGGCAACATTGCACTCCCTATATAACAGTGAGGTTCTCCACACAAGCAGTCTGGAGAATCGAGGAGGGTGTGGAGGGGAGGGCAGGCTTGGCCCGCTCTCCCTGCACATGAGCATTCCACTCTCCCTGGGCGGATGGATTGGCCACCCAAACTATTACTGGCTCTGGCACGGAGCCAGTTTGGGCAGTGGGGATTGGGGGCTGCCTGGCCCCCAGAAGTCCCAGCATGCCCTGTGCAAGTAAGCGGTGCATACTGGAGGGACCCCTGACACTGGGAGGCTTGCTGTAGCTTCCCAGTTGGGGGTCTGCTTATGTGTCGCCATGGCACAGAGTCATGCCACACCGGCACATAATCACAGAAACAGGGTTATAAGAGCGCTTGCTCTGCTAACCTCGTTTTAGGGGAGTGGTATTTAGGCAGGCTAGCCACCGCTGAAGCACCAGGCTTGCGGTTCTCACGACCTCTGGAAAGTGGGCTGGGCTCAGTCGTGAAGAATAGCCTCAGTGATAAAAGCTACCTAGATTTCCCTTGACCAGGATTTGTGAACAAATATCAGCCCCTTGTTGCAAATTGTGGTTAAGCAAGGGACTTGGTTAATGTTAACTGTGACAGCCACAATGGGGCTATTCTCACGACTGGGAAAAATAGGGCTCGGAAAGCCTAGCCTGATTTTTCACGATCGTGAGAACCACCGGGTTCGGCTGCAAGCCAAGTGGTTCTCAAGCGGGTAACCCGCTAAAGTACCCCTCCTCTTAGCCCGGGTTTGCGGAGTGAGAGCTCCGCAAACCCAGGCTATCTGGTCATGAGTAGCTGCGGTGCGGCTCTGCGCTGTGGCTACTCATGAGTAGACCCCCGGAGGGGAGGTGAAAAGCTGCCTCCCGGCTCCAGGGGTCTCCCCAGTATGCCCTGCACACTCACACCCGTTCTCCCGGCACATGGGGAGAAACCGGGTCTCACAGATCGTGAGACTCAGCTCACAAGCTATCTTCCATGTTAAGAAGTAGCATGCATCTAATTCACACACATGTAATGCCACCTCTCTAGTCTGGTTGGGAGTGGGGCAGGGTTGTGCCAAAGGGGTGGGATATTCATGACCACCATCTTGCCCACATCAAACATGTGACCATGCTTGACCAATCAGAGGAGGGGGGGACTGGCAGGTAAGGGCCGGTGGCACCTTCTGCACAGCATTCTTTCTTAAGCGTGGCACCCACCCACCACTATTCTCAGTAAGGGCAGCTGGTCACCTTTGGGGCCAAGTAGGAATTTTTGGGTTGTAGCCTTTTTCTTTCTTTTCTTTTTTTGCCTACTTCTCACTGAGAATCGTTTTGGGCAAATTGTAGGGGTGGTGCTATACAAGTGTGGTCTGGTCATTATGGCAGAAGAGTGGGCAGGGTGTGGGATAGGTAGGATTACCTATCGGTATGTGGCTGGTGGGAATTTGAGGTGAGGGGGGTTACAATGGAACTGCCCTTCAGGGTTTTGTGGACTGGGGGGGTTGCAAATGGCCCCCTTTCAGGGAGTTGCTTTGCTCACCAATTCTGAGTTTTGTGGCTTGGGTTGTGGTGGGTTGAGTAGCCTTCCCCTCCCCTTTACTTCATGGTAAAGTCACATGGTAATAGCATGTCAGGAGTTTGGCTCCTGATAGCTTCAACACCTGGCCCTTTTGCCCTTGTGTGGTAACAGGAGGTGGTTTCACATGGGGAGGAGCACCCCCACTCTGGTTAGCCAAGAGCTTCCATTGCAAGTTTTGTTTATATTATCTATAAAGTGGCCCTAGTTTACTCCATATATGTGTGTCTTGTCTTTTGGGGGGTTTGGGTGGAATGGGGAAAGGGTATTTTCTGCATAGTCTCCTTGCCTTGCACACTTCCCAGAGGTATCTGGTTGGCTACTTTGAAAGCAGAATTTCCCAGAACCTTTAGTGTGATCCAGCATGGCTTTCCTTGTGTCCTTATGATTCCATGGCCAACTCTCAAACTCTTAATCACATCTAAATAAGGGAAAGCTAGTGTAATGTCAGCAGCAGCCCATTGTCTCTGAATGAGTTCTTGTGGATGCTGAAGTTTGAACATACTGCAAGTCTTTGTTATACTATGAATATTGTATCGTTTATATGCATCAAGCTAAATCTGTGAATTTCCACACATCAGACATTCAACTGGTTGATCTTTTCCCTGCAGGCATGCCTGTATTTCAAGATGATCCACAAGCATTTCACCTAGGAGGCAAAGAGAAACACACACCAATTTGAGATTCTACCGCACTTCCAAGTGCATCCAAATTACTATTTATTCTGCCTCAGAATCAGAATTTGGGATTTGTGTAATTCAGGATTTAGGCTGCCACCAAGACTGCTGTTGCTGTTATCAGTTGGAACAGGTGCTCCAAGTTCTTAAGCTTCTGTTATTTCGACAGTAGCAATCTCTCTCTCTCTCTCTCTCTTTTTTAACAATTTGTACATTTTTTTTTAACCAATTTGTTCAGCAGAGTGCAGTGAGGATGGGATAACAAATCTGCTTTTGGCTCGACAGATTTACTCAGGAAGCCACTTGGCATGATTTCTGGGAAATGTTCTTAATTACATTCTGAACTTTCTCCTGGGAATGCATAGAGTCACCCAATGTCTAGGTAATATATGCTTTGTACTCTGGTGCAATGCATTGCTAAAAATAGCATATTAGACAACTGGTTTTCCAACATGACCTATTTCTGATAAGCCACACAGTCTAAAGGAGTCAGGAAAATCCAAATTGGCCTAACACATTTAAAGAACTGTGGGAAAGCATAATTAAGTTGCACCTTCAGTCTACAAAGAGCTAGGATTGTGCATTCTTTTTTGGAATTTGGTGCATTCAGTTTGGGTTCTGTTTGTTCCAAATAAAGTAAGCCAGAGTATAAATGGGATGAAGGACTACAAAAGGGGATCAGTTTGCTAAGCCCCTGATTATTGTCCATCCACTCTGTGCTTTTTTGGATAGAATTTTTTCCCCTTACTTTTAACTGTAATATTCACCACCACCTGCATTGGTTGTGGCTAAAACTCCAATACCCAGCTGCCTCCTGGTGGGTGCCATCTTGAACAGCAGTTCTTGCATGGGGCACAGTCTTATCCTTGTGCACTGTAGGTAAAAACAATGTGGCTTCTGTACTGGCAGATGCCATGGTTTTTTTCATGGTGTTGGCTATATTTTACCAATAGTGCCTTATGATGATGCTGTGTCCAATGCAGATTGGCAGAATAGATATTGAAGATGGCAGACTCCAGATTGGAGTTCCTGCAGCTGCTAACGGAGTCTGTGACAAGAAACTACAGTTAAGAGCATTTTTCCTAGTTTAAACCCCACCTCAAAAAATAAATGGGGTTACCAAAACAAATAGGTCCTGAAATGAACAGAAATGGGACTGAAATGAAAAGCAACAGAGCCCTGTATATGAACAGGCTCCATATATGTTTTAAAGATAGGTACATCCCTATTAAGAGCTGAACCAGTAGCGGCCAGTGAGGGCAGCACTGGGGGGCAGTGAGAGGCAATCCCGTGATCCACCCGGCATCTGGTGGGGCAGTGGTGTGGCCCTGGTATCTGCATGTGCATGGACATGCATACACAAAGACCAGGGCCATGCCACTGCCACACCAGATGGTGGGCGGAGTGCCGTCGCCCCACGTGGGATTGCAAGCGGAGTGCGGCAGCTTGCAGGTACTGCCTAAACACTGGAAAGTTCCTGCTTATTCATCCATAAAGGCGCCTCTTGTCGCCGCCCAACCCCCCTGCCCCTGCACTGCCCTCACTGGCCTCTACTGAGCTGAACCAAATATACTAACAATTTTGAATCAACAACTCAACCACCCCACCCTGCACAAGCCAAATTCTTCCCAGATACTTCTTGGCAATCTTTGCAAACATGGTTTGTGTCATTTTCAGATAATTCAAAGTGTTGATACTTTCCTTTAAAACCCTATTACGGCCAGCCCGAGGACTGCTGGTGCCCCAGACCAAGCCTGGCTTTGGTGCTCCCACCCCTTCACCCACGTGGGCGGGTGTCTCCTATTGTCTGAGTAGGTGGGTAGAGAGGTAGTCCCCATTGTATGAGTGAGCTCATGAATGGGCCGTCCCTGCCGCCTGCCTACTTGCTGTCCATGCTGCTCTTCTGCCTTCACCTGTTGCTCCTGCTGCTGCTGCTGGCTGGCTGCTCCTTGGTAGTCGGCCTGCCATGGTGCATTATAATGACGTTGCTGCACAATGCAATAACATGATTGTGATACATCACAGCAGGCCAGCATCCCAGAAGCAGCTGGCAGTGGCAGGAGCAGCAGACAGAGGCAGCAAGGAAAGCAAGATAACAGGGCAGATGACCGAGATGGGAAGTGCCAACTTGGCGGTTTGCCCACTGGCTGAGAAAACGGGAGATGCATCTGCCTGCCTTCAGGGGGCATCCATGCTGGTAAAGGGGACAGGGGCGCAACAGCACACCCCAGAGGTTGCTGTGCCACGCGGTTGCTTAGGCCACCTAATGGGAAGGCAGTTTTACTTTTGGCTAGCTGGGTGGCACATGATCCAGGCTGTTGGCACCCCTCCCTGCTTGGTGCCCTAGGCAACTGACTAATTTGCTGAGTGGACTCAAGTCCTTCTGGTACCTGAAGAACAAACTCCTCCTGCATGTACTTACCAGAGTAAGATTTTCTCAGAGGCCTTTCTCCAGTCCCACCATCTTTAGAAGTGAGATGATTGGGGACTGGAGAAAGGGCCTTCTCTGTGGTGGCACCCTAGAAAGCCATTCTTCAGGCAAAGACCCTCAAGTCTTTTCAGTGAAAACTGAGTAAAGTATGGCCTCTTAATTTAGTTGTAGTTATAGTCTTTATTTCCCCCCACTTAAGACTTGCTGATGGTTGTTTGAAACTGCCCTTAGTGTTGGACCTTTACTCATTGTTTGTTTAATCACCAAATAAATGAATCCCAACATTGATACCATGATACAAGAAAGGAAGGAAGGAAGGAAGACCTTTCTCAATGGAGCATTTGAGCCTTTTCTTTGGATATTTACATCTCTTGTAATTTAAGTGCATTATTATTATTATTATTATTTAAAAAGGCATCTTAGACCTGTCAGAGTTGCTCTACATGTTTTTTTCTCCATATGGGGACCACTTGAATCCAGATGGCTTCACCACAGGTGGTGCCACTGCAGCTTTACAGTGGATTCTTTGTGGAGAGTTCTCATAGCAACAACAGTTGCCTCTAAGAACAAGTACTCTTGAGGATCACTCCACATGATCAGAAGAATAACGTTCTCTGCTGTTAGGAACAGCCAATTGGCAAGCTGCTACACCTAAGGTAAGGAATAATTGCCATATGGCTATGGTAGGCACGTGGAGATGGTAAGGTGTCAACTGGCCCTTGCGCCAGTTTATCTCTTTCATTGGAATGAAAAAGTCAAGTGAGCAGAACCAGAAAAAGTTCCTTTTTGACTTTGCTAGTGGGCAAATCAACCACACTACAAACAGGAGACGACAGACTGGTGACATCCGTCATGGAGAGGAACTGAACCTTCACTAGAATCCTGGCATACAACAAAAGGGAAAGACAACAAGTGACAACAGGAACAGCAGATGGAGGCAGACTTCAGTGTCATTAGCTAAATTATGATGGGGAACTAGCGTGGCAATTAAAATAATTGTTTCTCTGTTCTTTTAAGAAGAGCATTGCTATAGTTCTTCTCCAACACAGATGATAAACAAGGGTCCTATATTTATGATGGCTTTGTTTGTTTTCCTTTAAAGCAGCTAGCCCAGTGCTGACCTAGATGTTTAGTAACACCATAATGCTGGCAAACTTGCAGGCATGAATTAAAGGGGAATGCATTTCACAGGCAACATGGTTATGAAAAGCTATTGAGAAAATATGCTGCTTAAGGGGGGAGGGTTTAAAGTGTTTAGGATGCCTGGAAAAACAAACAAGGTCTGCTTGTGGTTATGTCCCTCTACATCGAACAATAGCTAGCAACATTTCTTAGCAGGGCCAGCTTCAATGTCATGGGGGTCTTTGGGCAATTTTGCCTTGGAGTTCCACTTAACTATCCAGGTATGTCCAGGGACAAAGGCAGGCAGTGGTGCACCTAAGTAATTTTGGAGCCTGGACCTAAAGGCCTTTGGAGGCCCCTGC
This sequence comes from Hemicordylus capensis, assembly GCF_027244095.1. NCBI lineage: Eukaryota > Metazoa > Chordata > Lepidosauria > Squamata > Cordylidae > Hemicordylus > Hemicordylus capensis. The sequence continues at coordinate 108,161,225 of NC_069661.1, read as the reverse complement.
TCCTCTGCAAATCAAGCATCAACATGCTCCACAAGGCGACCATAAAACCCAGGACAGACTAAAGAGGACTTTGGGGGCCCCGGACTTACTTTTTTTTTTTTTTTTTTGTAATCTCAGAGTCTATTCAGAAGAGAACCTAGTACAGAATCAGGCAGAACCACCATTTCTAGACTAAATTCCAATTTTTTTTTTAGTGTGACTTAGGAACTAAAGGTGTGAGAAACCTTTCCCATCCTCTTGCATATCACCAGCGAGCCTGTCCCTGGTGTCCCAGGTTGAGGCAGTGGCCAGAGGTGCCTTCTTTCAGCTTTGGCTGATACGTCAGCTGCGCCCGTTTCTTGAGACAGATGACCTCAAAACAGTGGTACATCTGCTGGTAACCTCCAGGCTGGATTACTGAAATGCGCTCTATGTGGGGCTGCCCTTGTACATAGTCCGGAAACTACAGTTAGTCCAGAATGCGGCAGCCAGGCTGGTCTCTGCGTCATCTCGGAGAGACCATATTACTCCCGTATTGAAGGAGCTACACTGGCTACCGATATGTTTCCGGGAAAAATACAAGGTGTTGGTTATAACTTATATAGCCCTAAACGGCTTGGGCCCTGGGTATTTAGGAGAACGTCTTCTTCATCAGGAACCCCACCACCCATTGAGATCATCAGGAGAGGTCTGTCTGCAGTTGCCACCGGCTTGTCTAGTGGCTACTCGGGGACAGACCTTCTCAGCTGTTGCCCCAAGGCTTTGGAATATGCTCCCTACTGAACAGATTTTTAAAATTCTTTAAAGACACATCTGTTCCTTCTGGATTTTAATTAAATATTGTTTTAATAGTTTTAATACTGTTTGAAAATATATTAAAAATTTTAAATTGTTGTAACAATTGTAAATTGTTGGAGAGCCAGCATGGTGTAGTGGTTAGAGTGCTGGGCTAGAACCGGGGAGACCCGAGTTCAAATCCCCATTCAGCCATAAAACTAGCTGGGTGACTCTGGGCCAGCCACTTCTCTCTCAGCCTAACCTACTTCACAGGGTTGTTGTGAAAGAGAAACTCAAGTATGTAGTACGCCGCTCTGGGCTCCTTGGAGGAAGAGCGGGATATAAATGTAAAATAATAATATTAATAATAATAACATTTTTGTTTTTTGTTTTAACTAATGTTTTATTTTTTCTGTTTTTACTTTGTGGTGAACTGCCCAGAGACGTAAGTTTGGGGCGTATAAAATATGTTAAATAAATAAATAAATAAATAAATAAATAAATAAATTCCCATCCTCCAAGACAGGAAGACCCAAGTGCTATATGTCTCTTGGGGCGGGGGGATGAGGCAAGCTTCATTTTGAGGCAAGGCTACAGCATCTGGGGCTTTTTAGTTTGGAAAAGAGGCAACATCGGGGGAGACATGATAGAAGTATATAAAATGATGCATGAGTAGAGAGTGGACATAGAGAAATTTCTCTCTCACACACACAACACAAGAACCAGAGGTTCCCATGAAACTCCTGGCCAGAAAATTTAGGAAGAACAAAAGGCAGTACTTTTTTACACAGCATATAATTAATCCATGGAATTCTCTGCCATGGGATATAGTGATGGCCACCAGCTTGGATGGCTTTAAAAGGGGCTTGGACAAATTCATGGAGGACAGCTCTACCAATGAGGTCATTCACACAATCAAAAGCTATGTTCTATCCAGGTTTGGGACCTGTGTGTGCAGTTCTGTGGAAGCAAGGTAGGAGGAAAACCTGGGTAGAAGTGATTGTGTGGAAGCAAGATAGGAGGAAAAGCTACCCAGGTTTTTCTCCTACCTTGCTTCTACACAATCACCTCTACCCAGGTTTTCCTCCTTCCTTGCTTCCACACAACTGAAAACTGGGAGCACATACATCTCCCAAACCTGAGTAGAAAACAGCTTTTGATTGGGCGAATGACCTCACTGGCTACTAGTTTGGTGATTATAGGCCACCTCCAGTCTCAGAGGCAAGATACCCCTGAATACCAGTTTCAGGGGAGCAACAGCAGGAGAGAGGGCATGCCCTCACCTCTTGCTTGTGGACTTCTCAGAGGCATCTGGTGAAATAGGATGCTGGACTAGATAGGCTTTGGGCCTGATCCAGGAGGGCTATTCTTATGTTCTTACACAACATATTTTGATTTTATTCCAAAGTTTGGGCAGAGTAGAATAAAATAAATCAATTTACTGCCAAAAAATCCCCCAGAATAACACATGACATGTGACATGCACACATCCCTATTGAGAAAATTGCTCTTTGATCACTTTCTCAAGTAATATTAGTGGCTGACATCCTGACTAAATTCATTGACAGAAATCCCACTGAAATAAATAGGACAAGTTAGTAATGACTAACTTGCTCTATTAATTTCAATATAACTTCTGTTGAGTAATTTAGTCAGGATGTCAGCCACTGACTTTTAAAACATGCAGCTACCAGTCTTTCCTCTTCCCCATGACTTGGTTGAAATATGTACAATGTGGACACTCTTTCTAACACTATATCTAATAAATGCTGCACCCAGATGGATTATTGGTGTTTGTCTGACTTTTTGTTTTTAGGGTTATTTTGCAGAGCAAAGTCAATTGAATAATTATGAAAGCTTTAAAAAAATCACTTCTCCAAACCCCTCTCTGATGTTTAAAATGGAGAATTTCTTGTCTTCTGTCTTTGGCATAAATGAAGCATGATTGTCCAGTGCCTTGATCTATTCTACTACTTTAAACTGAAAGCATTTTGAATTCCTTTTTCATGTGAAAAACTTCCTTATTTACTTAGAACTGCATTAGTAGGTAGATGAACTTGATGGCCTATGAGATCTTTCATTTCTAATTTCTTTGATTTTGTAATTGGGGTTAAATGCAAATTAAGTAAAATAGGGAGGGAAATTAATTACTCTATCTATAGCTTTATTATTGTATGAGCTGGGTGATTACATGCATGACAGATAAAAAAGGAATGATTCATTGAGGGTAATTGGGTAAAATCAGAGTCCAAGAAGGTAATTCATTTCATTCTTTGGAAAGAATACATGCCCAGCTGAAAATGTTTTATGTGGGTTTTTATAAACTCTACAAGAATGGAATTCTGAAGATTAATGATTCTCTGACTACATCAAATATTTCCAAATTATCCTTAAAGTATAGAGGAGGTTTTCGGGTTAGAGGTTTATGATGAACATTGACACGTGGGCATTAAAAGGTTGCTGATGAGAAAAACCATTTCCCCTCCATCACATGTTCCATCTTTTTGGACTATGAAAATAGCTTTTAGACTAGTCACAGAAAAAAGGCAATTAGGATTGATTCTGAATTATCTCAGTGAAAGAGTTCATTGCTGCATTCCTGTGTATATACACAAGGGATATCCAGGAGGGATTTATTCCAACCCAGCGTCCCTCTGCTGTTGGAAGAGCTGGGAGCTAGAACCTGGAGTGCAGCAACCAGAAAGAACTGGTCTGTAGGGATGTGCAAGGAACCACAGTGGGTAGGCTTGAAGGTGGTGAGGGTTTCTTTTTAAGAGCGTGGGAGGGTGCCTTTCTTTACCCTTCCCGCCTCTTCCCCCCTGCCAGCATACATATAGTGCAAAGCTGATCAGGGTGGTAGCATACTTCCCTGCCACCCCATTGCCCTCATCCTCCGGATATGACCAGAAGTCGCTGAAGTGACTGCGCACGCCAGCATGGGCGCATACACATCACATGCAGGCACGTCAGCAACTTACGGACACATCCGGAGGACGAGGGCAACAGGGCTGCAGGGAGGTACGCTGCTGCCCCAATTGGCTTTGTGAAATATGGGGGGGGTGCACCCTCCTCCGTTCTTAAAGAGAGACCCCTGCCACCTTTGAATCAGTGGAACTGCCAGTTATTTGAACCAGTTTGGAGGCCCATAAAGGGTCTCTGAACTGGTTCCAAGCACATCCCTACTAGTCTGTTGGCCAGGAAAGGAGACAAGGTAGGCTTTTGGTATTTATGCTATGAAAGGTTGTTGCAGAGACTTCGTCCAGCTTTCCAATCAGCTTTAATGTCACATACTCCTATTCCCCTGGACTGCTGAAGAGGATTGTAAGGCCTCCCTGTGCACACACATTCCTAGGTAGCTAAATGAGTTAAAGCTGAACCTCAGCCCTGATGGGAGGGGCCATCACTTAGTGGAGGCGCATACACGTTGCTTGCAGAAGGTCCCAGGTAGTCATTTCCAGTTATAATTGGCAGGGCCAGTTTAAGCATACTGCAACTACTGCAACTGTGGGGGTCTACAGCATTTTGGGGGTCCTCATGCTGCGCTGGGGTCTATGCGGAAGAACAGCAAGAGACAGCGGGGGGGGGAGAGAGAGTTTCAGAAGCTGTACTCCTACGAGACAGATTTTCAGAAAGGCTAGGCTTCTGCTGATACTGAGAGAGGAGAGGCAGGAGCCACAGGGCAGCGGAGGATGGCAGCAGCTATGGAGAGCTGAAAAACCTGGCACTTTCTGTGTGCAAAGCAGGGGCTCTTTGCCATAAGTTTTCCCTCGATATAGGAAGCTGCCTTGTGCGGAGTCAGGACTTGGTTTCCCCCAGCCCAGTACTGTCTAACCTGACTGACAGCAGCTTTTGGAGCTCCTCCTCTGCTTTGGTACCCAAGAACCTGGCAGCTAGAAATTGAACCTAGGACCTTCTGAATGCAAAACGTATGCACTCCACACTGAATTCCTTAGATTAATGATGAAATTGTGAAGAAGTCCTTTTTTCCTTTTCACCATCTTAAAACTCCTGCCAATCAGCTTCATTGGCTGATCCCTGCAATGGAAATGAGGCAAATAAAAAGGAGAAAAGGAGAAGTTGCTTGAAGGTTGTTGTTGTTCTCTCTCTTTTGTTCTCTATTGTTGCCAACTTAGCTGAGGCAGAGAAGCGGCTGAGGGATCAAAGTGCCAACAACCTCCCCACTCTTTAGTCCAAAGGAAATTAGCTATGCAGAGGGGCCACCCGCTTTCCAGGCAGGGTATTCAGAGAGCACTGCTGTATATCTCACCATTATTCTGAATGTGAAATTGTTCCATGCCTCTTGGAGAGGCATCCAGTAGCCTCACGCTTCTCACTTCTTGCACAAGGGCTGCTCATGCTCATTGTATAGTGGGGGCCATTGTAATGTCTGAATGTGTTGCACTGTACCAGCACAGCCTGTTATGTTGCAGATAAATTACTTATTCTCTCTATATAATTGTACAGGAAGCAACTTTAACTAAGGAACAAGACTTTTATATGTATTACTAATCAAAACGTTACTAAGAAAACAATAAATAGACTAACAGTCTCTTGTGCAGAGAGAAACACCATTTCAGTTGGAATTCAAGGCAACAAGTGAGGAGCAGACAGACAAACAAACAGCGACTCCACCCCCAAGCTAGTACATAGACACATTCAAACATAGACAAGCATGCCCCAAACAAAGAACTGAGACAATGTCCATGGACAAATCCCGACCCGTTTTTGGCTGAAAGCTGGCAGATTGGGGCAAGCAGAGAAGTCTTGGTGAGGAGCCTCCATGTGGGGATCCCTTTTTGTGTTGTCATCTTTGTACATGGAGAGAATGGATCATGCCATAACCTATTTCCCCCCTTAGTTATTTTTTTTCTCTCACTTGGTTACTATGTTCTTTAATCTGCTGGTTGTGGTGGTTTTTGGTCATAGCTGTGGACATCAGTTCATTCCTCTGTGCTGCCAAAGGTATTATGGTAAAGAGCCCCTGGTGGCGCAGTGGTAAAACTGCCGCCCTGTAACCAGAAGGTTACAAGTTCGATCCTGACCAGGGGCTCAAGGTTGACTGAGCCTTCCATCCTTCCGAGGTCGGTAAAATGAGTACCCAGAATGTTGGGGGCAATATGCTAAATCACTGTAAACCGCTTAGAGAGCTCCGGCTATAGAGCGGTATATGAATGTAAGTGCTATTGCTATTATGAGGTCTTTCACATGACCTCGAGGCCGCTGCTGAGTGCGCTGCAGGGAAGGCAGTAACTCGCCTACCTTCCTCAGTAGATAAACAGTGGCTGCCCTCCCCTCCGCTGTGCCATGTGGCCACACAAGCAGTGGTGTGGCGACTGCAGGAGCTGGGAGCAGGAGGACTTAACCCCTCCAGCATCCCAAGGTGCCCTTATATAAGGGTCCCAAGGCATCCCAAGGTGCCCTTATATAATAAGGCTGCTCTTATTAGAGCATCCACTGTGCTTGGCGCAGCCACTCCTTCCCCTGGTTCACTGCCAGAAATATGGGGCAGGGGAGCTGTTTAATACGGTAGCGATCGGCCAGATGGGTTGAAAACTTGGGCTTGGCGTGGGGGCCACACTAGGATTGGGCTCCATCCCGGTGCTTCATACACACAGCCTAGCCCAGGTTGGCTGTGCATGTGAACAGCCTCCATGTCTCCCCAAAGCCTTATAGACAACAGGGAGGATAAAAGAAGTGAAGTGTCATTTTTCTGTTTCTTTGGTTGTATATATAAAGAAGTAGATTATTCCACCTTCTGACTCTCCAAAACAAATATATTTTATCAGTCGCTCTGTTTTATGTCAGACAAGTGGATGATCCATGTTCCTTTGCACCAATATTTCTTATTTCAGCACATAGATTATTTTCTCGCAGATTGCTTGAGTCTAAGTGCTAAGCAGTCCGCAGATCTTGAATCTACAAAAGTACTATGAGAATGGCATGGAAATTCTCATTCAGGGGAAAGCAAGCTAAATGGAAGCTAAATGGAAAGTTATCTTAAGTGATTTCCTGACATTTTCTATGTTATTTGCTCCTGCTATTTAGCAGTAAGTCCAAAGCTGGTCTGACACTGGAACACAAGAGTGCAGACTTGTAACCCTTTTCTTATTGAGGTTACAGATTCTCTCTTTCAAACCACAAAAATGAGGATGAGATGGGATTAAACTATGCTCTGCAAATACATCAGGGAGTTTATACAGTAAGATGGAGAAATTGTGTTAAAACACAGGAGGAACTGGTTACAAGTTGTCCCTTAACAAAGTAAGCCTGGACATCACCAGGTAAAACAGACTTCTATTCTGGAAATGTCATCATGGTATTAATGGATTACAGCTATTTTTGAAATTAAATTGTATTCATTTAAAAGGGATATTAAAATTATATTGTTTAGCCAGTCAGCACACCTTCCAGTCTGGAACCCTGCACAATTAAATAAGGGGCCCATGTTATTAAATGGGAAGCAATTTCAGTAATTCTAGAAAATGAAGAACTAATATGTGAATCATCATGTGAAATAACAATTTGAAAAATCATATCCTTGTACAAATTGCATTTTAACATTTGGAGATAAGTACTCTAAACACTCAATATGACACTTTCTTCACACAGAAATAATGGGAAATGTTTCTCTCACCTTCAGATCCTAGGACACACTAGATCTTGCTGCACATGCACAGAAGACTCTGTGTGTGTGTGTGTGTGTCTGTGTCTGTGTCTGTGTCTGTGTGCGCGCACACACACACATACATGCACATGCACATGTGTATGATTGGAAGGAGAATAGTCTTTATCAGATCCACTCTGTTTTGGAATTCAGGGAATACAGTCTAGAAATGGTGACATACGGATACAAATTCTAGCTCTATCAATATTTTTCCAGAATGACACTCCCTCCCCCACCCCCACCCCCAGTTCTGCCTGACTGTACCAGATTCTCTTCTGAGTAGTATGGAATTACAAAAAATTATTGTTAAAAATACGATAAGTTTTTATTATATTTTTATGCAGATATTCTGCACCCTGGTCTCTGTTTGTGGGACACAATAAGCTGGAAGAATAGCCTACCTCCAGTTCCTCATAAAAGAGTATTATTATATACACATGTAATTCATATATAATATAGTGATATAATCACTATATCATTATATAAGAATTATTATATTGTTATAATTATGATCATAATTCGAATTGGTCAAAGACCTTAATAAAGTTTATCTATCTATCATGATCATAATTCTATATCTAAGTAGTGTCAGAGGTTGTGGGGTCAGGCAGTTTACAAGTTCTAGAACCATTAAGGGGACTGTCGACTGAGAGCCAATAACGTGGCTGTTGGCTCTGGGTTGGACACAGAACATGCTTTCTATTGCCTGACCCAGCCCCACATGAAACATCATAGAGTCCCCAGTGACACTGTTATTGGTGTCTTCCTTATGCTTCATTTTGGATTATTATTACAGTAATCCCTCGCTGACCGTGGGTTTTCCAATTGCAGTTTTGAGTATCCGTGACTGGGAAATTGTGAGGCTCTCCACACGAGCAGTGTGGAGAGCTGATGAGGGTTCTGTGGGGAAAGTGGGCTTGACCCACTCTCCCCACAGATAATCCTGTGCCTAGCTCTGGGTAGTCAGATCAGCCACCCACATAGTTTCCAGCTCCCTCACATAGCCTGAAAGTGCAGCAGGAATCGGGGGCTGCCTGGCCCCTAGAAGTTCCAGGATGTCCCGCGCAAATGCGTGGGGCATTTTGGGGAAATTCCCAAGGCCAGGAGGCTCATGGTAGCCTTCCAGTTGGGGGTCTTCCCACAAATTGCCATGGCACAAAGCTGTGCTGTGATGCTACATGATCAATCAAATGGGGTTAGTGAAGCATTCACTCTGCTAACCTCATTTAATGGGGGGTGGGGGGCATTTAGCAGGGCTAGCAGCTGGAAGCCACAAGATGCTCCCTGTGCTGCAGATGACAGCATAAAACTGGGCTGGGCTCCCTCAGCCTGCTTTTGTGTGGTTGTGAGAATAGCCTCTCAGACTGGGCTCACCAATCACAACTTAAGAATATGCTATTTTTGTGGGATTTTGTGTGATTTTCCGAGGGTAGGAGGTGGGAAGGAGTGGAGGAGCATTGTGGAGAGTTGGATGAGCATTGGAGAAGTGTTGGAGAGGTGTTGGAATGCTGGAGAGGTGTTGGAGCGTTGGAGAGGTGGAGTAAAGAGAGAGATTTGGAGAGGCGGAGGTGATATGTGTAGAAACTGCAGTACTGGGGGCTGTACATGTTGTTGGCTGTACATGTTGGAGGCTGCACACTAATGGCTGCTGTGCTTTCGCTGCTGCTATGGGGAGCCTGCATTTCAATGTTTGCTGCTGGGGGAGACCTGCATGTGGGGGCTGTAATGGCTGCTGTGTCTTCACTGCTGTGTTTGCACTGCTTTTTAGGGAGAGGTAGAGGAGCAGAGATGAGAGAGAGAGAGATGAGCAGAGGTGAGAAGGAGAGGAGCAGTGGAGAGAGAGGGAGGGAGGGAGGGAGAGGGGGAGAGCACTCTGAAAATGGGTCCAAAGCAAGGGAAAAGAAAATGCTGTGGTCAAGCAGGCAAGGAATATCATGTTCCTGGAGGACAAAATCAAAGTCTTGGACTACCTGAAGGAGGGTCAAAGCAACAGTGCAGTTGGAAGATTGTTCAAGGTCAATTAATCAACCATCTGCAGCATCAAGAAGAATGAGGATGCCATCAGATACAGTGTTGCCAGTGGGAACCAATTCTCTCTTAAGTTTTCATACATGCCACAAGACCTCAATGTTGAGAAGATGGAGAAGGCCCTGAACATGTGGATGGAGGACCAGGCACAGGAAAAGGTCCCTCTCAGCACCCCCATGATCTGAATCAAGGTGCGGAGGATCTACAGGCAACTGGTGGAGAGCTCTGGAGGGGAGACCCTGAGATGTTTCAAGCCAGCAAGGACTGGTTTGAGAATTTTAAGAAGTGCTTCAGCCTTCACAATGCGAAGTTTGTTGGGGAGATGAGGCTGCAGACCAGGAGGCTGAAGCTGCTTTTCCTGCCAAGCTGAAGAGGCTGATCGAGGAGAAGAGCTATGTGCATGACCAGGTCTTTAATGCAGACGATACTGGACTCTTTTGAAAGAGGATACCTAGCCGCACCAAGGAGGAGAGAAGGGCTCCAGAAGTCAATACTGAAAAGGACAGGCTGACCCATATGTTCTGTGCCAATACGTCAGGTGGCTTGATGGTCAATCCCATGCTGGTCTACCGGTGTCTGAATCCATGGGCACTGAAAGGGAAGAACATGAACCACCTCTCTGTGTTCTGGAGACTGAACACGAAGGCCTGGGTAACATGCACCATCTTCATGTCTTGGTTCAACGACTGCTTTGTGCATGAGGTAGAGCACTACCTAAGAAAGATGAACCTGGCTTTCAAGGCTCTGCTGCTGTTGGATAATGCCCCAGGGCATCCTCCACATCTGCTGCTTGCCCACCCCAATGTGGAAGTGGTGCTGATGCCTACAAACACCACACCAAGGCATCATCCAGGCTTTCAGGAGCTACTACACCAGGCAGAAGTTTGAACACATTACTGACCTGATGGATGGCAACCCTGACATGACCCTGAAGGAAGCCTGGAAGGGCTACAACATCACACATGCCTTAACCGTCACCAAGGAGGTGATGGATGAGCTCAGGAGCAACACCTTGAATGCCTGTTGCAGGAAACTGTGGAAGGAGACTGTGAGAGACAACACTTCTGTGCCAGCTGCGGAGGAAGAGGTGGGGAGGACAGTGGCTTCTGCCAGGCAACTTGATAGTGAGGGCTTTGAGGACTTCCAGCCAAGTCAAATTTGACCCTTGAAAAGATCAACACGTTCCTCAAACATGCCTCAGAGCTGGCAGATGAGGCAGAGGACATGGACCCCTTTATGCAGCACAGCTTGACATTCAGGCAGGGACTGAATGGCCTGATTTGGTCCTATGCAGAGGTCCAAAAAGACCTCAGGAAGAAGATGGCACAGCTGACCCTCCTGTGCTTTTTCCAAGAGAGCACAGCCTGGCACTTCAGAGCGGCCTATCACAATGGGGAGCAGCTGTGAACTGCCTCCAACAGAGGGCACATTGCCATCAGAGGAGGAGGGTGCTGGTTTTCTCTTCCACTTGAAAACCACACCTTTGAGCATTTTTCCTTGATTTTTAGGTGATTTCATAGTTGCAGTTCCCCTAACCCCCTGTTTCCCATTGGTTTCAATGCCTCGCCAACCTCGAATTTGCCAACCACAGGGTTTTGCAGGAACGTAACCCTCACGGTTGGCCAGAGATGACTATCTAAAGCAGCAACCACACCCTAGACTGCAGAATGTGAGATGGGGCCAGGATGCCTAGGATTATGATGGTACACAATAAGCTTGTCTTTTATGCCTCGAGGCCTAAAAATGAAAATGAAGACAACTTCAGGACCCTCATTTTGTGTAGATGTGGGTGATCTACTACCTTTTAATACTCTTAAATATCCAGTACAAACCTGTTCAGAATCTTTGTCTGATAGCACAGACTGCTTATTAACAGGTGTCATCACCAGGGTGTCATTATTGCTCTCTGTCCTCCCTGGATGCCCCAAGCTAAGCACAAACCATGAGAAGAACCATTTTAAATCCTGAAGCATTCCTATCAATATCAGCATGGGCTCTGAATGTCTTTTGGCTTTATAAGCATAAGGCTTGTTACAAAAAGCAAAACCAAAGTATCACAGAGGCTCTTTCATGAAACATTGGTGCATTCTATCTAATCTCTGTGTCTCACAGCCAAGACCTCTGCCACCTTAACACTATGAGATGTGTGAGATCAAGATGTGGGAAGAACTCATCAGTTGTTCCAGATGGTGGTTTGTTGAATGTGGCAGAACATAGAAGCAAGGCACTGTAGGAGAAACCATGTCGGTTCTACTTCAGGAGGCAGCCGTATATCTGGGATGGTTTCATATATCCTGGTATTCTAGCAGATGTGTAGCTGCAATGGAGAAGGGATTGCCTTTTTTTCTACCCAGTTTCCTGTAGGGCTGTCATTGAAATTTCAAGAAAGTGGAATTCACAGTGGCTGTCAAGGCTTCTTCTCCCAGGGAGAAACATCTGAACATGTTCAAGGAAAGCCAGCTAAGTTTCTGCAATATTTCATGTGAAATATTTCAGGGAGGCTCTGCATAGCCACAGAGCTGGAACACATTTCATACAAAGTGAAATACAAAGTGAATTTAAGGGGTCTTCCCAAGGCAAAATAACAGAGCATTTTAAAGGGCAGCCAAATGAGTTTCTAAGAACAAGTAACATTTCTCGGGTCTGGGGAGGTCTTCATATCTCTAGTCATATCTCATCCATGCCAGGTTTTCAAAGATAATCACATTCATCCAGAAATATTTAAAACTTTACTTCTTTCCTTAACTTCCAACATCTTTACATTTATTTGCCCATCAAGTTCACACAGTATTCATGCATGACCTAGTCTGGAATCACTTTCAGTAACTAATGGATTCTGGAATCTGTCAGTTCCCAGAAGGATATGTTAAATTTGCAAATGAAAGTCCTATATGTAAGACCTCTCCATGTCTGTAGAGATGCCAATTATAGGAAAATTATTACATCTCATCCATTTCACCATACTGTCGACCTTAGCCTGCTGAGATTCTATTATCCTTTGCATTTCCTCGTTAGGTTTTCTAATGTGTGAACTTTGTCTTCTAATTCTTCCTTCCCCCTCCCCACTCTGACAGTTCATTTTCAAATTCTATCAAGATTCTAAAAAAGAAAAACTTGGTAGGTTCTCCATTACATAACCCATTCCAGATACAAATTAAAACTTAATTTGTTCATACTGCATTGAAATTAAATGTTAATCTAAAATGTTTATTTATTTATTTATTTAAAATATTTCTGTACCGCCCAAAACTTGCATCTCTGGGCAGTTTACAATTAAAATCATTTTAAACACCAAACCAATTAATATTTATTTATTTATTTATTTATTTATTTATTTATTTATTTATTTATTCGATTTCTATACCGCCCTTCCAAAAATTGCTAAGGGCGGTTTACACAGATAAATAATAAATAAAGAAGATAAGATGAATCCCTGTCCCCAAAAGGCTCACAATCTAAAAAGAAGCATAAGATATGCACCAGCAACAGTCACTGGAGGTACTGTGCTGGAGGTGGTTAGGGCAAGTTACTCTCCCCCTGCTACATAAAGAGAATCACCATGTTAAAAGGTGCCTCTATGCCAAGTTAGCAGGGGTTCATTTAAAATCATTTAAAACGTTTAAAACCCAATATTAAAAATATTAAAATTATGAATCTAATTAAAAGACTGAGTGAATAAATGTGTCTTCAGTGCCTTTTAAAAAGTTGCCAGAGATGGGGAGGATCTTATTTCAATAGGGAGGACATTCCAAAGTCCATGGGCAGCAATGGAGAAGGTCTGTTCCTGAGTAGCCGCCAAATGAGTTGGTGGCAACCGCCAACGAAGCTCTCCAGATGATCTTAACAGGTGCAGGGGCTCATGACAAAGAAGACTTGCTCTTAAATATCTAGGGCCTAAGCTGTCTGGGGCTTTATAGGTAATAATCAGCACCTTGTATTTTGCCTGGAAACGTATCGGCAGCCAGTGTAGTTCCTTCAACACCGGAGTAATATGGTCTTCTAGATGACCCAGAGACCAACCTGGCTGTGGAATTCTGAACCAATTGCACTTTCTGGACTACATACAAAGGCAGCCCCACATAGAGCGCATTGCAGTAATCCAGCTTAGAGGTTACCAGTGTATGCACCACTATTTTGAGGTCGTTCATCCCAAGAAACGGACGCAGCTGGCATATCAGCCAAAGCTGATAAAAAGCATCTCTGGCCACCACCTCAATCTGGGACACCAGGGAGAGAATTGGATCCAGAAGCACACATATTGTGTACCTGTTCCTTCTGGGGGAATGTGACCCAATCCAGAACAGGCAGATCAAAATTGTCTCCCGAGTTCTGACCCTGCACAATAAGTACCTGCATCTTATCTGAATTCAGCCTCAGTTTGTTATCCCTCATCCAGCCCATTACTGCCTACAGGCAGGCATTTAGGGATATTATGCCTTCTCCTGATGACATGGAGAAATAGATTTGGGTGTCATCAGCATATTGATAACACCCTGCACCAAATCTCCTGATTATCTCTCCCAACGTTTCATGTAGATGTTAAAAAACATCAGAGACAATATGGAGCACTGAGGGGGAACTCTCCACAGGAAAGTTCAGATTTTGAAGAACTACACTCTCCAAGAAACACCATCTGGAATCTGCCCATGAGGTAGGAGCAGAACCACTGTAAAGCAGTGCCTCCCACCCCCAATCCCCTCAGACGTTCCAGAAGGATACTATGGTCAATAGTATCGGAAGCTGCCATGAGGTCCAAAAGGACCAACAGAATCACACTTCATCTGTCAATTCCCAATTGGAGATGATCCATCAGGCCAACCAAGGCAGTCTCCATGCTGTAGCCCGCCCGAAAGCCAGATTGAAGTGGGTCTAGAGATAATCAGTTTCCTCCAAGACTGCCTGGAGCTGGGAGGCCACCACTTTCTCAGTCAACTTGCCCATCCATGGAAGGTTGGAGAAAGGACTGTAATTGCTTAACTCTGAGGGATCCAAGGCAGGCTTCTTCAGAAGCGATCTAATCATTGCCTCCTTAAGACCAGGAGGCATGCTGCCCTCCCTCAGAGAAGCATTTATAATTTCTGCCAGGCTCTCTACAACAGCCTCCATGTCAGATAGTATAAGCCATGTCAGGCAAAGATCAAGAGGACAGGTGGTAGGCCACACCATTCCAAGCAACTTGTCCACATCCTCAGGAATCAGAAACTGAAACTGATTCAGGATCATCACATAAGAGGAGCTGCTGGACACCTCGACATAAGACTCTATAACAATTGTATAGTTTGAATCTAAGTTGGCCCAAATACGAGATATTTTTGTCCACAAAGAACCCATTAAAAACATCACAGTGAGTAACTGTTGGTTCCAAGTACCAATTCAAGGGGGAAGGGGCGCACATTAGCCCCTTCACTACCCTGAATAACTCCACCGGACATGAACTTGTGGATGCGATACAGGAGGAAAAGAATCACTTCTTTGCCGCACATATCACCTGAGCATAGATCTTTAAATGCACTCTCTGTAATAATCTGTCGGATTCAAGTCGAGTCTTTCTCCACTTGTGCTCTAGTCATCTACCTCACCATTTCAGCCCCCGTAGTTCTTCTGTATACCAAGGGGCCAATTTTGAAGTGGGTCGGCGAGGACACTTAGGACCAATCATGTTCACTGCCCTGGTGAGCTGATTATTCCAATTCTCCACCAGAGTGTCAACAGGGTCACCAGCAGAGCCAACACTAAATCCCTCCAAGGCTTCTTGGAATCTTGTTGGATCCAGTAACCTTCTCGGGTGGACAATCCTAATGGGCCCTCTGCCACTGCAGAGGTGGGATGTGGTCATGAGTCCAATCTTAACCAAATGGTGGTCCGTCCATGACAGTGGGGAAATCACAGGAGTCTCTACCCATGGAGCACCACACTGTTCAGAGTGAAAGACCAGATCAAGCATGTGGCCAGCAATATGTGTTGTTCCCGAGAACACCTGGGACAGGCCCATAGTTGTCATGGCCGCTAGGAACCCCTGAGCCGCCCCGGACAAATTGGTCCCAAAGTGAACTTTGAAGTCCCCCAGCACCACAAGCCTGGGAGACTCCAACGCCAAGCCCGAGACCAAGTCCATTAGCTCAGTTAGGGGCTCCATCGGGCAGTGGGGCAATCAGTACACCAACAGAAGTCCCAGTTTATCCCTGGTCCCTAAACTTAGGTACACACCTTCATTATAGTCAGACTCTTCGACAGGGATCCCAGTCAGGGAGATATTGTTCTTATAGACCACAGACACTCCACCTCCCATCCACATCCTCTCACCTGTTCCTCAACAGAATACCCTGGAGGGAGAAACTGGGACCAGACCGGGCCACCAGCCTCCCCCAACCAAGTCTCTGTAATACATACCAGATTGGCCTTTTCATCCAGTGTCAGATCATGGATGATTTCAGGTTTATTCTGGACCGACCTGGCATTACAAAGGAGCAAGATGAGGCTTTGTTGGGGGATGGCATTGCTTTCCAAGGTCAAAGAGCTGACAGGACAGCCAGAAGGGGAAACAGCAATTAAATTTCTGATTTCCCTTCCCCTGCAATGGCCTGCTGACCTGTCAACCTTACTTCTTCTATTCCCCACCACCACTGGAATAGCTGCCCCATAATCAGTGGATACACGCCCTGTCTCCCCATCTCCAGACAGACCTAGACAAATTAAAACTCAACTCACCCAAGATTACAAAAATAAGCCCAATTAAAATACCCACCCTCCTTTCCACACCCACAAAGGATCTTGAGCCAATCAGCCTGCCCTCACCCTCATTATCTCTTGAAGTGGCTCCCCAAAAATGGCAACCCCCTTTGGTGTCGCCCCTTTGGTGGTGACCTCACCGTTGGCAGGCCTGCCACCACAGGCAGAGTTCCTGTAAATGACCAAAGCTGGGCAGGTGACCCCAGGAACTGCTGGGTCACTCAGGAGCTGGTCCCAGTCCTGCACACACTCCCCACAGATGTTACACAGAGGCAGCAGGCAGCAGCCCCACAGGGGAAGCAGGAGAAGGCAGGTAGCAGCAGAAGGACCCAACAACTCCCACCTGGTCTCTCACTCCAGGCAGCAGTGGATGGGAAGCATATGGACTCTTCCTCTCCTCTGCTGGGCTTCTAGCATACTATAATCTTTGTTTGTTTATTCTGTGGGACATTCTTCTTTTGTGTCAAACAGAAAGAGCAAGACAAGAGAAACCTGTTCTGATTAGAGGCATCATGAAGCACAAAAACAGGAGAGGCCTTTTCTCAGATCTAGTTTACATATCCATCATTATTTGATGACTGCAACATTCTGTGATGATGGGCATGTAGGAATAGATCACCATAGATGTCACACCATGTGCATATATTCCCCCACCACACACACACACACACACACACACACACACACTAGTGGCAGGAAAACATCAAAGCCACAGCCAAGGAAGGGGCCAAGAACAGTCCTCCATTTGCTTTCCCCTCTTGGCTAAGGGACTATTAATTACTATAGCAGAAGAAGGGCAAACAAAACCTAGGTCTGCCTTCATTACTATCCATGGCAGCTTCCTATGTTCCTATGTTCTTCCTAACATGAAATGTCATCAGAGGAAGCACCCACAGTTTCCTCCATTTTTATTTTATTATTTTATTTAACATATTTGTATACTGCCCAAAACACAAGGCATTTGCCACTCCTTCCAATTCACATTGCCAGCAAAGGGGAGGGTGTGTGTGCTGCTCCTCAGTTTTCAATTCCACATAGTCCCCCCCACCCACCCAAATGATGTTGTTAGCTTCCTTGATGAACAGCCTCCACACACATGATAAAGTGATGTTCTGGAATGGCATCAGGACATCCTCAAAAGGTGATATTCAGTGACCCTGAATGTTTTCAGCTGGAGTTATTGCAGGTGCAGTTAGGGTGTCATTATTACTTCTTCAAAGAGGACCCAATTTCCCCCAAAGTGGGTAGGATCACATAAGCAACTCTTAACAATTTGCACAACTGCACAACACTGGAAATTGTTCTGGCAGCAACTTTAAAAGAGGAGGGAATGGAGGAGAAATTTGGGGAAATGGTGGAGAGAAGAGAGCAACAGTGTCCCTACAGGCATGTTCTCAGCATGCCTAACCATGTGGCAGAGCTGGTATCATTTGTACTGGCCCCATAAGTTTCCTTTGGTATTCCTCTTCCTCATTCTGCCTCGGATGTTGTTTAACATCTACATGAAACCGCTGGGAGAGATCATCAAGAGATTTGGTGCAGGGTGCTATCAGTATGCTGATGACACCCAAATCTATTTCTCCATGTCAGCATCATCGGGAGAGGGCATAACCTCCTTAAATGGCTGCCTGGAGTCAGTGATGGGCTGGATGAGGGATAACAAACTGAGTCTGAATCCAGCTAAGATGGAGGTACTCATTGTGCGGAGGTACTCATTGTCTCGAAACTTGAGAGACAATTTTGATCTGCCCATTCTGGATGGGGTCACACTTCCCCAGAAGGAACAGGTATGCAGTCTAGGGGTGCTTCTGGATCCGAGTCTCTCTCTGGTGTCCCAGGTTGAGGCAGTGGCCAGAGGTGCCTTCTATCAGCTTTGGCTGATACGTCAGCTGTGTCTGTTTATTGAGATAGATGACCTCAAAACAGTGGTACATCTGCTGGTAAATTATAAGCTGGATTACTGTAATGCACTCTATGTGGGGCTGCCCTTGTACATAGTCCGAAAACTACAGCTGGTCCAGAATGCAGCAGCCAGGCTGGTCTCTGGGTCATCCTAGAGAGACCATATTACCTCCATATTGAAGGAGTTACACTGGCTGCCGATATGTTTCCGGGCAGAATACAAGGTGTTGGTTATAATCTATAAAGCCCTAAACAGCTTGGGCCCTGGGTATTTAAGAGAACGTCTTCTTTGTCATGAACTCCACCGCCCATTGAGATCATCAGGAGAGGTCCATCTGCATTTGCCACCAGCTCGTCTGGTGGCTACACAGGGATGGGCCTTCTCCGTTGCTGCCCCAAGGCTTTGGAATGTGCTCCCTAGTGAAATAAAAGCCTCCCCATCTCTGACAGCTTTTAAACAGTCCTTAAAAATGCATCTGTTCACCCAGGCTTTTAATTGATATTGTTTTAATTTTTTTTAATGTTTTAGAATATTGGTTTTTTAAAAAAAAATTAATTGCGTGTTTTTAAATTTCTTGTTTCTGTTTTTAACTAATTTTTACTTTTGTTTGTATCTGCTTGTAAACCGCCCAGAGACGTAAGTTTTGGGCAGTACAGAAATGTGTTAAATTAAAAATAAATAAATAATAATAATAATTTTTTGTTTTAAGGAAGGGAACCTACTTTGTCCATAGCATCAAATAGCTGGAAGCACAATGGATTTAATAAAAGTCAAAGGATTGTTCCAAAGTAAACAGACTGTGGTTGATGGCTTAGAATGTTCTCACTTCTTGTACTTGCATAAGGAAAAAGAGAAATTTGCGCATTATTCCATGGTTGAGCTGAAATGTGTGCATTCTTCAATGGTTGAGCTAAAATTATTATTATTATTATTTGGCAGACATTTTCAACAATGCACAATTATTAGATGGGACGGGTAAGTGCGACCTCTGCTGACCTATTCAATACTGAATTTTCCCAGGCTGTGACAGACTGTAGTTTTTTCTAAGAACATTGGAAGTGATTTGAAAGAAGCATCTTTCTCCATGGTGTGTTAACATATTTGTCCCACTGTTGATTCTAGTCAAACAGGTTTTGTGGTTTTGTTAAGCAGTACAAAAAGCCTGAAAACCCTATCTGTTGCAGGTAAAAGTGGGGCAAGAGTCACGGAAGCAGCAATACCTCCTTCTAGCTACCCTCAGCTACCCATGTGTGGGCGGCCAATCCGGCCACCCAGGGCAGGCTAGCCGCTCACATGTGGGGAGAGTGGGCTTGACCCACTCTCCCCACCAAACCCCATCCAGCTCCCCACACTGCTTGTGTGGAGAGCTTCATTGAATCTCTGTTGCAAATGATCATTCAAACACTCCATCCTAGACTCACAGATGGTCCCGATGGGTGATAAAGTCCCTTCCTCAAAACATTGTGTGGACTGGCTAGGAGACAAAGAAATAAAAGTGAACAAACCACAAAGCAATCACGGAGTCAGAATAGCATCAAAATTGTTGCACTCATTAATGGTGAAAAGAAAATGACTTATAGTTTGCACTTGGGCTGACAAGTATAGGCCAAAAGGGAGTGACAGCTGGGTTAAAATTTCATAGCATTTTATGAAAAGCCACATTTCATAGCTATTCACTTTCCAAATTATTTCTGACTGGAGAGTCATTTCACACATTTTCGCTTTAAGTGGCAGCACAATACATCTGTGGAAAGCAATCCCTCCTTACTTTTCCCACAGCTTTCAAATAGACTACCTTGTAGAGTTCAATTTGAGCCAAAGACCACCTGGTCTCACCTTGAGAACCTTTTTATTGCCAGACACAGCTGAGCAAAAAGAGGTAAGGCCTTTGACAGACATTTGCAGCGACATCAAAATGGTCTCCATTCAGCAGTTTTTTAAAAAAACTGACACCATCAAAAGGGGAGGGTTGTTAACGTTTTACCTATGCAGGGTGAAGCCAGTGCTTTCTGATTTGGCAGTTTTCCCTTTAATGTCAGAATGTCACCACATTTGACTGTCTACTTACCACCATAAGTTCATTCTATTAACTACATGACTATATGACTAATTGAAATAGAAGAAAAAAGGTTATTGGATGGGGGGGAAATGACCCAAAGCTGCAGAAGAGAGAAAACAGGATTTTTTAAAGGGAAACACACACACACACATTTCTTTTCCACTTTTGAGAGTGTTTTCAATTCAAAAATGGAAATAGGAGAATATCTGACACAATAGCACTGCTCTGAGACTTTGGAACCACCACTACTACTAGTAGTAACAGCAGCAGCAGTACTGCTGAGATGCCTTGCAGAAGTCAACATTCGTTGGTTTTGTAAAGTCATGAATTGGTTCTTACACTTCTAGGCTTACTGAGACAGGATTTCAAGTGGCAAACAATTATTTTCAAATACGGTTGATGCTCAATTCCTATCATTTCAGAATTTAAGAAACCCTGGGTTCCACTTTTCAACTGGATGGATTAGCAACCTGTTTTGTGGCTGCTTCTCTCATAAACTCAAAACAATCTTATGTTTGTATAACTAAGCTTTATTCAAATAAGAGGATATACCAGTGATGAAATACGCATTGCACAGCTCCAAAGACAAACTTCAAATGACCTTTATAATCTGTAGAAGATATTAAAATAACTTGCAGATTTTTCCATAGACCATGTAAGCGAAAACAAAACCAAGCAAATGTTTTTGTGTAATACACAATCCTCAGTACTCCATTTAGCATGCCAGCTGAAGGCACTTAAATACAGGAGCTGAGAAGCAGAGCAGCAAACAGATAATAGATAGAAAGGCTCTCCACACGAGCAGTGTGGAGAGCCGTGGGGGGGCGGGGGTTTGCTGGGAGAGTGGGCGCTCTCCCCGCACATGAGTAGTCGGCTTGTGGTTGGATCGGCTGGCCACACGATTACTAGCTCCATCATGGAAGTGGTTGGGGTGACGGAGATCAGGGCCCTCCCAGCCCCCGTAAGTCCCAGAATTGCCCATGTGACGCTGGGAGGCTTGTTGTAGCCTTCTGATCAGGGGTCTCCTCATGAGTTGCAGTGGCGCAGAGCTACACCATGGCAACTCACAATAACAAAAATGGGGTTAGCGGAGTGCTCGCTCTGCTAACCTCTATTCAAGGGAGCGTTTTAGAGGGCTGGCTGCCGGGAGCCACACAGCTCCTATGATGGCACATGACCAGCCAAAACAGGGCTGGGCTCCCTTAGCCTAGTTTTGGCTGGTTGTGTGAATAGTAGGACAGGGTGGACAGACTCTGTGTATTGAATCTGAAGCGGATTAATCAAGCTGACTTGTGCTCCTCCTACCCAGATGAGGATTGTGTGAATGAGCCTACTGTTAACTCCAAACTCTCTACAAAAAGACTTTTTTATTGCACACACAAAGAAAAATGAAAAGTTGGTAAAAATAAAAGCATAAGACATTTCACTGTGACACACCATCCTCAGTTTAAGTAAAACAAACGGGCACAGATGAAAATCTTGGTTCCCCAGCTTTTAAATTCCTTTCATCTGTGCTCATTTGTTTTATTTAATCTGAGGATGTTATGTCACACTGGAAGGTCTTATGATTTTGTGTTTCCCAACTTTTAGTTTTTCTTTGTGTGCACAATAAGGTCTTTCTGCTGAGAGTTTGGAGTTCATATGCACATTGCATCTCTGACATATCTGCCGTTAAGACCAATCTCAACAATATAGTTGTGATAAACTGCTATAGGTGTTTTGTTTGTTGGTTGGTTGGTTAAACAAAACAAAACATTAAATACTATTTTATTGTATTGATTTAGTTGTTAAAATGGACTTCTGGTTATTTATGGTTATAAAATTAAAATTAAAAAAATAGGATACAAAGGTACATACACAACAGATACATTTGAAATGTTTTCTTAATTGCCTTTTGCATCCCTCCTGTGCAATCTGCTGCCCATTTCTTTCCTCCCAGTTAAAACTGTGGAGATCACAAAATGCCTTCTAAAACTTTGACTGATAGGAAAATGCTGCTCTAGAATGCTTAAGCAGCTCTCTATGAAAATTGGCTCCTGTGGTTTAATGTCAGCACTTTGTGTGACTGTTCTACTGCAGCAGTGACAGGCATTTCAGCTGGAAAGAGTCCTTAAGGTAGTAATAAGCTACTGAATTCACACTGGGGGAAAATGGAAAACAGAAAAAAGAGAAAGAATTTTATAGTTCAGCCAGAGAATAGATCTAACTAATTTTTTTTAAAGAAATATATAGTAAATAATCCACAATTTTTTTAAAAATGTATTACTGTACTTTGCCTATTTTAACAATTATATTCTCCTGGTAATTAATTCTTGCCTCTTTCTACTTTAAGAATAGCAATTTAAGATTCCAGCACAGAAAGAGGTGACTTAGACCTGATCTGCCCCTTAAAATAGAGCTGAAATAGCTTTACGGCATTGCTCTGACACAAGCCTCAAGCATTCAATGTGCTTCATTGCTTTCCCTTTTTAGAATCACTTTCTCTAAACCTCTGTGTGTCTGATTCAAAGCAGACACCAAGAAATAGAAGAGCCAAAGTAAAAATGTAGGTATTCTAAAGGCTATATGCCATTTATTGTTTTTCACTTTGCTCAAGGTTTTTTTTTAACCCTAAGTTGGGATTCATTTGTTTACAAAACGAGAGAGAGAGAGAGGGAGAGAGAGAGAGAGAGAGAGATCAGTTTCACACATCACATTGAACTAGTAGTTCGACCGAGTTGCTGGTTCCCT
This sequence comes from Hemicordylus capensis, assembly GCF_027244095.1. Lineage (NCBI taxonomy): Eukaryota > Metazoa > Chordata > Lepidosauria > Squamata > Cordylidae > Hemicordylus > Hemicordylus capensis. Next base: position 108,138,356 of record NC_069661.1, on the reverse strand, counting down.
CAGTGTGCATTTTGGTGCCAGGAAAGACATGTTGCTATTGAGTGTGATGTGTAAACTCATCAGTGTTGGCATGTTCTACCCTACTTGTGTGTTTCCGAACCCAATATCTGTCCCTTACTCCAAATCTAGTTAACAGATGTCAGATTCTGAACTGCAAGCAGGGTAGAATATGCTGACATTGGTGTATTTGCACTTCACACTAAATGTCAGCATGTCCTTCTCAGCACTGGAAGTCAGACACATGTGTGCACTTGGAGAACTAGAAGCTTAGCTAAACTGTTGGTTCAACATGAGGAGTGAAGCCACCCAGAGAGAGAGCAATGGCTCTGAAAATGTGAGTTGATCATCATCAAAGAGGGAAGTGCAGAATCTCCTGGGGAAATATTGCTAGTCCTGCCTAAAATATTGTTGTACAAAATCCTACTTGATCCTGCCCATCTGATGATATCTTGGCATCCCACTGCCATCAGATATGTGGGCCTTTTAAGTGCAGTGCCCAGACTCTGGAGCTCCCTCCCAGAGAGGTTCATCTGGCCCCTTCCATATTGACCTTCAAACGCTTCCTGAATACCATTTTATTTCAGAATGTCTTGGCTAGCTCTGCAAAAGGTAGAGGCATGGTGCTGGTGGTTTTGTTAAGGCTGGTGGCTTTCCTGTTAATTTTGTTCCTGTTTGTTCTATTGTTCTGTTTTTATAGCATTAATTAATGTTCAGTATTGCTCTTGTTAAATATATATTGTATTTTTATTGTTTACTTTTATGTTGCTTGAAGGCCTTTTGAGTAGAAAAGTGGGATATATAGAGTAATATAAAGAAATATAAAACATCCCTGTGATATTTCTCTTGATGAGGAACTTTCAAATTCACTTCAAAATTTTGTCTTAGGCAAAATTTGGCTGCCATTCGAGGTCCATAGCTTATTGATTTTGTCCATTACGTGAAAACTTTCTTCACTAGCCCGGGACTCCAAAGAGGGCTTCCAAGGCTTCTGAGAGACAGAAGACAGAAATAGGAATGCCATTTTATCTGGACCCTGCTGATCCTTCCAACTGTTAATCAAGGCTATGGTTAAATGTGTCTCCACAGTTTCATGTTTAAGAAAAATGTTGTTGTTTTTCAAGTAGGAAAAGGCAGAGATAATCCATATCCTAATATTACACTTTTCTGAGATTTTTGTATAAGCACATATGCTCCATAACTATAAACCCCTTACTGCTAGTCAGTGCCATTTGTGTTACAAAACCTGATCACAAGTAAGGGAGTCCGTTTATGTGATAAAAAATATTCTCAAAATGTGGTTCAAGGCTGAAATAGAATGCCCCCTGAGTATATGGAAGTTGGCTATCTTTGCCCTACAATTTTGCTTCTGTAATCAAAGTTCTACACTGAATAGTAGCACTGACCACCATGAAAAGAAAACCGTGACTGAGAAAACCACAAGTGACATGCCCTGTGCTCAAATTGCTAGTCTTCAACTGACTTTCTAGATGTAGTTCACTTGAAAACTGCTGCTATTTCTTCTTCTGTAGCCACAGTCCTTCTGAAAGGTTGCCACTTCTGAGGTGTTAAGCATTAGCTACAATAATCCCCCATTTTTGACAGAGAAGCTGCAGGGAGTCCGCCAGCACCAGGAAGTAAAGACTCTCAAACACATTTTTCTAAACTTAATCCCAGACAAAATGGATACTACAAATTAGCTTGCATAGGAAGTTTTAAAAGCTCCATTGTCAGCTTGATCCAGGGAAGTGGGTGCCTTTTTATCTCCTCTTTCAAACAAGATTGCCATTTAATAGGGGCAGAGAATGCCCACCTCCCCATATCTCAGAACACATGCCTTAGAAGCACTTTATGTTTCTGACTAACTCTCTGGTTTTATATACTAGCCTAGGTAAATATGCCAAATACACAAATCCTTTTCCTAAAATAGGATTTCTGATTGACCTTGAACAATTATATCATTCAGGCCACTACAAACTGTGGCCTTCCAAGTCACACAAGCTTGTAGCTGACTTCCTCAGGATCTGCCGAGGAAGCCTGGTTCATCAGACTTATGCTTCCTTCTCCTGTCGTTCCACCTTCTCCTCATCTCCCACTGTGCTTTCTTATATTGTTATAGAGTGATGTTCGCCAAGTGGCAGAAATTTGGATGGAATCATGGCCATAAATATGGCTACAGCTGAGTGAAAGGGTAAGTAACAGCCTTAAATTCCCTTCCCTTTTCACCCACCCTTTTCCCTTTGGAACCTGCTTCCTTCCAGCTTAGCATTATGAGCTTGGGATTTCTACACATTTAAATAGGGGGGAAAGTAGAGGAAGTGGGTGCATCTACTGGCTGCTCATGTCATAATGGTCCTTAACTGTGCATTGAGAGAGCTTTTTCCTAACTGCTGATCCTTGCAAGATGGGGAATTTGTTGGGCTGCCTCCATGGTGAAAGGCCACTTGTTCCCCAAGTCCAGACTGTTACTTTCTCACCTTGTTCAGCTTTCTGATGGCACCTCTTCTAAATGCTTTAGTGAAGCCATTCGGAAGAAAGTGGATGGACAGAAATGCTTCCTCACAGACATCTAAAATCACAGAATATGCTAAGGGGCTTTGCTTTGTTCCCCACTTGTGGCACACTATGGTCAGGCACACTAAGGATAATCTGTGAAGAATTTGATCCTACTTATGGTTGAAAGAGTTTGAACTTCATGATATCTTGGTCTCTTTCATCTCTATACCCCATGCAAAACAAAGAAGAATGACACAAGGCCGGTCTTTGCCATCACTGGAATTCAAAAGATCCACCCTGACACTACATCAGTGTCTGAAATATCCATGTTGTCTCATATCTGGCAAATGACAGAAAACAGCAAAAGAAATGGAAAAAGTATAATAAGATATATTGTGTCACCCAAGTCTACCAGAGGCTGTGAGCCCCCAGGACTCTCTTATTGACCTCCCTGGACTGGATCCAGGTCAGTTGGCTGGGGCAGAAGTGCCACACTAGTGTCCCATGGCCGGATGGGCAGATCCCGGGAGATACTCCCCTCCTTCATGGAGTTCCTCTGCTTTGACACCAGTTTGCAGCCCAACCCCATGACATTCAGAAGACCAGCATAAGGTGGACTTCCTTTCTTAGAATGTGGCTGGGTGGGCTGCATCTACAAGAGATGCCAGCTTCACTGATTATCTGGCCCGCCATGACATCATTCTGATACAGGAATCATGGACAGCTGAGGAAATACTACTTAATGGATTTCTCTCATTTTCAGTTGGGGCCAAACCAGGGATGGGTCGTAGAAGATCCAAAGGCAGTTTGGAGGTGCTAGTTTCCACCGCTCTTCATGCAACATCAAGATCTTCAAGCACTATACTACGGCAGTGTTAATCCAATTCAGTTTCTGCTCCTTGCTGATCAACACTGATCTCCCTCCACAGCAGTGGAAACTCCAGCTTAGAACCATCTGGGCTGAAGTGGAAACCTACGCTGCCAATCTCAGCCTTACGCACCCCAATGCGCTGGTGATCTTGGGCAGGTTGGGTCCCAGTGCTAGGTTGGGTCCCGACGATCACACCCTGTACACGAAACATCAATGCCCCCTACTGTAACCTTGAGAATGATGGATTGCTCCTCAATCAAATTTCAAAGGACTGGAAGTCAAACTTTGTGGGACTTTGCTTGGCACAAACAACTATCAGACTCAATATTTTCATCCTAAATGAATGCCCCACCCCAAGTGCTGTTGATAGTGATCAGCCAGGAGAATTTACCTATTTCTCAGGCTCAAGGATGAGCACTATCATTTACATAACTGTCTCCAGGGAACTGTTCACATTTGTTGAGAGCCTAGTGGTTGTCCCTAAATTTGATAGTGATCGTCTCCCAATTTGCCTTCAACTAAAACCCTTCACTCAGCAAACTCATACTGAGGACCACTATCAGTTGCCCATATTCTTGGAAGGGAGAGCCATTTGTCGGGCCAGATGGACCCCTCATCTTAATCAAGTAATAACTGAGCTGCTTGCCACAGTGCACTTTCAGCATCTTCAAATGGCCATGATCACTGTTGGGGAGTGATCTCTGGCACACTTCTGGAAACTTGCAGCATTCTAGTCTGTGAGCTTCAACAGCACCTAATCTGCAAAAATAGTGTACCTCTGTGGCAGCACCAACATCACTCCCAGGCCTGGTTTGATAAAAACTGTGTTAATGTGCGAAGCGATTCAGATACAAAACAATTTGTACCCAAATCCAGCTGATTCAGGTGATTTGTAGACAGAACAAATAAACCCTGTGCTCAATTGGCCATATTGGGGTACAAAACAAATCACCCCAGATTCGGACCACCAAAATTCAGAGATTTGGACCTCCATTTTGTGGCCAAAGTGGGTTGGGTGGTAGTGCCCAATAGGTGAAAGCTACCACCCAAATTGCAAAGGAATTGGACAAAAGGGTGTTTTTTAAAAACAATTTTGAAGTTTGTGCATCTTTAAACTTTTTTCCATAGGGAATAATGGGATTTCAGCAACCTTATAACTCCACTTGGGGCACCAGGGTGACCCAGAGTGGGTTGTGGTGGGTGGTAGTGCCCAATGGGTGGAAGGAAGCTACTACCCAGATTTCAAAGAAACTAGGCAAAGGTATGATTTCTAACAATTTTTTGAAGTTGTCATGTCTTTAAGCTTTTTTCCCCATAGGGAATAATGGGGATTTCAGCAACCCCATAACTCCACTTGGGGTGCACCAGGGTGGCCCAGAGTGGCATGTCATGTAGTGCACATAGGATGCCAACAACCCCCCAAACCACAAACCCATGGGGTACTGGGTTTTGTTGTTTTCAATGTCTGAGGTGTTCTGAGTGGATTCTTTGGTGGGAAATGAGAGTGGATTCTAAGTTCATTCCTCATTTTGCACCAAAGATGATGATTGTCCATTCATCATCTTTGGTGCAAAATGAGGAATGAACTTAGAATCCAACCTCATTTCCCACCAAAGAATCCACTCAGAACAAAACAAATCGGGGGTGATTCGGTTTGGGTACAAATTGAAATGAAAAAATCGATTCATGCACATCCCTAGTGTTAATGCAAAAAAAAAAGTTCTCACCACCGCTGTGTGGCCATTGGTCCACTGCTGGCTTTGTAAATATGTTAGGCCATATTTACAAAGCCAGCAGTGGACCAATGGCCGCACAGGAATGACCCAGGCCATGCACCGGCCCATTGCACAGTGTGGCGGCCTCCAAAATGGCCACCCCGCCAAGGGGTGAAGGTCGATGAGTGGCTAAACAGCCAAATTATGGCATAAGGTCTGGCTGGGGGAGGGGGAACCTCCTCAGACCTCCACCCTGCCACCTCAAACAACTCCCCTGGTGGGGGTAAGTGGAAAAAACTTTTAAAAACACCTCACGAATCCCCCGGACCAAACCGAACTGGGGGGGGGGGGATTCGAGGGAGTGCCAGACCAAACTGGCCCAGTCCAGTTAGGGGTCCATTTCAGACTTGAACCAAACAGGACCAACCTGTTCCGTGCACACCCCTACACTATTGTTGCCCCTTTATGATTGTTTATGTCTTTTTATAATGTTTTATAATTTTAATTGCCTCTTTTAGGACTTTATAATGCATGTTGCCTCTTTCTATGATGCTCTTAATTTTATTTTTACTCCTGATTTTTAATAGCTTTTTAGTATATGTTTGTGTTGTTATTTACCCACAGGCTTCTAATATTTACTCTTTTATAACCATAGATTTATTTTGAATCCTGCTTCTATTTCTGGCTTCTTGTAGACTTAAAATAGGTTTATATCTTGTGTTTAATCATCTATCCACAGGCTTTTAATATTTGTTTTATTATGTAATCACCCTTTTTTACTTTATGCTGGTCTGAGACCTTAATAAAGATTGATTGATTGATATATTGTGATATATATTAATAAATATTGATTGGGAGAATCTATGGAAGAGGCTAGAACTTTCCAAATTCATCTTGTCATCTTTGGCTCTTGCATTATATTGCAAAAGCAATAAGTAAGCAGAAAGAGCTCAACTTATTCTACAAAAGGTCCTCCAATTCTCCTTGTGCAATATGAGGCACAGTAAATAAAAGGAGAAGCAAGCCTAGCCTGAGTCTGCATATGATGAGCAACTTTTTGACCCTCTCTTAACCAGTCAAGGAGTGACATGAAGCTTAATCAACTGATGAACCAGCAGACAATGCAAAATGCAATTTGGAACAGAAAGGATCTGTTCTCTGAGGGTGAATGAGTCAGACATAAATAAAGGGACAATTTCACCAAGGCCAGACAAAAGTTCTCTGGTGGGTGTTTTTTTTTTTTTGTTTTTTTTTTTAATTACTTACTGCTAATGCTTCTGATTTCAGGAGCTGTCTTTTTTCCTTACCCTTTTCTCCTTCTTTTGAGTAACGGAAGGAAATGTGATAAATGGCCTATAGACTTTAGCCACTCAAAAACAGAAGCGACTCCATGAAGCATTGCTTCTGAATTGTTACCTTCCCTTAGAATGTCTCATCTACTAAAAAGCCATTTTAGAACATAAAAAGTATTATAGAACTACTATCATTGCAATTTTGGCTCTAAGTCATTGTATCTGAGATTCTCTGTTTTCTGCCTTTGCTTATGCAAGCTCACATCCAAATCTGCAGGCAAAAGTACTGCATTTCAGAAACTAGACATTCCTAGTCAGAGATTGCCAAGAAGGTTGGGTGAAAGGGATGTAAAATCCAAATGGTATCTTCCATGTGATCAAAGTAATAAATTAAATTATTGTCCATTTGCTGCCCTTTAATGTTACCCCAAGATCAACCATTTGAGAAAGGCTGGCTCATCTAAACTAACGACATACATGACGCCTGCGAGGTATTTTATAATCAAAAGTTGTGCAATTTATATTGAAAGTCTTCAGATGCTTTTTATTGAAGTTGCACCTCCCAACTTGCTTAAAATCCTGTGAAAATTCAAGTGAAATCTAGAGACAGCTGGAATTTCTTTAGCCTTATCAGTACTCTTTTGCCTCCTACTGAGATTCTTCACATGTTTTGTCTGAGAAGGATCTTCAAAATGTGCTTCAAATTTTGCACCGGGAGAAAGAATGCTGGTAATTCTAAGACTGTGGCTTCCCCCCTCCCACCCTCCTTTGCCTGGACTTTACATCTGCCCCCCTCTGGGTTGTATTTCCCATCTTCTACCCCAGACGAGGAGCTGCCTGCCAGATTGTGTTGTTGTTCCAGCTGCTGCCTTCAGAAGAACCTGATATCTAACACCTGTGTTAGCCCAGCATTCCTTTGTGGCAGGAGGGGCTGCTGGGTTGCCAGAGGCTTATAAATCACTGAAGGCATGCCTGAGGCGTGGTCAACGGCGTGGCCAGTGGCCTGCATGTAGGTGGCCGCCAAAGCCGGCCGCCAAAGGGGGCCAGGCCTTCAGGGTGGGACTGAGGGCTGGGGGGAGGCAATATCATGGGTGGGTGGAGATTTGGGTTAGAGGGCTGTTTTTATCATCCTGAGTTGTGCCAGGCCTATCTGACGAGATGTGTTTGGACTCTCCTGAGTGGGATGGTGCGGGGGAGGGGGTGTCCGGCAGCCCTGGGGCAGTTATGCTGTAGTGGTGGGGAATAGAAGAACTGGCGCTGGCAGAGCAGCTGGCTATTACAGGGGAAGGGAATTTAGTAATTTAGTAACTATTTCCACTTCCAACTACTCTGTCAACTCTCAGGCCTTGGAGAGCAACACTAACTACTCACAGAGCCTGGCCTTGCTTCTTTGTAATGCCAGGTCAGTTCAGAATAAGACCGAAATTGCCCATGGTTTGATCATGGATGAGGGAGCTGACCTGGCATATATAACTGAGACCTGGTTGGGGAAGGCGAGTGGTCCAGTGTGGGCTCAGCTTCTCCCTCTAGGTTATTCTGTTGTGGAGCAGGTTAGTGGAAGTGGGCAGCGGGTGGAGTGGCTGTGGTCCACAAGAATACCATCTCCCTTACCAGGGCCCCTGTGAGACAGTTGACTTATATTGAGTGTGTATTTTTGAGGCTGGGAACTAGGGATAGATTGGGGATTCTGTTGGTGTACTGCTCACACTGCTGCCCAACTGACTCCCTAACTGAGCTGACGGAGCTGATCACAGAGTTGGTGTTGGAGTCTCCCAGGCTTTTGGTGCTGGGGGACTTCAATATCCACTTTGGGGCCGGCTTGTCTGGTGTGGCTCAGGAGTTCATAGTGGCCATGACAACTATGGGCCTATCCCAATTAGTTTCTGAACCAATTCATGTTGCCAGCCACACACTCGATTTGGTCTTCTGTTTGGATCAGGGGGGTGTTCTGTGGGTGGGGGATCCAGTGGTTTCGCCACTGTCATGGACGGACCACCACCTGGTTAAGGTTGGTATTATGGCCACAATCCACCCCTGCAGGGGTGATGGATCTATTAGGATGGTTCGCCCCAAAAGGCTGCTGGATCCAGTAGGTTTCCAAAAGGCCCTGGAGGGTTTACAAGGTTCTTTATTTGCAACCCAAGGTCAGCATAACATAACATAAACAAAATATCTAATAACACAGAAAGATATAATTGGAAAAAAGAAATATATAATATAGATAAATATCCACGAATAAATAATCAGTAAAATCTTAAAATTAATCAAGGACAAGCTCGCTGCCGTAACAGTACTGCAATAGAACAGAATTTGGCCACGTTAAAGTTGACCTCTAAAGTTCTATTCGCAAGAAGATAGGAAACATAAAAATCTCCTGAGCAACCTGGGAAGGGAATCAGAAGAGGAGTTAATAAGGAACATCTTATATCTCTATATAATGGACAGTGCAACAAAATATGTGGGATGGATGGCCTTGGAGGGTTTTGAAGTTGGTGTGACCGGTGATTCTGTCGATGCCCTGGTGGGAACTTGGAATAAGGAACTCACCAGGGCAGTAGACACAATTGCTCCTAAGTGTCCCTCCAGACCTGCTTCAAAAATGGCCCCCTGGTATACTGAGGAGTTGCGAGGGCTGAAGCAGTTGGGTAGACAACTTGAACGCAAGTGGAGGATAACTCAACTCGAATCTGACAGGATTCAGCATGTGACCCATTTGAAGGCTTATGTGGTGGCAGTGCATGCGGCAAAAAAGGGATTTTCGTCAGCATGCAGTGCCTCCGTGGGTTCACATCTGGCAGAGCTATCCTGGGTTGTGAGGACTATAATTTCTGCTCCTTCTGTTTTAAATCAGTACCCGGAGGCACTCTGCTGTGATGCTTTTGGTGGGTTCTTTGCGGACAAAATCTCCTGTATTCGGGCTGACTTGGACTCCACTGTTTCTGGGGGGTCTATGAAGGAGGTGTCCAGAGATTCCTCTTGAAGTGTTAGGTTGGATCATTTTCAATCTGTGACTCCTGAGGCTGTGGACAAGCTGCTTGGGGCGGTGTGGCCTACCACTAGTTCTCTGGACCCTAGCTGAACTTGGCTGCTTTGATGTAGCAGGGATATTGTTGGAGGGGGCCTAGTTAATATCATAAATGTATTGCTGAGGGAGGGTAGGGTGCCTCCATGTTTGAAGGAGGCAATAGTTAGACCTCTTCTTAAGAAGCCTTCCTTGAATTCCTCAGCGATGGATATTTATAGGCCAATCTCCAATCTCCCTTGGTTGGGCAAGGTGATTGAGAGGGTAGTGGCCAACCAGCTCCACGCCATTTTGGAGGAAACTGATTATCTAGACCCATTTCAAACTGGCTTTAGAATGGGCTATGGGGTTGAGACAGCCTTGGTCGGCCTGATGGATGACCTTTACCGGGGAATCGACAGAGGGAGTGTGACTCTGTTGGTTCTCTTGGATCTCTGTCCAATATATGCACTCAAATATGCACTCAATATAACCCAGCTGTCTCATGGGGTACCCTAAGGGAAATGGTATTCTTATGGACCACAGCCACTCCACCCCCCCCCACCCCCCGCCCACTTGCCCTGGCCTGCTCCATGACAGAGTAACCTGGTGGGAGAAGCTGAGCCCACACTGGACCACTCGCCTTCCCCAACCGGGTCTCGGTTATACATGCCAGGTCAGTTCCCTCATCCACAATCAAATCGTGGACAATTTTTGGTCTTATTCTGAACTGACCTGGCACTGCAGAGGAGCAAGGCCAGATTCTGTGGGTCATTGGAGCTGCTCCCCAAGGCCGAAGAGTTGACAGAACAGTTATGCAAAAATTATGCTAAGATTATGCAAAGAACATTATGCCAAGATCCAGCTCCCTTGAGAAGTACATAATGCTGAGGAAAATTGAAGGAAAGAGAAGAAGAGGACGACCAGCAGCGAGGTGGATGGACTCGATTACAACAGCAATGAATGCACCACTGAGAGACCTTGGAGGACAAGTTGAAGACAGATCATCCTGGAAATAATCTATCTATGTGGTAGCTAAGAGTCGACACTGACTTGACGGCACACCTGCCCTCCCCTGTGGCTGCCTCCATCGCCAGCAGCGGCACTTGTAAGTAGCTATTTACTTCCCTCCTGGCCCCTCTATCCTTAGGACAGTGACAGCCCCCCTGCCCTTTTGCTGGTAAAGGGGAATCCTCACCAGATTCCCCTTTACCAGTAGAGCTCCAATCTGATCAAACTGGCTTGGTTCAAACTCGAACCAAGTCTAATTCGACTGGGAGCATAACCAAATTGGCAAAACCAGTTTTGTGCACACCCTAGTGGCTATTTAGTGTTTCATGACCTTGGAGCCCCCCAAGTAGGGAATGGGATGGAGAGTACAGGAAATGTGTGGGACTGGTATGCGTCTTTGACCCCATGTCATCAGGAACCCCCACACTGGAGGAAGCTAAAGAAACCTATTCGGTATCACCCAAAGGCTTGAGGGAATAGCTCTGCCCAAGTCCTCTGAATCAGAGGAATTCTCCAAAGACCTCCTGGCCATGGTGGAAATCCCACTCCCGGCCCCAGTGCCATTGGAGTAGGCACCTGCAAAATCAGGCAAGTCCCCTTTAAGAAGACCAAGGTTTGGTCCTGAAAAGGACAGGGCCAAGTCACCCCACCTGGAAAGCTGTCTATAAACCCCTTCAATTTGCTCCCAGACATTGCTGGACCAACTTCCCATTCTGTTGTTGTAAACTAGCTCTGATCTCCCCTACTAGCTCTGGGTGTGATCTTGTTGGCCTGTGAGCTGTCCAAGGCCAACAGGAGCTGATCCTTTTCCTAGAACAGGCTGCAATGCTTGAAGCATGATACCTCCCCACCCCAAGAGTATAATTTCCTGCAAAAAACGGGGGTGGGGTGATGCTAACCCTCATGCAATATTCTAGGATGCATGCTGGCTTCTGGGTCTCCCATGGCTTACACACACACACACCCCAACCACTTTCTGGATAAAGCCATCTATTAAAGACAGATTCAAGTCGTACATAGTTCATCTCTAACATCCTGATACAATGCAGAATTAGGAGGAATTTAGTCATGCCTAACTCTGCATAGGATCAGACTCTTTTAGGAAGAAAGTCCCATGAAACTCAATGAGATTTACTCAGGCAATCCTGCATTGGGTTAGACTACAGGTAGACTTTGGTTGGAACTGGGTGAACTATTGCATAACTGTATTATGCAGCTTTCTTTTCAAACAGCAAGGAGCAAATGGGAAAAAATAGGTTGCCAATCTAAAAGCAGGTATGAGTCATTATTGGAGTGCTGATATTCTGTTCTCAATCATTTTGAGATCTGAAGATCTGATGAGTTAATTCGGTAAAAATGTTTGTAAGTCTGGTTTACTGCTGAGAGGGGGCATCCGGTCAATTGGTTACTGGCAAAGCAGGAATTCTATGCTATTCTAGACTATACAGTGTTGTTTCTTCTATCCAGTCTGTCACCATGGAATCAGTATTGTACTCTGGCCTCCTGTGCTGTTAGTCTGAATCAGAAATACTTTCGTTGAGCTGGAAGATCGACTCCTGTGCTACCTGCACTTAAACCATGACACTGCTTTTCAGTGTGGTACGTGACCATTTCATAGCTGTCGCTCCATTTCTGTTTTCTGCGGGGGAAATCTGAATTTCAAACAACACAGAGTTAAGCAAATATGTGTTTTATATGGTTGCAAGTGATTTTCTTTTCCTTTTGTGTTATTTTTTTAATCCCCCATTCTCTACATCACTGCATAGCTAGTCTAAAAATCCTATTATTATAAGGAGCTGCCTAGTGAATTGAAATTCTAGTTCCATGCTATCCTAGGTAATGCTCACACACATCTATAGAGAACAGGAGAAGAATATCTCTTAGCATGCACAAAAGACTCATGAAAGAATAGTCTTCAGATCCTGAGCAATTGCATGTACATGTTATTAATAGGCCACTGGATGGAAACAAACACACATGCATACAAGACCTCTTCAAAGAGCCAGTGAATACAATTAATACAGATGGGGAGAAGGCAATGTGGCAGAAGGCTTCACCCCTGAACTACATGCATTCACTAGGTTATGGGCTAGTTCAGATATAATTAAATATTTTAATTGAGTAATTTTTAGTCTTGTTTTAATTTTTCTTTGTGAACCACCTTGGGATTGTTTCAATGAAAGGTGGTATACAAATTTAACAATAAAAATAAATAAAAATAATAACTTAAGAAGAGCCATGTTGGATCAGGCCCAAGGCCTATCCAGTCCAGCATCCTTTTTTCCACAGTGACCAGTCAGACACCTTTTGAAAGCCTGCAAGCAGGAGATGAAGGTATAGCACCTCTTCCACCAGTTCTTTACCTGCAACTGCTATTCAGAGCCACAATACCTCTGAATCTGGAAGTGGCATCATGGCTGGAAGCATTTGTTACCATGCTTATTCTGCCCGGCTTCCAGGAGCAATTGCATCTACAGGCGTGGAGATTGCACTTTGGATATGCTCAGGAGCTACACCACAATGTGAGCTCTCAGTTTATGGTACACATAGTCTCCCCTAGATTTGGATGCAAACAAAGCAAATTGCAATGGGGATTAGATCCCACTCTCCCTCCTAGGCAGGGGGTTCCAGCTAAGTAGACTCCAGAGTTAACTATAGCGAGTTAACTCCAAGTTCATGCTAAACTTAGAGTGAACCACCTCACTCCCCTCCCTACTTTCACAGGAGATAGCAACACACTCACGAGCAGATTATGCCAAGCAGGAAGAAAATAGCTAAGGCAGCAAAGTAATGTTCTCATCTCATCACAAAGGAGATGAGTCAATGATGTGGACCTAGAGGTGTACTCATTGAAATTATTGATAGGATTACTGGAGAGTCCTTCCCAGCATGGACATTCTTTCATGTACCTGCATACTCTGATTTTCATCACAATCAGCCTTGCACAAAAAAGTCGATCCTCACATTGTCACACCCAGGAAGAACCATCAGTAACAATGCATGCTGTGCAGATCCACCTGGACAATTCTAGACAGCAAAGCATGGCAATAGGAATGTGCCTCCAAGGCACATTTTGGGATATAAGTATCCCCAGTTGCATGTCCCAGTGTGCTCCCTTGTACTTTACACTGGGAACTCCATCAGACGCTCCAACAAACCATCTTCATGCTTCCTTGTAAACTCCACCATGTGCTATACTTGGGACTCCATCCAGCAACCTTTGTGTTTCTCGTATGCTATACTTGGGACTCCACTGAGCATTCCATATGCTCTCCTGCAACCTATGAAGAACTTGAAATCACTATCTGGATCAGTCCTTGCACCAATCCATCCAGCTTGCCTCGCACCTATAGGAGGCTGGACCCACAGAGAAGCCATTCTTGTCGGCATCTCTTCTTATACTAATCCTTGCAACCTTCCTAATTTCCACCACGCTGAAGAGTGAGATTCTGCAGCCCAGAAATCTTGTTGTCCAGATCAGGTAAATATGAGTCTTAGCCTCTGCTTGGGCCCTGAAACTATGTCTGCTTCCCTTTCTTAAATCCAACCCCATCTCTCAAGTCTCTTTATCTTGCTCGCCTGGGAAACTAACACAATTAGACCTTAAGCTAAAATGCCTCATTGCAGTTGGTTTATTTAGAAACATACTTTATTGCTCTTTAAGTTAGAAATGCCTCATTGTAGTAAAATTGCTCAGTACATTTTTATTGCTTTAACCACACCATTCTTTTCCTTTATCCCCTCAAATAAATTCTTTTGATTTTGTAACTCCTCTCCAGCGTTTGCTTACAGGCACCTGTTATGCCTTTGGCCATTCTTTCCCAGCTTCTATATATTTAATTTTCTTGGGACCATGCATGCCCAGGACTTGGCGGCAGAACTCTCGCGACACGCTGCAAGAGTTTGGGACTGACGGAAATGGCGCTTGCGGGTTCGAGGATCCCAGAGGAGGAGGCTGAGGGGGTGCCGCTCCAGCGGCTGGGGGCAGCTAGCGAGGGGCGGCGAGAGGAGAAGAGGCAGTGGGCAGCTGAGCCGCACCACCGAGAGGAGCCAGGCTGGGCGGGTGGCGGTGGGCTCCCAAAAATGGCCGGGCGGAGGCTGGCGCAGAAACTGGGGCTATTGTGGCAGGCATGGGGGCTGGAAGGGGGGAGAGAGGTGGCAGCGGCAGCGGGCCCTGGCAAAGGAGGCAGCCAGCGAGTGAAAATGACTGGGAATAGATTAGGACAGAAGGGGGAGAAGTGGCGAGGAGAGACTAGAGGCGCAGTCAGGGGCGTAACTACCATTAGGCAAGGGGAGGCGGCTGCCTGGGGGCCCCCACACCTCGAGGGGCCCGCCAGAGGCAAGTCACATGACTCCCCAACACCCGCAAAGCTTCTGTGCAGTGGAAAAGCCAAACCCAAGTTTTGAGCAAAGGCTGCATGCATGCAGCAAAGTCCTTGTCTGCAGAAGCAACTCTGAGCAGGGAGCGCTCTTCCCCATGGTGGGGTGGAGGGACGGGGTTAAAGCGAGGGAGTGGAGTTTTCTAGAGAAGCTGGCATAATGGGGATGTGAGTGTGAGTGCACTATATATTGTGAAGTGTGTGTGTGTGTGTGTGTGTGTATCAGCGAGGGGCCCATTTTAAAATTTGGTCTCTGGGCCCACTCCAGCCTTGTTATGCCCCTGGGCGCAGTCTTTCTATTTCAAGACCCAACTTTACTTTCACTTACATGTGAGTAAGTAAGTTTGATTGATTAAGTGCCGTCACTTCAATGTTGACTCTTAGTGACCACACAGATAGAAGTTCAATATATGTCCTCAAATTTGCTGCCTGGCGTGACCTGCTTCTCTTGTTTCATAGTAGGACCAGTCCCACCTACAAGCTCCCCAAGGTAGGGAGTTCCATAACATTGCCATCACTGCTGAGATGGCTTTGCTTCTCATCTCACTTATCTAACATAGGCTGCATTTGCATGTAACTTGGGAATGTGGGTCCAATGTACCCACAGATCCACCCTGCCCACCCTCATGGGGTTCTGTTGGCATTTGGACGTAACCAGCAGGACCTTCTCTGCAGCCAGGGAGCCTGCAGAGAGGAGGGGGAACTGGCTGTGTGGACTTGCTTCTGGAATGAAGAACAGCCCTGGCAGCCCATCACAGCTGGTGTGAGGGGGGAGCTTCGTTCTTCAACTCCTGTTAGAGCTCAATGGGGCTGTAGTTTAGCATTTGGACATAATGCTGGCACCTTGAAAGCTCAGGCAGGAGTGGCGAAACTCACTTCAAACCAAAGGTTCAAATTGGAGTTTTGGGAGGTAAACCTTGGGTCACTTTTGTGTTTGAACTGTGGTTTCACACATTTGGATGTACTAGAAATTCAACCTCGGGCCCCTTCAACTCCATTATCCCTTTATTTGCGAATGGGGCCATAGTGAAAAACAGGATTCAGAAGAAGGCTCCTTCCAAGGTAGTGGCCTGGAAGGTTCATATGGAAGAAGATGCTCCCTAAAGTAAACTGGGCCTGGGCAATCACATCCTTTAAGGACCAAAACCAGTATATGGAATTGTGCCCAGAAATCAGTTGGGAGCCAGGCGAGTGCTTTCAGTATGGCTGTTATATGCTCCCATGGCTCCCTCCTTCTAATAAGCATACTGTCGTATCCTGAACTAATTGGGAGCTACAAACAATCTTCAAAAGCAGGCCCATTACAGCAGTCTAGCCTGGAGATTATCAAGACATGGGTCACAGTGGTCAGGTCTTCCTTCTCTGTGTGTGGTCACAGCTAAGAAAAGATATATAAGTTGGTAAAATATATGTGACTAAGTCATGAGGGTAGCTCTGTCAATCCCTGCCCAAAGCTTCAGCACCATTTACCGCCACAGCCAAAGCATCTCTTGGTGAATCATAATTAAGTTTAAAAAAAAATAAATACTGGGTTAAACAGCCAATCTGCTATACACTGTGGTAAACTGGAATATATGAATGAGCTGCAAAATGTAATAGACTGATAAGGCTGTACTTCTAATTATAACACAAAACAATTTTCTTCCACAGAAAATGTGTTCATGTCAACTCTGAATGTCATAGATTTGGCCCTTTAATCCTTTCACTCTGGAGAGTAATCAGAAGTCGTTCTCTTGCTTGGAGTCCTATTCCCTCAGCTAGAGCTATGAATATCATGATTAGAGTGGAAATCTGCTTTTTGCCTGCTTCTGAGCAGTTACATATTGCTGGAGGAATTGCTCTCTGCTGACTCACCAGTGTCCACCTTAGCACTTTTTGCCTCTAGGGCAAGCTGTTGGTCTTAATCATAAATTGAGTACACAAGCAAGAATAATTAAAGAGCAAACTGTAATTACGAGCATGATCCAAAGGGAGCCAAGCCATCATTAAACCAAGGAGTTAGGTTTCCTATTAGCGCATTTAGGATTAACAATAAACAGTCCTGTTGATCTCAATAAATACTCCATTACAAGGACTTTTTTTGCCTTCTTTTACAGCAGGCTAAGTGGCCCGACTTTAGGGGCCATTCTGCTGACTTCCTTTTCTGCTGCCTCTGCTTTCTTTTTGCTGAACTGCAGTCTGTCTGCTTGATCAGACTTTGGTTTCTAGAGAACAAATCTATACTTCAATGCGCCAAGGGATCTTGCAATGGTGTATAATAAAGTCTTTGTCAGTGATTGGCTGAGCAGCCCTAATGTCACAGAGAGGATGGGGTGGACAGAAGGGTTTCTCACTGTCATTGGCTGAACCGCTCTGATCTAACAGAAGGGCATGGCAGAAAGAAGGTTCAAAACAAGGGTTGGTAACAACAGAAGAGGCAAGGACCTGAGAAGTCAGCAGCTAACCAAAGAATAGAAGCCTAGAGTTGGAAGAAGAAATGGACCACAGTAATTAAGAGCAAAGGTGAAGGCCAGACAGAGGGAGCCTGAGAGGGGAAAGAAAAATGGGATAAATAATGACAGAAAAGAGAAGTGCATATGGTCAGGAGGGGAGCTGCAGTGGTGAGAAATCATACATTGACATGTTTACAGCAATGGGCATGTCTTATTTCTCTTTTATTTTATTCCTCCTGCTTTGCAAAGATGATCAAACTTTATAAAATAATGGTAAACTGTCAAACTATATTCCCCCCCCCCCGTAGAGCATTCAAGTATTTCTGCCTCTCTCATCCCCTATTATTTCTTCTACATTTTTACAGTGTATTGAGGTGATCAGATTAGAAAAAGCTGTTTTCCTCTTTGCAATATCAGATGAATGAGGCTTGGATGCATTATGATATATTCTGTCTCCAATGTGTCCCTTCCTAATCTCATCTGTTAGGGGTTGATGTGTATGGAACACACTGTAAAATTATGTAGCACCCAGCAACACACATTTACTGTAATAGAAGCCTGGGAACTGCCAGATATTAAAACAGTGAGCTTTCAATTGACCTTCACAAGAATTTCCGAGAGGACTGCAGAAGAACCTACAGTAGGAGACCTTTTTTTAAAGACCCCACAAATGCAGGTCACTAACACAGCTTTATAAATAATTTTGAATACATGCATGAATAATGCACATTTTATTTTTGAACTGAACTGACTACCTATTTAACACAGGCCTGCATGCTCTGTGAACCACCAAGCACTAACCTGCTTGGTTAGCTCTTTTGACTAACACCACCCCAGTTGAGCCTATGATGGTCTTCTACACATGGCTGGTATGCTGTGTTTGTCATAGTAGATCAGCAGCTTTGCAAATTTGTTTTCATAGATTGAGCCCTCAGCACTTTGCTGAAGGACTTCAGTTTGCGATAGAAGTTATAGCTCCTCAACATTTTATGTTAACATAAAATATTGGGGATGGGTGACTCCAGCTATAGCCAGTTCCAGGTTTTTGGATCCAGGATCCTGACAGAGATAGGCCAGTATCACTGATGGCAATGAGGAGGATGTGGGGGTGGTGACAGCAGCAGTGACGGAGTGCTAGGCTTTGCTAGGCCTCGGCCAGGCCTGGTAAGTTATATAGATGATTAACATTATACCATTTAGGGGTGTTGCCAAACCCAAAATTGCAGTTCAGCTTGAATTTAAATTGAATTCAAGCTGAACTGCATGCTGCCAAACCAGTTCAGTCGAACCAACCAGCCAGTCAGGTCCATTTGACCAAACCGGTTCTGCTTAGCATGCTGCCCACACCGCCACTTGCCCCACCCCGCGCAGCCCAGCACTAAAGCATGCATGATCGTCCCTCCTTTACCAAGATGATCAGGGGCCTAGAACACCTTCCTTACAAGGCAAGACTACAATACCAGGGCCTTTTTAGTTTAGAAACATGATAGAGGTCTATAAAATCATGCATGGTGTGGAGAAAGTAGATACATTATTATTGTTGTTTACACAGACAGGTGCTATTGACAGGTTTATTTTATCCAGACATCGAGTCCTTCCCAAGGACCTGGGATGGCTGAATTCTATTGCCAGTTGTTATAGATATCGTCGCAGAATATAGGCTGTTCCCAGTAAAGTTGCTTTTTGTAATTGGCTGATGGTGATTTCTGTGGCCCCTATGGTGTTGAGGTGCTCTTCAATGTGCTTTGGAATTGCACCTAAGGCGCCAATTACTACTGGGATTATTTTGGTTTTCTTCTGCCACAGCCTTTCAATTTCAATTTGTAGATCTTTGTATTTTGTTGTTTGTTCTATTTCTTTTTCTTCTATTCTGCTATCACCTGGTATTGCTATGTTGATTTTCTTTCTTCTCAACTACAGTTATATTTGGTGTATTGTGTGGCAGATGTTTGTCTGTTTGTAGTTGGATGTCTCATAATATTTTTGCATCTTCATTTTCTACAACCTTTTCAATTTTATGGTCCCACTAATTTTTGTGGCTACGGGTAGCTTGTATTTTTCGCAGATGTTCCAGTGTATTATACCTGCTACCTTGTCATGCCTTTGTTATTATTAATTTGATTTCTATACCACCCATCCAAAAATGACTCAGGGCAGTTTACACAGAGAAATAACAAACAAATAAGATGAAATTCTGTCCCCAAAGGGCTCACAATCTAAAAAGAAACATAAGATAGATACCAGCAAAAGTCACTGGAGGTACTGTGCTGTGGGTGGATAGGGCCAGTTACTCTCCCCCTGCTATAAATAAAGAGAATCACCCTGTTAAAAGGTGCCTCTTTGCCAAGGCACCTTTTTTAGTTAGCAGGGGGAAATACAGAAATTTTTCTCGGCCACAAGATGTAATGACAGACAAATGCCTGGATGGCTTTAGGAGGGGTCTAGATACATTCATGGAGGACAGGTCTATCAATGGCTACTAATCTAAGGGCTATAGACCACCTCCTGCCAAGGTATATTTTGCCTCACAAACCTTTGGGAGTTCTTTGAGAGTGTCAACAAGTGTGTGGATCAAGGTGATCCAGTTGACATAGTATACTTGGACTTCCAAAAAGCTTTCGACAAAGTTCCTCATCAAAGGCTCCTGAGAAAACGTAGCAGTCATGGGATAAGGGGAAAGGTACATGTGTGGATTGCTAACTGGTTAAAGGACAGGGAACAGAGGGTAAGGATAAATGGAGAGTTTTCACAATGGAAGGAAGT
The DNA here is from genome assembly GCF_027244095.1 of Hemicordylus capensis. Taxonomy (NCBI): domain Eukaryota; kingdom Metazoa; phylum Chordata; class Lepidosauria; order Squamata; family Cordylidae; genus Hemicordylus; species Hemicordylus capensis. The sequence continues at coordinate 108,118,399 of NC_069661.1, read as the reverse complement.
GTGAAGCGGGGTCCCCCAGGGACCTGTGCTGGGACTGGTGCTTTTTAATTTATTCATAAATGATCTAGAAGTAGGGGTAAGCAGCGAGGTGGCCAGATTGGCAGATGATACCAAACTCTTTCAGGGAATGAAATCCAAAACGGATTGTGAGGAGCTCCAAAAGGATCTCTCCAAATTGAGTGAGTGGGCAACAAAATGGCAAGTTTTGGTTCAGTGTTGGCAAGTGTAAAGTGATGCACATTGGTACGAAAAATCCCAGCTTCAAGTATATGCTGATGGGATCTGAGCTGTTGGTGGCTGACCAGAAGAGGATTCTTGGGGTCATGGTGGACAAAACTATGGTGCGGCCATAGGAGTAGTGCATACAATTCTGGTCCCCACATCTTAAAAATGACATTGTAGAACAGGAAAAGGTGCAGAAGAGGGCAACCAAGATGTTCAGGGGCCTAGAGCACCTTCCTTATGAGGCAAGGCTACAACACCTGGGGCTTTTTAGTTTAGGAAAAAGGCGACTGAGGGGAGACATGATAGAGGTCTATAAAATCATGCACGGTGTAGAGAAAGTAGATAGAGAGAAATTCTTCTCCTTCTCCCATAACACTAGAACCAGGGGTCATCCCATGAAATTGATTGCCAGGAAATTTAGGACCAACAAACAGAGGTACATTTTCACACAAAGCATAATCAACTTGTTGAATTATCTGCCATAAGTTGTGGTGACAGCCAACAACCTGGATGGCTTTAAGAGGTGTTTGGATAGCTTCATGGAGGAGAGGTCTATCAATGGCTACTAGTTGGAGGGCTATAGGCCACCTCCAGCCTCAAAGGCAGGATGCCTCTGAGTACCAGTTGCAGAAGAGTAACAGGAGGAGGGAGGGCATGTCCTCAACTCCCGCCTGTAGGCTTCCAGTGGCATCTGGTGGGCCACTGTGTGAAACAGGATGCTGGACTAGATGGGCCTTGGGCCTGATCCAGCAAGGCTTTTTTAATGTTCTTAAGTGTCCTGCTCAGTGGCAGCTTGATTCCGGCCTCTGCTCATGTGCGGACACTGTGCAAACAGCATCTGCACATACACAGAGGCCAGAACTGAGCTGTTGCGGAGCAGGCCGCTTTGTAGAGGATCATACATGCTTTAGCTATGGGTTATGCCACAGGGGCTAGCGGCAGCATAGGCAGGTAAGCAGACCCTTTAAGTACCTCTTTCAGTCCAGCTGCCCATTCAGCACCAAACGGACTTGCCTGAACTGGGCTTGGTTTGTTTTAATCGCGGACCGAACCTCCCTCAGTTCAGTCCGCGATTGAGCCTCTGAACCGATCAGGTTCAAGGTGAACCGGTTTGGTACTGAACTGTTTTTGCACACCCCTAATACTGTTGCCTAAGATTTGTCCAGACAGGGTATAGTGAGGGTCAGCTATCATATCAGCTCCCACTGCTGATAAAGAAGGGAGGGAGCAGGGACTGTGTGCTGTCTGGTGTGCTGAACAGTCTGGTGTGCTGATAAAGGCTGATTATATCATTGACCCATGATATTTTGGCACAAGTCCATTGAGGTCCTGTGTGAATAGGACTCTGCTGAACTGGGACACTTCTGAACATGCAATAGATCCAAGAAAGTCCCTTTCCAGGGTTTTTCAACCTTTTCTGTTTTGTTAGGACTTCAGATTTCACAGCAAGATACATCACCAGAGTTCAGTGCCAAAACAAATATGGATACGGCAAATATGTAAACAGGATTCTATCCTAGAGCATAGCATTACACCAAATATTCATATGTTTGTGCTGTCAGCTTAGTTTTTTCTCATGACATTGGCATACAACCTGACTAAATTTACTAGAGGAAGTTCTGTTGAAATTTAATACTCTTTTTGACAACTCCCTGAGTAGTACTAATGAGAAATTCAGTCAGGATGTCAGCCATGATCCCCCAAGCTACTTACTAAGAAAATACACCAATAAGCTTTGGTTTTTGATCATTTGTCAGTCACACTGAAAACTTGAGTCACCAAGAAATTTGAAGTGAATTTGGGGGTTCCTCTTCAGGCAGAACATCTGAGGAATTTTAAGAGAAGCCCACTGAGTTTTTGCTAAGATTAGTGTAAACAATCAGAACATGGTGAGGGTGGGCAGTCCTGCATATTCCTAGTGTATCACTGGATGTGAAATTTTTCATGAAAAGCTGGTAAAATGTCTGAAAAATGTTGATGGAAGACAGAACACTTGGATAAAATGAGTGAAGTCTCTCAAGAGAGTTCCACACAACTTTATTGCAGACTAAAAGGTAATCCACCTTGCTCTGAGCTGCTCTGTCCCTAAAGTGGTAGGAAGGAGAATCTTACACTATCCACAAGTTTTCTACAACCCACTTGTTAGTGCCAATCAAAGCTCAAATTAGCATGAGGAGCAGAGTGGGCCTGAATCCCATACCTTTTGTTATCGCCTTCACCCCAGCTACTGTTTTAGAACGCTACAGGGAAGCATATTTGATTAAAGTGGATGGTGGAGGAGGGTTTGAAGGGGTTGGGTATGTGGCTTTCATTAAGCACTCCTCTCTTTCCTCCCACAGTTTTCAAACTGGTTCCAGTACATGGTGCAACAGGGTAGTAATTTGCCTAGGGATCAAGAGGTTGCTGGTTTGAATCCCCGCAGGTATGTTTCCCAGACTATGGGAAACACCTATATTGTGCAGCAGCGATATAGGAAGATGCTGAAAGGCATCATCTCATACTGCACGGGAGATGGCAATGGTAAACCCCTCCTGTATTCTACCAAAGAAAACCACAGGGTTCTGTGGGCACCAGGAGTCGAAATCAACTCGACGGCACACTTTACCTTTACCTTTTCCAATGTAATAGTTCAGAATCTTGCCTTTAAAATCATTCTCACCTTCGTATTTGAATTTTGTGCATATATGATTACATGCCATATATGCTATTCTATATTCTAGCAATATCATGCAATGTATTTGTTGTCTTTGTTTTAAATACCCAAGTAATAAATAATAAAGCACTGGCCCAGGATATCTGCAGAGGCTGAACAAGAAAGGATTCATAGCTAAGCTTAAAATTCCAAAACTGGCTTTTAAAAATGAGTTCCATTCATTTCATAATAGCTGACCCCCCCAATTTTGTGGGGTTTTTTGCATTAATATATAAGAAATCAAGATGTTTTATTATCTTTCTGAAAATTAGTGGGTGGTTTTTTTTTTTTGCATAATATACCAATTCTTTTATGGTCTTTTAAGTCTATTGATGATATAAAAATTGATTTTTTTAATGCCAAGGATCTCTAAAGCAGACATTTTTCAAAATGCACTCAGTTCTCTTATTGATTGAAATTTATTAAAGTTTAATCAACCATCCCAATCAAAGTTCACTAGGTGACTTTATGAAGTGATAGATCCTTGAAGCATCACCATGATATTACCATCTGATATTCTAGATTAAAAACAGGCCATCATTTATAACTTCAGGATTTACTAACAATTATCATAAAGACAGTGGGCAACATCCAGACTAAGTCAGCCATGCCTGTCCCATTGAAATTATTGGGACTTAAGTTAGTGATGACTAACTTGTCTCATTGATCTCAGTGGATTTTAATATACCATTTTTAGTTTCCAAAATAATCCCAAAAAATTATCTACTTCCTGGCCAATAATAACTCTTTTTCCTGCTCCCACCCTCATATTAAATGAAGTAGGCAGTAAGTAATAAAGAACACTATAGGGATTCATGATTCAAATAACTGAACTCCAACCTAAATACTATTAAATGTAGTGCTAGCATCACAACTGTTAAATGGTAGATATTCCTTGACTGTGAAGCCTTAATGAATCATCTACGTTTCAGTATGTAGAGGACTGACTCCTTTCCAGTGTTTTAGGGCAAAATCTTTTGCCACTACCATAGCACTTAAAACCCACATTATGTCCAATGTCTAATAATATGCCAAAGGAATATATTCAAGGATTAAACTGAGAGGAGATTATCTCAAGGCAGAGCTACAAGTAGTCAATTCACTGTTCAGCCCCTTTTTCTTGTCAAAAATAAGCAATGATAGGACAAAAACATAACATTTGTGCGAGCGTTTCATCCCATTCAACAGTGATTGTGGCTGGTAATTCCACGTGGATGGAATCTTCCAATGAGCTTGTAAGACAACATTCTGTTGAATGTGGTGTCATCTTAAATCTATAGAAAATATTTTTGATGGCTAGATTAACTTTAAGACAGGTTTCTAATGTAGGAGTTGCATATGTTGTAGGCCAAGATCTGATCTTGCCCCTGGTGTGTCAAGAAGGTGGCCTGTCCTATAGAGACCCATTTTAGGTGATAACTTGGGGCAAGAACTGACAAATCTCGCCCTATGAGGCTGTTCTCACAAGCAGCCAACACTGAGCTAGGGCAGCTAAGCCCAGACTTGGCTGCCTGTGGGAACTGCTGGAAGCTGACCAGCTCCTGGCAGCACCTTGGTGGCAAGCCCACCTAGGGAAGCCACCTCTTAAATGAGGTTAAGGAAGCAAGCACTTCCTTAACCCCGTTTACCTGACTATGTGTCAACACTGGCTGCTTTCAGCCAGTGCTGTAACATTGATGGGAACCCGCCCATCACTGGAGGGATCTCCAGAATGTGCCACACATTGGCACACGGCATTGTGGGATTTCTAGGGGCCACAATCATGCATCCCGGCCCCCTCGCTTCCAGACTTCCAGGGGCAGAGTGTCTGAGTGCATGCCCAGCACCAACAGGATGTTCATCTGTGGGGGAGGCAAGCTTTCCAAGACTTCCTTCCTGGCCACTCAGCTGTCCTCACACTTGATTGTGAGAAAGGCCCCAATGTGTGCTTTTAAGCCAGGTCAGCAGTTGAAGTGAGAACAATGCTGCATTTTAGCCAGATAAGTGCTGGTATATAGGAGGAATTTTCACGATATTGTCTGTTGCTGGAACTGTAGAGCTCTCAAGTTATGAAATCAGGAGGATAGGAGGGAGACTGATTAACATTGTTGAATGAAAATGTATTGTGTACTGAAAACAATGGTTTCTTTCTCGGTTTCTTTTCCTTGCCTTCATCTAGTTTAAAATGCCTGATGCCAGAATAAACCTCTTTAATTTATTTTAGAATAGTCGCTGGCTTACATGTCCCATGGCATAACATGGGCAGTGCCATTCCTGCCTGAACCACTAAAGTAAAGGTAAAGTGTGCCTTTGAGTTGGTGTCGACTTCTGGTGACCACAGAGCCATGTGGTTTTCATTGGTAGAATACAGGAGGGGTTTACCATTGGCATATCCCATACAGTATGAGATGACGCGTTTCAGCATCTTCCTATATTGTTGATGCCCGATATAGGTGTTTCCCATAGTCTGGGAGACCTACCAGTGGGGAATCAAACTGTCAACCTCTGGCTTGCTAGTCAGGTCATTTCTCTTATGCGCCATTAGGTGGCTGCCAGAACCACTGCAGGGCTCTAAAATACACAGTGATGCTGCAAATGGGCAGTACCATGACTGCTGCTACGTAGATGATCACATGTTGCTCATGTCTTTCATTAGGAATAACATAAGTTGTGCACAACATGGCAGCATTCCTGGTCCAGACCCCATGTGCAGCAACATTGCTGAATGTAATAATAATAATAATAATAATAATAAGAATAAGAAGAAGAAGAAGAAGAAGAAGAAGAAGAAGAAGAAGAAGAAGAAGAAGAAGAAGTTAAAAGAAAAATTGGAAGTGAATACACCAGGAGAGTGAGAAAAATCCTAAAGTCAAAACTCAATGGCAGGAATACCATACAAGCCATAAACACCTGGGCTATACGTATTATCAGGTACACTGCAGGAATAATAGACTGGACCCAGGCAGAGCTAGAGACGCTAGATCATAAGACAAGGAAAATCATGACCATCAATCATGCTCTGCACCCCTGCAGTGATGTCGATAGGCTAAACCTCCCTTGCAGCTCAGGTGGAAAAGGAATGCTGCAAGTCCATCAAATAGTAGAGGAGGAGAAAAGAGGCCTTGAAGAATATATCAAGGACATTGAAGAACATGCACTTAAAATAGTCAATAATGAGAAACTGTTAAACACTAATGAAACAAAGCTGGCCTACAAGAAAGAACAAGCCAAGAACCGAACAGAAAAATAGAAAAATTAGCGACTGCATGGTCAATATTTGCACAATATGAGTGGAAAATCAGACATCACCAAGACCTGGCAATGGCTTAAGAATGGCAACTTGAAGAAAGAAACAGAGGGTTTAATACTGGCTGCACAAGAACAGGCACTACGAACAAATGCAATAAGAGCAAAAGTCAAAAATATATACAACAAACAGCAAGTGCCACCTTGGTAAAGAAGCAGATGAAACAGTGGACCACCTAATCAGCAGTTGTAAAAAGACTGCACAGCCTGACTACAAACAAAGACATGACAAGGTAGCAGGGATGATACACTGGAACATCTGCAAAAAATACAAGCTACCTGTAGCCAAAAACTGGTGGGAGCATAAAATTGAAAAGATTGTAGAAAATGAAGATGCAAAAATATTATGGGACTTCCGACTACAAACAGACAAACATCTGCCACACAATACACCAGATATAACTGTAGTCGAGAAGAAAGAAAAACAAGTTAAAATAATCGACATAGCAATACCAGGGGATAGCAGAATAGAAGAAAAAGAAATAGAAAAAATCACCAAAATACAAAGATCTACAAATTGAAATTGAAAGGCTGTGGCAGAAAAAGACCAAAATAATCCCAGTGGTAATTGGCTCCCTAGGTGCAATTCCAAAACAACTTGAAGAGCACCTCAACACCATAGGGGCCACAGAAATCACCATCAGCCAATTACAAAAAGCAACTTTACTGGGAACAGCCTATATTCTGCGATGATATCTATAACAACAGCAACAACATTGACAATAAAATTCAGCCATCCCAGGTCCTTGGGAAGGACTCGATGTCTGGATAAAACAAACCAGTCAATAACACCTGTCTGACTGTGTAAACAACAACAACAACAACAATTAATAATTAATAATATTCACATAATTACATTTTATTAATAATAAAAACAAACAACTTTATTTGTTAGCTGCTCCATATTATTCTCTGGGCTGCTCACAATCTCTGTTTTAGTGCCCCACAGTGGTGCAGGCAGGTCTGGCACTGCCCACATTACACTGCCGAACAGGTAAGTCAATGTGTCAGTGCTCTGTGAGTGAGTGAGTGAGTGAGTGAGTGAGTGAGTGTGTGTGTGTGTGTGTGTGTGTGTGTGTACCCGCCCGCGTGCCTGGCTACACATTGGTTAGCCCACTTGTGAAAATAAAAGACCAATTTTCATATGTAACCTTGACTCATAATTTCACTTAATCTGTAGTTTATCAAGTGCCATTTCCATTATAGTGTAGCAAACAGAATTTGGTTTGAAATCAAGCCAGTTCAAACTCAAACTCTGCTTTGGTTTGAAGGCTCAACCCTGGACAGGATTGGTTCCAGTTCAGTCCGAGGTAGAGCTGAACTGCTTGTGCTGGTTCAGGCCTGGTTCGAGGAGGGTAGGGGGCTTCCCTAACTTAGTAAAATTGTTTTACTAACTAATTAGTAAATTAGTTAGTTACATAGGAACATAGAAACATAGGAAACTGCCATATACTGAGTCAGACCATTGGTCTATCTAGCTCAGTATTGTCTTCACAGACTGGCAGCGGCTTCTCCAAGGTTGCAGGCAGAAAGTACTTACTCCCAGTGGCAGCTGCTGCGGCAACTGCAGAGGTGTAGTTAGTACACTGCAGTAGCTGCCCCTATCCCCGCTGGCCTTCCCTGAGTCACCTGGTCGCAGCACCTTTTCAAATGCGGTGGCCATGGTTTTGGCCCATGTGCATGAGAAGAGACCAAAAAACATGACTGTTGCATGCATGCAGAGGGCCAAAATGGGTCCAAAATGGGCTGAACCTTACTGGGGAGAGTCACGGGGAGGCTGGCGGGGTTATGGGGAGCCACCCCAACCCCCCACGGCCACCACAGTACCCCCTGCGGCCACTGACAGGGGTAAATACTTTGGTTTTACTAACTTAGGGAAGCCCCCAGCCCCCTCGAACCCAGCCTGAACTGGTTCAAATTTGAGCTGTGCTGGGCCCCGGTCTGGAGATGAGCAAAACAGAACTGGACTGGTTCTAATCTGGTTCACATTCGAACTGAACTAGAAAAATCGGCTTTGTGCATATCCCTAATACAACATTGTATGTGCTGTAAAGCTTTTCCTTGTATTTATGTCAGTGGTTGGGGGTGGGGTGGGGTGGGAATCACAATTCTCCAATGCAGTGAAAGCAGCTGCAGGGCCAAGTATAAGCTGATTTTAAAATGGAAGCTGGAAAGAAATTGATCAAAAGCAAGTCTGTATCAGGAGGGACACCTTAAATGTTCATAGCACAATGCATCATATCAGTATTGCTTCCAAAAGCCCAGTAGGTAGGTTAGTATTATGAGTTCCATATTGTACATAGGGGACTGAGACAGAGAAATAGTAGCTCGCCTATAACTACTTCCTGAACTCATAGCAGAAATGAGATGCTTATGAGAAGCCCCTGCTAACTGAGCAAAGTGGTGGATCTCTTACATTATGCAGGGGAAGAGCAACTGTCCCTATCCAACCCCAGCATGCCATCGAAAAACAGCTATTGGGAAAAGGGGGGGCAGGCCAATTCGGCCCAGAAGGCCTCCCCTTCCGCCCTTCTTCTCCTCTGATGAGGATGATGACTTGGGTACCATGCAAGCACTTATTGCGAGGCTTGAAGCTCTTGAGAAAGTCAAGCAGAGGCCTCCAGGGCCCTGATCCTGGCAGCTCTTCTGGGGTTCCTGCTCAGCCTAAGCAGGATACAAAGGTGGCAAAAGATGTTAAATTATTACAGTCCCTTTCTGATCACTTGGCCAGGTTGGAGGATGAATTAGTTTCACCTGCACCTGTGCCAGGTGATCTGACCCAGGACTCCAACCTTCTGCCATCTGTGCCTCCTCCAGTTCCGGAGCGGGGACCTCCTGCTGACCATGGGACAGGTGAGGAGCCTATGGGAGTTTGGCCTTGGCCTATGGGCCAATTTGGGTTTTACTCCCCAACCTTTTCTCTGGGGCAGCCTGACACCTTTGCTGGTCCTCAAGGTTGGATAGTGGGGGCATTCCCTGGGCAGCAGTTTCCTCCTTGCTGCTACCAGGTTTGGCAGAGTGGGGCTTGCCTGGCCAAGGAGCTTGATCTGTACGGCTCTGCTGCTCAACACCCCGCCAGCAGACCACTATCCTTTAGATGGTGTTTCTGTGCCTCTGGGAGATCATCTTATCCCTGCTCCCAAAGAAAGGGTCTGAAGAGGGAAGTATGTAGATGTCTTCCAGCTCCTGTTAAGGGAACCTAAGGTGGTTCCTAAAGAAGGTGAGAGGCTAGGGAACATAAAAAGAGCAAGAAGAAACCACTAGAGTGTAACTGGGCTAATTTGCTTTTGGCCTTCTCTATCTTTATGGGGTTGGCTTTGCAGGTTCAGCCGACTAGGGGTCCAGCCCTTGTGAAATATTTCAACATGATTCAACACTATGGATTTTTCGGGGAACTCATGGCAGAGTTACAGCCAATTATTTTTTTTTGTATGAGGGCAGCCTTAGAATCTGTCCTCCCATGAGATAGGCAGCACCCCCAGTTGTGACAGCAGATTGTGACCCATTTGCGCCCCATGCAATGCAAGCATGTTGACAGTAGCCATTTGATTTTCAGGACTCTAGCAACAGTTCCTACGGTTGGCATTGGCAGCCAGTTGGTTCAACCACAGCTGGTGTGTTGGGATTTCAACACAAGAGGGCAGTGCATGCCGGCAAATTCCTCCACAACTGTGGGTAGGGATGTGTATGGAACCACGGAGGTGTGGTCTGGCACTGGGGGGAGTGTGGCTTTAAGGGCGGGGGATAGTACTCCCCCCCCCCCGCCGCTCTTCCCCCTCTGGCGCTGGACTTTGCTAAAATGTTTTTGGGGCGGCAAAGTTCCTTCCTGCCAGCCTTGCCCCCGTCGTTGTCTGCAGAGTTTGCAAGCAGTAGAAGCTGGCGCCACACATGTGCCCATCACACTGCGCTCACGCTGCCGCTGCGCGCATGCCACATACATCATTGTGATGCATGTGGCGCGCGCGCTGGTGACAGGCGCACGCGTGCCTCAACGAGTGCATGTGTGGCACCAGCTTCTGCTGCTTGCAAACTCTGCAGACAACGACGGGGGCAGAGGTGGCGGGAAGGAACTCTGCCACCCCAAAAACCTTTAGCAAAGTCCACGCCAGAGGGGGAAGAGTGGCGGAGGGGGTAAGTACTACACCCCCACCCTTAAAGCCACACTCCCCCACCCGCTGGACCGCCAGACCGGCCGAATTACAAACCAGTCTGGAGGCCTCTTGCATGGCCCCGGACCGGTCCATGCACACCCCTAACTGTGGGTTCCGTGGGGGCAAGCACCCCAGTACTAATGGTTCAAAAATTCAGAGTTTCCGTAGCAGGAGTGATGCTGGTCAGGGCAAAAAAGGGGGTGGCACCAGTGCCCTGACCCACTCTGGAAAATGGACCTACTCCCATTAAGCTTCTGGCCCTTAGGCAGCTGCTGACTGAGTATCCACAGCTCTGCCAAGCAGCTTATCCATTGGCTGGCTTTACTGAAGGTTTTCTATATCCAGCGCATCTCCTAAGGAGCACATGTTTCCTCATAATTTAAAATTGGTTCAAGGCAAGGAGGATATTGTGCTCCACCAGATGTGGCCTTAGGTAGGGTTCAGGGGCCATTTGAGTCCCCTCCCCTTCCCAACTTGCGTATTTTGCATTTTGAGCTTTTCCCCAAGAAGACCCCTGGGGAGTTCTGGTTGATACATCATCTGTCATTTCCCAGGGGCTCTTTGGTTAACCACGGTATATCAACTGAACTTTGTTCTGTTCATTATACTTCATTTGATGAGGCTGTGCACAAAGTGAGCAGCAGTGGACCAGGGATGCTTTTGGCAATATGCAACATTGTTGAGTCTGCAATGTTTTGTCTCTTGCCTGTGCACCCTATGGATTCTGAGTTGCTGGGTTTTTCATTTCAGGGTATGTACTATGTGGACCGAGCCTTGCCTATGGATTGTTCAGTCTTGTGTGCAGCCTTTGAAGCCTTTACTTTCATGTTGGAATAAGCTTTGCACCAAAGGATGGGATTGATTACCATCGTTCATACATTAGATGATTTCCAGTTTGTTGATCTACGGGCATCTAGACAATGTGCTTTTTTGTTGAGCACATTCATGGAACTATGTTTAGAGTTAGGAGTGCCCCTGGTGAAAGATAAGACAGAGGGTCCAGATGTTATGTTTACTTTCCTGGGTACAGAACTTGATACAGTGATGGGCTATGAGAGGCTGCTTTGTGTCAAGTTACTCATACTGGCTGCTAAGGTTCATGAGTGTTTGGCTGTTATGAAGGTCACTCCTGGGCATCTTAACTTTGCCTGCTGGGTGGTCACCCATGGCAGGGCCTTTTTGAGGGGTCTTTTGACACCACCAAGGGGCTCTAGAAGCCCCATTATAGGATTATGCCCACATGAGGCAAGACAGGAACCAGACAGGATGCCACTGTGGCTATAGAGCTTTGGCATGTGGAAGCCCAAAGAACAGTGTGGGCATCACTGGCTCCAAGCACCAAGGCAGGTTATGCTAGGAAGGTTAGGGTTTTTCAGTCCTACTGAACACAAGTAGGATTGGCGGAGGCGTGGCCAATAAAATACCTAATGCACTAGTTGGCGCATCTTTGTTCTGCTGGGCTTTTCTCCAATATGCTGGCTGGGTATTTTGCTGCCTTGGCTTTTTATTCTAAGGCTCAAGGTTTGGAGGATTCTACACAGGACGGTAGGGTCAGGCAGATGGTTAAAGGCGGGCTTGTGAGTTCCCCTCTCAACCTGATTCCAGGTGGCCTGAAATCCTGGAGTCTATCCTGGAGCTCCTTCCTTCCCTGTATACGTCCTCCTACAAGGCTACCTTGTTTAGGACAGCTGTTGTTGTTTTTTGTTGTGTTTTGGCACATTCATGGCTTCCTAACTGTTTCCTAGCGGAAGGTTGGGGGTTGTGTCACAGATGGTGCAGAGTCAGAATGTGCAGTTGCAGCTTCAGCAGGTCACCATTTTTATCCATTTTTCTAAAACCATTCATCAGGGCAGGGGCCAGCTACTTATGTTCCGTGCAACTGTGGCTTCAGCCTTGTTCCGATCAGGGCTGTGGAACGTTATCTGGTTATCTGGTTGGCCGGTGGGCACTGTTCCCTCCAACAGGGATTCCCAGATGTTGTTCACTACAACTCCCAGCATCCTCAGCTGCAGTGACCTTTGGCTGGGGATTCTGGGAGTTGTAGTCAACAACATCTGGGAATCCCTGTTAGAGGGAACACTGCCGGTGGATGTTTTCTCTCTACGTTGTTTTAGGACATGGTCAGCTGCACAACTGGCCTCTCCCAAATGTGACATTATGCAGCTAGGGTGCTGCCACTTGCAAGTTTATAAGTACTACATATGCTAGTGGAGTTCCTGTTGTTTTTTCTTGGCAGGTACCAGGCTGCCTTTCTGGTGAACCAGGGTGCTGATCATTGTGCACTCCATTGTATTCTGGGCTCACAAGCGAGTGAGAGAGACTGACTTTGGGACCCAATTTGGGCTGAGCCTGCATACATCGATCTCATCGATCAGTAGGAGGGGCATGGTCTTCAATCAGCTACTGCCTGCAGTTTGGGAGTTTCTGGAGGTGTCTTCAGATATTGCAGATATTGTTTTGGTATCTCCAGATATTCTCCAGATATTGTTTTGATGCACCTGGGAGAAAATGATTTGGGAGACAGGTCAGGTATAGCCTTTCTGCATCAGTTGGTGAGGGATTTGGAGGTTATTAGCAGTGGGGTGCCTGGAGTCCTTGTCCTCCGGTCTGCTCTGTTGCAGCACCATGTTTGGCAGCCTGGTAAGATTGACTGCGTCCTTAAGAAGGTCAAGAGGGACCTGGGGCAATTCATTTCATTGCTGGGTGGGGGCTCTGTATATCACCCAAACATTGTTTTCTCCCACCCTGTTCCAGGCAGATGTGGTTCAGATTTTTCTTTGTTAGACTTGCAGAAAGGATTGGCGGCAGTTTTGAATGGGTGGTGGGTGGTAAAGGGGCCAAACTAGGCTGACCCTTCATGTGGCAGGTACAGTGTGGTTTATAACAGTATCTTAGGGTTTGGTAAGCACCTACAGGCATGTGTTTGGCATAGTGAGTTTGTCTTATGATAGCAAGCATGACTTGTCCCCTTAGCTAAGCAGAGTCTGCCCTGGTTGCCTATGAATGGGAGATACGATGCATGAGCACTGTAAGATATCCCCCTCAGGGGATGGACCCGCTCTGGGAAGAGCAGAAGGTTCCAAGTTCCCTCCCTGGCATCTCGTAGATGGGGCTGAGAGAGATTCCTGCCTGCAACCTTGGAGAAGCTGCTGCCAGTCTGTGTAGACAATACTGAGCTAGATGGACTTATGGTCTGACTCAGTATATGGCAGCTTCCTATGTTTCTCTGTTCCTTGCTGGTCCCTAGAGGCTTTGCAGCTCAGGAAGCTCTGGATGAGGAATTACTCATAACTCTTAGGGAATCACCAGCCTTAAAGGCTTGGCGGCTTGGGGATGGTGAATCCTAAGGGAGGTGCCTTCACATTAGGTGGGCTAAGATGGGCAGCAATCATCCATAGGGTTGATGCTGACTGGAGCCAAGGTATGTTGATCTGTGCATCTAGGTGGGACTTACATGGCCGCAGCGAGTCCTTAGTTTCCGCACTGTAGATGGTGAAGTGTTTATCCTCTTTTTTCCATTATCAAAATGATAATCAATAAATTTGTGGTCCAGTTTTACTCCATCTCTGTGTCTTGTGTCTTCATTGGGTCTGGGTGCAACAGCAATTTTTCTTGCACACTCCAGGGCCAAATACACCTATTTATGATTCGGGCCTGCATGCTTGATTTTTCTAAGAGGAATAATACACACTGGAGCTACAATCCGAATTGGAATCACAGTGAGGAAGTTGGGTGGGGGGGCGGTAACAGTTGTGCTTCTTGCTGCCACCATGGTCCCAATCCATGAGTCACATCTAGACCAGGAACTCATGCAGAAACAAGAGCAAAGTCTCCACTGAAGGAAGTGAATTCTGGCACAGTCTGAGGGCCAAATATGCCTATTGTGTGTTTGGAGTCTGTATGTTTTATTTTTATAAAACAAATAGCCTATGTTGGAGACCCAATCTGGGTTGGGATCATGGTGGGAATGCAAGCTTTTCTTCCGGAAGCAAACAGCAGCTGTGAAGAAGGGGGATCCAGTCCAGAATCATGAGGGGGCAAAGGCTTAATGCCATCTCCCCCCATTGCTATCTCTATCTGAATCTCCCCACATGTAATTAATATTCTAAAAATTCTCAATAACTTCATAAATGTATTAGCTAGTGAAGAGTAAAGTATTTCCAGTGTAATTCAGCTATTAGAACTCTAGGAAACATGCACACATTCCGCTGCACGTTCTCAGGAGATTAGACATCAAGGGATAAATACACATGTGTGAATCAACCTTTATCTGCAGACTCACAGTTAGCAAGAATTTGTGTATTTTGTGTTGTTGTTTTTAACCTGGAGCCACCATGGAGCATCTTTCACTTTAACTTTCAGACATACTGAATGTAAAATGCACTATGTGAATTTCTCCAAGAAGCGTGAAATCAAGTTCCAGTTTTTCAATCTAGCATTTCCCTCCCTGGAGCAGCAAATGCTGACTGACTAGGGATACATGGTCAGCAGCACACCAATAAAAGCCTGCTAATTTATTTATTTATTTTTGCGAGCAAGACTGTTCAAACATTTAGGTGGTGGGGGTGGGGTGGGGGAGAGCAACTTTTCAAAATGATAGTTCAAGGTGGTGAATGCCATCTGGGCTTTGCACATTTAAAAAAAACAACAGGAGAGGATAATATTTACATTCTGATTATGAGAAATATTTCAGAAAGGGAGGCACCAGGTGTGCACATCTTGTGACCCACCAAGCTAAGCACTGTCCATTAGCCACGTATAGTGACACACCAGGGGCTCAATAAACATCCTGGTTTGTCTGTCTGCCTGCTATTGAATACGAGCGGGGAAGAGGGCATGAAGCACCTGGCTGGACAGAATGCATAACTAGCATGAACTGCATTCAGAGTCAGACAAGTGTTGGAACCAAACATTTTCCAAAGGAAAATTCAGAGCGAATTTCAGGGATTCCATCCCTCTCCCAACTTGAAAACAATTTTAACTCCCTGTTCGGTGCAGGAAATGGTGGCAGCATCCCTGACAGATTACCATCTGGCCACGGTTTGATAACCTTTAAAGAAGGAGAACCCACCACTGCACAAGGCAGACTGTTCCATTGTTGGACAGCTCTTGCACCTAGAAACTTCCTCCTAATGTCCAACCTGAATCTGCTTCCTTGAAATATCAGCCCATTGGTTCTAGTCTGGCCCCAGGAGTGACAGAACAAGTCTGCTCCATCTTCTCTGTGACAGCCTTTCAATTATCTGAAGACGGCTATCATATTGTTCCTTCATCTTCTGTTCTGCGGGCTAAATATATCCACATTTAGCTTTTCCACATAGAGCTTGGTTTCCAGATCCCTCACTGTCTTTGTGGCTCTCGTCTGAACATATTTCAGATGATCAATGTCTTTCATAAAATGTGGTAACTTAAACTGAACACACTTGCTCCCATACTATGCAATGCAACGTTGGAAATAGAAGCCTTATCTGTATTGCCGCTTCAGTGGAAACACTGTTGACAGTCATGCATCAGGGCAGTTCTACTCCGGTGTAATGTTGCACAAATGGAGTGGTGCAATGAGATGCCTATTGGGAATAACGGGTGTCCTGTTGTGTAGACTGTGTGAGGGCACAGAAAGGACAACATGCATTTCTGGGTGGGCAAACTGTGTCCCACGTGTTAGATTTCTGAAACAGAAATGGGAGATGGGGGAGTTGTTTGTCTGAGGGGGTAATCCCCCTCCATCCTCTCTGGAGCCATCCTTGTTACACAATGTTACACTAGAGTGGAGCTGCTCTGGTGTGCATCATTACAGATGTTTCACTATACAGTATGTGAGTGACTATTCCAGTGAGGTGTGATGGCCATTTATTATTTACAATTTGCTATGAAGCATGTGATCTGGCCATTTTATCTATTTCGATTGCCAGTGAGGCTGGTACAAAATTTATTGTGTTTAGTGATTGATTAATCCATTTTATTTTCCTCTGATTCTCATCCTTCTTTGCAGCTATTAAAATGAAGTTGAACTGTATGTTGTATATGAGAATACATGCACTGGAACAGAATTCTGTGCATCTACCCCTGCAGAGTTGGGAACTGTTTGCACGAACTGGTGCTGCACATCCATTTGTCTGCACTCATTTAACAGTTGGGCCTACACATTTGATTGATTGATTAAATGCTGTCAAGTTGGGGCCGACTCTTAGCGACCACATAGATAGATTCTCTCCAGGATTATCTGTCTTCAGCTTGGCCTTTAAGGTCTGCCAGTGGTGCATTCATTGTTGTTGTAATCAAATCCATCCACCTTGCTGCTGGTCATCGTCTTCTTCTCTTTCTTTCAACTTTCCCCAGCATTATGGACTTCTCAAGGGAACTGGGTCTTCACATAATGTATCCAAAGTATGATAGTTTGAGCCTGGTCATTTGTGCCTCGAGTGAAAATTCTGGATTGATTATCATTTCTACTGATTAAGGAGAACAATCAGGGACTAAACTCAGTCTCTACTAACCTTGGCAAGAATATTCGCCAATGATTAATTGGAATAGAAGATAGTATTTCAGAGTTCTATCAATTCTGTTAAGTTAATTGCTGCTTTTGTGTGTTTTTATCCATGTATGGTTTTTTGTATTTGTATATTATATATTTTAATATCAGATTGTTTATATATTTTTAGCTAAATACTTTTAATTCATTTTTAATATGTGTTTTAACTTTTGTAAACCGTCTTATGATTGTTTTAATGAAAGGCAGTATATAAATCTAACAATAAATAAAATAAAGTGCATTGGAGAATGTTCTTTTCCAAGTCTCCCACTCCTCCTTTCCCCTCCAAACAGATGATCAGTGGGAAATTATCAGGGCTCTACATATATGGCCCTGGCTATCCTGCATGTGAAGATGCACATGCATGTGCATGTAAGAAGATATAACAAATCCTTGAGTTTCCTCCAGTTTACTGCGGAAAGGAGTTGCTGCCTCCTGGCTCCGTATAGATGCCAGACTTGTACTGACCAGGCCTTGTTAGAAGAGGAGGGGGAAGAGCAGACCCTCATCCTAGCAGTGATGATGGCCTACAGGAACCATCGCCTTTGTGCAGCAGGACCTGCCTCTTCAACAGAAGCCTCCTTGGAAGAATTCAGAAATACAGGAGATCTAGTGCTCCCTATTAGGACCCCTGTCCCCCCACCCCACCTACCCGCCCCATCACTCCTGAGATTGTGAAAGTAGTGTAGATGTTGACCTAAGGGCAAGCTTCAAGCTGCAAAGTGTTTTTTTCTGCCTGAGGCATCTCTGCAATGGGCTTACTCCTTGAGGGAGAGGCCAGCTCAGACACTTGCCTCAGATCAGGGCCTTGCTTCACTAAACCTTGGGATGGATGCAACCTTTGCTGGTGTAACAGCATCACTCTAGGAGCTCTAGATTGTGCTCCCAAGTTCTTTGCTCTGGCCTTGATTCCTTCTCTGGCCTCAGCTTTGTCCTTGGCCCAAGTTCCTTGCCTTGCTCTCTCTGTTCATAATTCCATCTGTCTCTCCTGCCTACTGCTTCAATCATAGGTAGGTTCCGTTATAGCCAATGCATAGCAGTGATGCTTAGTTTTCTGCTTGTTGGTGGTGGGTAGGACTACAGAGGTGACCAAATCTGAAATCCATATATTGATTTTAAACATCAAGGAAACCTTTGGGCTGCTGATATTTAATCATGCTGGGTATAAATTAAGCACTAAAGAGAGTGCTGCTTTATAGAATTTTCCCTAAGTGTTTCATATATATCATGTTGTGGCACTGCAACATTAGACCAATATTAATCATAAATGTAAGGTTTGCCCCATTTCCTGAGAGCAGTGGCTCAGCCAAGATATTTTAGGTCTTTTTTGTTCTGTTGCCAAGCTAGATGGTGTGTAGCTCAATTTTTAATACTGTAGAAGAACCTCGTTATTTGCAGATCCGGCATCTGTGGTTTCGCGTATCTGCAGTCAGGTGAATGGCACCCGATCTCGGTATATGCAAGAAAAAAACCTGATTTGAAAAGGTTTAAATCTGTGTATCCGTGGATTGGAGATGGTTGGAAATGACCTCCGAGGTATTTTCTGGTTGCCATTTTGAGTTCCAGAGCCATTTTGTGGTTCATTTTCAAAGAAAAAACTTTAAAATAATGATTTTCTGCCAAAAAAATATGATGGAATGGAGACTTGGGGCGGGCATTGTTGGAATGCTGGGGACCCACAGAGCATGGCAGGGCACTTTATTTGTTTTTTTCATGGGTTTTTGCCATTTTTTGCAATTTTCCATGCCCTTTGGATCCTAACCCCACAATACCATTGACTTAATGTCATGGTATTCACCATTTTGGTCTCGACTGCAAATATCTAGGTCCTCCTGTATGTTGATTGACTTCTGCCAGGCTACCATGGAGTCATGAAAATTAGCTTTCTTGCTGTTTCTAAAAATATTACTTGTTCAACAGCCCATATCTATGCATGTTTATTCAGTACATTCACTGAATCCAGGGGAAATTCTGTCAAAGAAAGTGTGCATAGAATTGCAGACTGCATGTCACAGGAGATGGGAAAACTCCCCCAGACTGAGCTTCACCTCTGTTATTTCAGTTTATTTTATTTAAAGCTGTATGGAGTATGCAGGAAAAAAACCTTTCTATTCTAGCTGGTGTATGGAGTAGGGATGTACATGAAACAGATTTTTCATTTTGTTTAGAGCTTGAAACAAAACACAGATGGCTGGAACATTTTGATGAAATAGTGGTTGACCTAGTTGTTTCAATGGAATAAACCTCAAAACATTTTGAGTGCTTTGGCCATAGGGAAAAATAGGAAAACTCAAAACACCCCTTTGTTCCCCATGGGTAGCCCTTAGGGACACCAAAGTGGGTTATGTCAGATTGGTGCTACCTACCACCCAAACTATAAATGAAATGGGCAAGGTGGTGATTCTAACCAAATTTTTAACCATTTCAACCATTCCCCCAAACCCCATAGGATATTTCATTTTTAACAGCCTATAAAAGGTCAACTACATTTTGAAATTTCTCCTTTTGGTTCCCCTCCCCCCAGCCAATAAGGGCACAGTTGCTCATGACATTTGATTTGTATCAACCAAGCCAACCATGAAGCAAGGAGATCACAAGCTATTCAGAAGCCAGTGCCTGAAGCCAGTGCGAAACAAAACAACCCCATTTTGAATTGAAACATTTTTACATTTTGGGCACCATTTTGGATTCCTATTTTTCTCTTGCTGATTGGTCAGCAAAGGAAAAACAATCAGCAAGGGAAAATCAAGCACCCAAAATGGTGCCTAAAATGTTGAAATGTTTCAAATGAAAATGGGGTTGTTTTGTTCCAAGCTCAAAACAAGAAAGGGTGATAGCAAATTAGAGTGGATTCATGGTGTCTCATTGAAAACCTCATTTGCTATCCTAGAATCCACACTCAGAATACCTCAGAAACAACAGAACCCTGTATCCCATGGGTTAGAAACCCATGGGGGTGGTTGGCACCCTATGTGCACTACACCACCACTCGCTCTGGGCCACCCCAGCAACCCCCAAGTGCACTTATGGGGGTGCTGAAAGCTCCATTATACCTTATGAGGAAAAACCTTAAAGACGCGTAAACTTCAACAATTCACCAAAAATCAGCCCTCTGCCCAAATCCTTTGAAAAAATTCAGGTAGCTTCCTTGCCCCTACCTGGCACTACCACCAACCCCACACTGCTCTAGGCCACCCCATTGCCCCCAACGTGAAGCTATACATTTGCTGACACCTCCATGCTTCTTTATGGAGAAAAACCTTAAAGATGCGTAAACTTCAACAATCACTTTAAAATCATCCCTTTGCCCAATTCCTTTCAAATAATTCTGATAGCTTCCTTGCCCACCCTAGGAACTACCACCCACCAAACTCCACTCTACGACACCCCTTTCCCCCCGACATGAAGCTATACATTTGCTGCAATCCTAATTATTCTCTATGAGGAATTCAAAAATACTTTAACAATTCACCAATAATCAGAGGAGTGTCCAATTACCTTGGGGTTTTGTGGGTGGTAGGCACCCCTGTCTGTCTACCACCCACCCTGCTTTTGTACCCCTAGGTGCTCCACAATAGGCGATATGGACTGGTTCGCGTCCCATTATACTCTATGAGAAAAATAATTGAAAATATTTCAAATATTCATTAAAAATCGTAGGACTGTCCTATTGCTTCAGGGTTTGGGTGGTTGTTGGCACCCATGGGTGCTCCACAATAAGGTATGGTTCGAGTCCCATTATACCCTATGAGAAAAAAATAAAAATAATTTTCAAAAATTCATTAAAAAATCGTACGAGTGTCTGATTGCTTTGGGGTTTGGGTGACAGGTACCCCTGGGTGCCAGCTACCATCCTACCAATTTTTTGAACCAGTTCGAATCGAACCACCCCCTGGTTCGGTTTGAATTTCAACCTGCAGCTCGAACCTGATGGCTGGTTCGGTTCGAATTCGAACCTCCGAACGACCCTGGTTCGAATTCAAACCAGTTCGCACATCCCTACTCCAAGCAGCTTGCCCACATTCTCAGGAGTCACAAACTGAAACCAATCCAGTCAAATCACATAAGAGGAATTGCTGGACATCTCCAGTGCAGACATCAAATTAACTGTGGAGTCTCCATCTAGATCGGCCTGAATTTGCGAGATTTTATCTGCAAAAAACTCTTTAAACACATCACAGCGATGACTCCAAACACATCACTGATGACTCCAAATTCTGGTTCAAGGGAGGGGGCGAGGGTAAGAACTATTGTTATCCAGCCCAAGTGAGAGATTGATGAAAATCTTCTAATTTTTCGGAGTTATGTTTGGTTTAGGCCGCCTCAACCGCCTACAAGAATTGATAGAATGCCCAGGGTTGACAGGATTGTTGGATTAAGAGTGTTACGTGTTAGTAATAGGAGGGTTATTGGTGCTAGTTTTATTCATGTTGTAATGATTATTGTTGTTTTGATCGTTGTTCCTTGCATTACTTCTGGGAGTCAGAAGTGGATGAGTGCGAGGCCCAGTTTTATGGCTAGGGCAGTGGTTATTAGGGTACAGGTGGGTTGGTTTGTTAGTTGTGTGATGTCTCATTGGCCAGTATATCATGCATTAATTGCACTAGAGAACAGGTTTATTGCTTAAGCATCTGCTTGTGAAAGGAAGTACTTGGTTGCTGCTTTTGTGGCTTGAGGGTGATGTGGTTTTGTTATAATGGGAATAATTGTTAGGGTGTTGAGTTCTAATTGTATTCAGGCAATTGATCAGTGTGAGCTGGATATTGTAATAATGGTTCCTGTGGCAAGGCTTGAGAGTATTATTGATATGATAAGTGGGTTAATTAGTAAAGGAGGGGTTTAAACTGACATTTTCGGGGTATGGACCCAAAAGCTTATTTAGCTGACTACTAGGAAACAGTATAATGGAAGTACAGGGAATTTTGGGTTCTCAGGTATAGGTTCAATTCCTGTTTTTTTAGGAGCTGAGGGGGTTGTATATCCCTATGTTCTACTCTATCAAAGTAGTCCTTTTAATTCAGGCACAGTTCCTAGTGTTGAGGGGGAAGTCCTGAGAGTGAGATTGGTAGTGAGATGTGAAGGAGGCACAGGGCTAGGGTGAGGGGTAGGAAGTTTTTTCATAATTGGTGTATTAGTTGGTCGTATCGAAGTTGAGGGTTTGATGCTCGAGTTCATAATACTAGGATTGAGAGAATTATTGTATTTAATATAATGTTGATGGAGAATAATTCTGGTTGGATGTTCCCTGAATTAAGGAATATTAGGCATGATAGAGTGTTTATTATAATAATATTTATGTTAATATTTGTGTTAATATTTTAAAAACAACCTTTTTTTAACTTAACCTCCCTCCCGGGGGCTTTTCCAAGGTGGCGTGGGGGGGGTCCGTGGAGGTTTCCCCTCCCCCACTGCCCTCCTTCATGCAAAAACCACCTGGTTTGGTTGGTCTTCGGCCTTTTCAGTGCCTATTCCCTGGTGCAGTGGCCATTTTGGAGGCCGCTGCACATGCACTGTGGGACCCTGAGTGGCCGCGTATGACCCAGGCCATGCAGGGTCTCACTGTGCATCTTTTTTTCTTTTTTCTTTTTTTAACTTTTTTTCTTTTTTAAATAAGATGTCTTAAGATCTCTGAATGAATTGCTAGATTCTAGATTCACTTGAAATGCTTTCATACTGATTATCAATTAAGTTTGAGATCACCAGTACAAACAGTAGCAGAATGTGTATGTGCCTATGTTTCCAGTATTTAAACTTATGCAAGTAGTTTATAGTTATTTCAGGCCAAATGGCAGTTCTGTATTTCCAAAACTGAAATCCAAGTCATATATTAGGGTCATATTTAACATTTTTTTTCAAAGTAACATGTAACATGTGCCAAGCATTTTAAGTACGAAGTCATTTTCAGCTTAGAGTTTAAAATATAAAGCCCATAATATTCATTCCTAGACCTAAGACAGTAAGAAAGTAGCTCTAGGGTTCACAGTTATGGTGTCCTCTGTGGAAGCCTGATGGGGCCACTGCCAAGCTCATGGATAATCAGTGCTCACATGGAGCATCAATATATGTGGTAGGGCTGTGCAATGTCAGATAGGGAATGTAAGAAATGGCCTGATATGGTATATAAATGTATTAAATAAATAGTAAATAAATAAATTTTGGAGGAGGTCAGATAAGTTCCCTATCTGAACCTGGGAAGCCAATTTTGGTTCAGACTTCTCCAATCCTGTTTGGGGAAAATTGGAGCATTCCGAAGCTGCAAATGGCAGTGGGAGTCTGCATTATTCCCATGATCGCAGTTGGCAATTACCGCCCCCCCCCAAACATACATCTTCTGTCACTTATCTGCCCAACCGCCTGCCTGCCCATGAATTTCTCAGACCTGATCCCAACATTTACAAATCTTCACAGGCCTAATATATGGAGGCTACACATGTGGCTGCCATGATAGACAAGGGAGTGATGTTCCAAAAAGTGACCATGGCTTACTGTGTGGACACAACCATCCATGAGCATTGCCTCTGTCAAATTGTACAATAAATCCACAATCCATTTTCATTTTGGTCAAGCTATAGTGGGACTCAGTATGAAGTAGCTCAAAATATTAATAGTGTCATTGACTCATTGGCCATTTTCCCCAAATGGGGGAGAAATCTGGATCAGAACTACAATGAGGGAGGAGGGTTTTTGTAAACTTTTTGTAAACTTTACCCCTGTGCTATGATCCTGATTAAAATGATCCATTGTGGGTACAGTCAGCACCAGCTCAATGCAGGTTGGTGTCTCAGACAAACAAAACCAATTACCTTTCCCCCCTCCACACTGGCCCCATCCTCTGGGCAGGAGCTGACACCACTAGAGAGAAAAGGATACAAAGAAACTGTTTGAGAAAACTCTCCAAAATGTGGATAGAATTTCAATTTGTTCTTGGAACCTTGAAAACCCTGAAACTCCACTTTGGAGAAATTTCTCCATATCTCTTGTTATTGAAGCTAGTGCTGCAAATGGCAGCACTGGCTTTCCGAGACAAATATGACCCACTGGAAAGTATTTTAATCAAGATGGTAGGATGGGGTAAAGGGCCACAATCTCTACCCTGATTGCTGCTTCCCAAAGTTGTTTTCACAAGGGCTAATTATGTGATTAGCATCATACTGAAGACAGGATTAGGCTTGAAACATGTTGCGGTGATTCTCACAATTGCCCTGGACAGGCAGGGAGGGTGCGGGGGAAAGGCTACTTTCCACTTACCATCCCCCCAGATGGCCAAGCAGGTCGGCTTTGGTGCACCTCCTGTGCGCCCACATGGACAGCTCTGCTCCAGGTACAACTCGTGCACTCTCCTCTGGGGGGGGGCAGCGGTCAGCTTCTTTAAGGTAAACAGAGCCGGTGCTCCGTGCCGCCCAGCAGCCCCCGCGGCGGGGAATCGCCTCCGCCACTCACCTGGCCGCTGGCAGGGGCTCGCCTCCACGGGAGCCAGGTGAGTGGTGGAGGCGATTCCCCGCCGCGGGGGCTGCTGGGCGGCATGGAGCACTGGCTCCGTTTACCTTAAAGAAGTCGCCCGCCTCCCCCCTGGAGGTGCGTTCACGAGCCGCGCCAGCTCTGCTCCATGCAGCTCCATGAAGCATGGAGCAAGGCAGGGGGATCTGGGGCCTCCAGGCAACCCTCAATGCAACATGCGGCACACACATTGCCTTGGGGATTTTCCCCCTCAGATGGGTGCTCTTTGTGCCCATCTCCGTGATACCTCGGGCTATATGCATGATTCCTGGTATCCTAGGTAAAGTGTGCAAGAGCACCCTTAACCTTGGCTAAAAGCAGGGATAGGCAGGAGGGTAGCCAATGGATCTGTGATGATCCCACTTCTTCTCTCAACCAGCCTAACCGTGCTTGGGGCAGCTCAAGCAGGGTTAGGCTGGTCGTGAGAAAAGCCTCATTCTCTATCAAGGATTTGCTGAACCATGAACAAGTTTAACCTGAACCATGAAAAAGATAACATCCTTTTTCAGATTAATAATATATAGTTATATTATTATATCCTTCTTTGGCAAAAAAAAAAAAAAGGCAGTTTACATAGGACAAAGACCAATAATAAGAAGATCCCCTGTCCCCAAAAGACCCACAATCTAAAATGAAATACAAGGCAACAGCCACTGGAGGAATATTGCATTGGGGTTCTATAGGTGCAGAGCCACAGTTTGAAAAGGTTCCTCTTTGCCCAGTTAGCAGGGGTTTGAAAAGAACAACAAAAATATATATCAAATGAAGTGTGTGTGTGTGTGTGTGTGTGTGTGTGTGAGAGAGAGAGAGAGAGAGAGAGAGAGAGAGAGAGAGAGAGAGAGAGAGAGAGAGAAGTAAAGCTGCAATAGGACCAGGCAACTGTAGAGATGACAGATTGATTGCTAGAAGGCCCATTTATCCTGATTTTCTAAATTTTGCTGTTGGAAGCAACAACAAAAATATTGAATTGAATCTAAGCTAACTGCATTTCTGTGGGTGTTTCAGGTAGACTGCCTTCATCTTGAGCTTGAGTGACTTCTGCAAAAACTAATCAACATTGATTTTAGCCAGAGACTGACCCATTAGACTAAACCTGGTCAGCAGAGAGGGCTAAGAAAGGTACAATGAGCTCTTCAGCAGAAGAAACCAGAACATTTCCTAGGTTTTCTTAGGATAAATTTAAACTCACAGGAAGATATTTTTGAGAGGTCTTTGCACTCAATGTAAGATACTGCATTGGGCAAATACAATGCTAGGAATTCCTGTGTGGTGTAGCAGATCATGTTGGATTTGGACATGGACTCAAATCCTTGTTCAGCTTAGATGTTAACCTTGGCCTTGTGATGATCTCTCAGCGTAAATTAGCTCACAGTGTTGTAAGGATAAAAAGGAATAATCTTTACATATGTCTCATTCCTTTTGCTATGTAAACTGCTTGGAGAAAATTTTGTTTGAAAAGTGGCATTCCACATTTTCGTGAATATAACATACACGAGTATAATCCACAGCTGATCATCAGTTAAGTTTTTAAAAAAACCTTTTAAAAACCTGCACACTTTGCATTTGCTTTATATTATCCATTCCTCCAGAATGAGTACAGATAGCAGCTGATTGTTGGTGTTACAACATACATACATATCAAAATGGTCACCACTGCTGGATCAAGCACTATGAGAGCTACTTCCCTCTGATCTTTTGCAGTCTATCCACTCATTTTTACTTAACAATGATCCTACCTCTACGTCTCTGGAGTCTTACAAAGCACTAGTTCAGGAACTACAGAAGCTCCTCTCTCGTAGGACCCATGAGCCGTGTGTCCTGCATCAACCGCCTTCCAAGCAGTGGTTTGACAAGGACTGCGTGAATGCCAAGAAAGCCCTCGCCAATACCTATCAAGTCTACAAATCCAGCTCTGGTTTGAGGGCCACACAGAAGCTTCCTCAGCAGAAAAAGCAGTGTAAACTTCTGCTGGCCAACAAGAAAAAAGAGGCCATGAATGAGGCTGGAAGGGATTAGTCCAGGCCGCTAGATCCAGGGACTTAACCACGTTTTGGCATCTCCCAAAGTCTTCTCCCAGCTATGGGCCAAATCATCTGGACTGTCACATTCATCCAGGGACCTGGGAGAAACACTTTTATGACCTATACAAAGATCCCACCACCGCCTGCAGAGATTCCATTGAGGACACTCCAGCATGGGCTCCGGTGTCAATCTCAGAGATTCACAGTCTTGTTGCCCAATTGAAGCCGGGAAATGCTCCAGGTGAGGACCTCATTCCATCGGAGGCTGTTAAAAACAATCTGTACTGGTGGGCCCCTATCTTGGCATCGCTCTTTTCCATCATTGACATGAATGGCCAAATCCCCAAGGATTTGGGGGTAGCAATTATTGTCCCCATCTTTAAAAAGAGCAAGAAGGATGATCTTGCCAATTACAGCTACAAGTCTACTCAATACCATTAGTAAACTTTATGCAAGACATCTTTATGGGAAACTTGGGGATTGGCTGGAACAGGAAAAGCTCTTTGCCGAGGAACAAGAAGGCTTTAGGGAGGGGTGCTCCACCATCGATCAATGCCTAGTTCTACAACACCTCATTGGGAAATACTCCTCCTGTAGGGCGACTTCTCTATATGCTGCCTTTATTGATCTCAAGGCAGCATTTGACTCCATCTTACATGTCAAATTATGGGAGAAGCTGGAGGCCTCTACCATTGACCAGCACCTGCTATATCTCATTCAAACTCTGCACCAAGACACTTCTCTCAAGGTGAGAACCTTACAAGTGCTGTTCTAACACAGAAGGGTGTCAAGCAAGGATGCATCTTGGCCCCACTCCTATTCAATTTCTATGTACACTCAAATGTGGCCCAGCTCAGCAATACTGATTTTCACCCTTCAAAGCTCGTGGGGAGACATATAACCACCCTACTATATGCAGATGATGCAGCCATCCTCTCAAGGACTCCCATTGGCCTCAGAAGAGCATTGAGGGCCCTGATGCTGCAGTGTAAGGAAGATTGTCTGGAAATCAATTATCACAAAACTAAAATCATGGCCTTTGCTAGGAGGCCCAAGATCTACTCCTGGAAGACTGAGGGACATAAGATCGAACAAATGGCTCATTTTAGGTACCTGGGCGTAGTCTTTCATTCTGGTGGCTCTAGAAAAGCCCATGGAGAACATGTGGCCTTAAAGGCACAAAGAAGCTCCTCCACCATCCTTCAATTTATGCGTACAAGAGGAGGCCACTACTTTCCCGCAGCTCTCGAACTGTTTCAAGCCAAGTCATTAGCTCAACTACTCTATGGCGCTCAACTGGGTCCTTTTCCCAATATTGTGACCCTGGAACATGTACAAACCAAGTTCTTGAGGGCAGTTCTCTGTGTACCAAGATGTGTCTCCAATGCCACCCTACGACCGGAGACAGACCAGATCAAGATTGAGGCTAGGGTGTGGATGGCCATTCTCTCCTATTGGCTTAGACTATAGTTTTGCCCAATTTGTCTTGCTCCTCTAACCCTGCATGATGATAATCAATCTAGTTGGGCTCAGACAATTGAGGCAAAATTAGCTTCTCTGGGCCTCTCCCCACTGTCCCTGCTCAACATGGGCTACGATCAGGCAAAAGCAACTATTAAGCAGTGCATTACAGACATTGAGCGCCAAATGGACCTCCGTAGTGTCTCAAAATTTTATATCAGTGAAGAGCTTAGATATACTTCCTCTCCTGCAGCATATCTCACTCATTTGGAGGTCCCAAACCGCAGAAGGGCATTCACTTTGGCTCACTGCCATGGTCTCCCCTCAGCAGTGCTAAGGGACCGTTACAGAAAGATCCCACTTGCAGAGCTATTATGTCTCTGTGGCTCAGAACAGATCAAAACTATTGAGCATGTCCTTCTGTACTGCCTGTTTTATAGAGAAAATCATATCGCCCTTATTCTCCCATTGCTAAGCAAGTTCCTGGGACGTTTGAGACAATTCTACAGTTTTCTGTTGCTTTCTGACTCTAACCCTGCCATTACACATAGTGTTGCCAAGTTCTGTGCAGCTGTGATCGGCATCCGTCAAAGGATGATAGGATGTGAGCCCCCTTAATTCGATTCTTGATGACTCTGGATTGAGCTTGCACTTGCCCATACCTCCATACCTATTGTTTTATTGCATTTTAGTGCATTTTATTGCATTTTACTACATTTCATTGTTTTCCTTTTCTTCTTCTTCTTCTTCTTCTTCTTCTTCTTCTTCTTCTTCTTCTTCTTCTTCTCCTCTCTTTATTGCTTTTTATAATTTTAAATCTGTACTTTTACAATTTTATACTCCGCTTTTTATTTTTCAGGGCATTTCTATAATAGAAACTATATCATTATATTATCATTATTTTATTTCTTTTAGCTTTAGTAATTTTAGGTTTTTAGCTTATTTAGTTTTAACAAGTATATTCTATCTATTTTACTTTTTAATCTGCAAACATTCTTAGCTTTAGCCTTTTGATGTTAAATACTAATATGTATTTTAACTTACTTTTAAAATTGCAATCATCCTCAATTTTAGATTTGTCAAGTTATGTATCATCATATCATCATAACAACATCACATAACATGTAATTTTTAACCTGTATTGTGCTGGTTTCTGACCATATTAAAGGATTGATTGATCCATACATACATACCACCACCACCTTCTTCTTCTTCTTCTTCTTCTTCTTCTTCTTCTTCTTCTTCTTCTTCTTCTTCTTCTTCTTCTTCTTCTTCTTCTTCTTCTTCTTCTTCTTCTTCTTCTTCATCTCCTCCTCCTCCTCCACCACCCCCCTCATTTTAATCTAGGAGTGAGTCGATTATTTCACTTACTTTTTTGCCTCAGTATATGACAGCTTCATATGTTTATAACATATAATTACAGTTGGTGAGCAGCAACGATGTATAGAATAAAGGATTTACTCTCTTGAGAGCTTCCCAGAAACTTTACCATGAGTGATAGGGTTGTGGATTCATTTTTTGGTAGGAATGGCAGCTGATCAAATAGGGCCCATTTGGGCTTCTTTCCCATTTTTCCTGAAACAAACATGCTGGGATCTGAATGGTCCAAATATGTATCTTTTTTGGAACTCCATATCTATCTATCTATCTATCTATCTATCTATCTATCTATCTATCTATCTATCGCTTTTGCAAGGTTTTGTTTGTTTGTTTTTGCTGCTGCTGCTGTCTTTGTCAATAAGACAAATTAATGTGCCTGCAAACATGTGCTATGGAGGTGTACTTCTATTCCCAAAGCAGTTTATTGTTGTTGTTGTTGTTTACACAATCAGACAGGTGTTATTGAATGGTTTGTTATATCCAGACATCAAGTCCTTCCCAAGGACTACAATTATATCTGGTGTATTGTGTGGCAGATGTTTGTCTGTTTGTAGTCAGAAGTCCCATAATATTTTTGCTTCTTAATTTTCTACCACTTTTTCAATGTTATAGTCCCACCAATCTTTGGCTACAGGTAGCTTGTATTTTTGGCAGATGTTCCAGTGTATCATCCCTGCTACCTTGTCATGCCTTTGTTTGTAGTCAGTCTGTGCGATCTTTTTACAACAGCTGATTAGGTGGTCCACGGTTTCATCTGCTTCTTTACAAAGGCGGCACTTGCTGTTTGTTGTGGATTTTTCTACTTTTGCTCTTATTGCATTTGTTCTTAGTGCCTGTTCTTCTACAGCCAGTATTAAACCCTCTGTTTCTTTCTTCAAGTTGCCATTCTTAAGCCATTGCCAGGTCTTGGTGATGTCTGATTTTCCACTTATATTGTGCAAATATTGACCATGCAGGGGCTTATTTTTCAATTTTTCTGCTTGGTTCTTGACTTGTTCTTTCTTGTAGGCCTGCTTTGTTTCATTGGTGTTTAATAGTTTCTCATTATTGACCATTTGAAGTGGTCCTTATTTATTATTATTATTATTATTATTATTATTATTATTATTATTATTAGGAAATATTATTATTATTATTATTATTATTATTATTATTAAGAAGTGGAATAATAATAATAATAATAATAATTATTATTATTATAATTATAATTATTATTATTATTATTATTATTATTATTTCTTGTTTACACAGTCAGACAGGTGTTATTGACTGGTTTGTTTTATCCACACATCGAGTCCTTCCCAAGGACCTGGGATGCCAGAATTTTATTGTCAATGGTTATAGATATCGTCGCAGAATATAGGCTGTTCCCAGTAAAGTTGCTTTTTGTAATTGGCTGATGGTGATTTCTGTGGCCCCTATGGTGTTGAGGTGCTCTTCAAGGTCTTTTGGTATTGCACCCAGGGTGCCAATTACTACTGGGATTATTTTGGTCTTCTTCTGCCACCGCCTTTCAATTTCAATTTGTAGATCTTTGTATTTGGTGATTTTTTCTATTTCTTTTTCTTCTATTCTGCTATCCCCTGGTATTGCTATGTCGATTATTTTGACTTGTTTTTCTTTCTTCTCGACTACAGTTATATCTGGTGTATTGTGTGGCAGATGTTTGTCTGTTTGTAGTCGGAAGTCCCATAATATTTTTACATCTTTATTTTCTTCAACTTTTTCAATTTTATGGTCCCACCAATTCTTGGCTACAGGTAGCTTGTATTTTTTGCAGATGTTCCAGTGTATCATCCCTGCTACCTTGTCATGCCTTTGTTTGTAGTCAGTCTGTGCGATCTTCTTACAACAGCTGATCAGGTGGTCCACTGCTTCTTTACAAAGGCGGCACTTGCTGTTTGTTGTGGTTTTTTCTACTTTTGCTCTTATTGCATTTGTTCTTAGTGCCTGTTCTTGTGCAGCCAGTATTAAACCCTCTGTTTCTTTCTTCAAGTTGCCATTCTTAAGCCATTGCCAGGTCTTGGTGATGTCTGATTTTCCACTTATATTGTGTAAATATTGACCATGCAGGGGCTTATTTCTCCATTTTTCTGCTCGGTTCTTGACTTGTTCTTGACTTGTTCTTTCTTGTAGGCCTGTTTTGTTTCATTGGTGTTGAATAGTTTCGCGTTCTTGACCATTTGAAGTGCATCTTCTTCACTGTCCCTTATATATTCTTCAAGGCCTCTTTTCTCCTCCTCTACTGTTTGATGGACTTGCAGCATTCCTCTTCCACCTGAGCTGCGAGGGAGGTAGAGCCTATCTACATCACTGCGGGGGTGTAGAGCATGATTGATGGTCATGATTTTCCTGTTCTTACAACCTAGCGTCTCTAGCTCTGCCTGGGTCCAGTCTATTATTCCTGCAGTGTATCTAATAACAGGTATAGCCCAGGTGTTTATGGCTTGTATGATGTTCCCGCCATTGAGTTTGGACTTTAGGATTTTTCTCACTCTCCTGATGTATTCACTTCCCATTTTTCTTTTAACTTCAGTGTGTGCGATGTTATCAGCCTGGTGAATGCCCAAGTATTTGTAAGGTTCTTTCTCTTCCAGGTTCTTGATATTGCTTCCATTGGGCAGTTTTATTCCTTCTGTTTTTCTTATTTTCCCCTCTGTTCATTATTAATGCAGCTCACTTGTCTAGTCCAAACTCCATTGCTATATCGCTACTGAATATACAGACAATGTTTAGTAGTGATTCGATTTCTGACTGGGACTTTCCATACAACCAATACAATTATTTTCTTTCCAATACAATTATTATTTTATTATTTCTTGTTTACACAGTCAGACAGGTGTTATTGACTGGTTTGTTTTATCCAGACATCGAGTCCTTCCCAAGGGGATACCTGGGATGCCAGAATTTTATTGTCAATGGTTATAGATATCGTCGCAGAATATAGGCTGTTCCCAGTAAAGCTGTTTTTTGTAATTGGCTGATGGTGATTTCTGTGGCTCCTATGGTGTTGAGGTGCTCTTCAAGGTCTTTTGGAACTGCACCCAGGGCGCCAATTGCCACTGGGATTATTTTGGTCTTCTTCTGCCACAGCCTTATCATTATTATTATTATTATTATTGAATAAAAACAGAAGCCTGAAGAGGTGAACCACAGCTGGACTGTACAGGGAGGCTCACTCTTTCCCTTCCTGACAGTTCCCCACCAAAAATGGCTCCCACCAAAGTGGCTGTTTGCCCTGAAGCAGTAATTATCTCAAAATCTTCACATCCAATTTGAAACTTATAACAAGCCATGTTTGTAAAAGAGCCAGGATTGTAGGGTCCACAGCTCCAAGCACTGACAGTCTCTTGCACAATCCTTTGAGGCCCTCCCCGACAGTATTGCAATAAAACCACATACCAACAGAAGCTTTGGCAGAGCTCACCCTTATTCTGCGCCTCATCCATTCCCCTTGCATGTGAATGAGCGACTGAGGGTTCTGCCAATGCCTCTGTTGGTGTTCAGACTGGAAGAGGTACATATTTAAGGAGCCATCTGAAGCCCTAAATCATTCTAATTGATAAAGGTAAAATGTGCCATCGAGTCGGTGTCGATTCCTGGTGAGCACAGAGTGCTGTGGTTGTCTTTGTTAAAATACAGGAGGGGTTTACCATTGCCATCTCCCCTCGCAGTATGAGATAATGCCCTTTAACATCTTCCTATATCACTGCTGCCTGATACAGATGTTTCCCATAGTCTGGGAAACATATCAGCGGGGATTCAAACTGGCAATCTCTGACTTGCTAGTTGTCATTTCCCCACTGCGCCATTAGCTGGCTATATACTGTGGTAAAAAAGGTTGTCACTAGCCCCATTCAGATGTTTTCCCCCACAAACCACGCACGCTTACATCTCTGAAAACAAGTAGGAAGTCCCACCCCAGAGCTGTCACTCATCCTCTCTCTCCAGCCACTCACAGTTACTGTGGTGGTCATCTGAAGAGGGACCCTCTGTAACTGTGAGGGAAGGGATCATGGAAGTGCCTTCCCTCATGGTTACAGTGGGTCCCTCTTCAGATGACCACCACTGCACCCATGAGTGGCTGGAGCGGGGGGGGGGTAGTGATGATGTATTAAGGTAGACTTGACCCAGTAGGGGAGGTTCTTTTCTGGGCAGATGGAGCCAATAATCAGCCCAGATGAGAGGTCTTAAAGATCAAAGCTTTTATTCTGCAGAGGTACTACTTTGGCTTATGCTCAAAGCAGGACAAAGGACCATTACAGAGAGCATACATTTATACTCTTAAAATTGTTCTCCAGAATAACATGTTGTTCAGCTACATAGCAAATACATCATCATGACTTGCTAAGATTAGGGAATAAACCACAAACATGCACGCAGGCAGACAGACAGCCTTATCTCAAAATTGTTCTACATTCACGGTCACTCTAACTTATGGGGGATGGAAGACTACTAGAGAGAATACACAGTAGTAAGCATCCTTCTAGCAGAGCAGATCCTTGAGTTTAGTTAAACATAATGGCGTTGCTTATGTCATGCTGTGAACCTCTATGCATTTCTGATTTACTATACATCAGTGACAGCTCTGGGGCAGGACTTCCTACTCACTTTTGGAGCTGTAAGTGTGAGTGGTTTGGCAGGGGGACATCTGAAAGGGGTTCCTGTTAAAGGAAATTCCAGAGAGATGGAACTTCCATGTTTTTCAATCTAAGTGAGTAGAATTTTCCTTATTGCCTCTTCCCTCTGGAAAAAAAAAGAACTTCCTTTTTCAGTATTTCTCTTACTGAAAAAAAGACTCATGTTCCTGAAGACACTAACAGGAGATTAAACATTAAAAAGAACAATTAGATAAATGCTCCTGCTTGTTGCACTTTCCCCTTATGAGACAATGGTTTCTCTCTTGCCACTGGCACTTGTAAGTGTTCATACCACTTCCAATGAATTATCTTGTTGCAATCCTTACAACAATCCCATAAGATAAGGTAAAAATTATTATTCCTATATTGTTGCTTAAGCTGAAAGGGAATCATTAGCTGAAAGGGAATCATTAGCTGAAGGCCACCTAGTAAAGCTTGAAGTGTGGTATATAAATATCCATAGTCATAGTAGCAGCAGAAAATTTATGGCAGAGGTGAGATTCAAACCAGGAAATCCTGATTCATAGAAAGGTCTTTTAGCCACTACCTTACCCCAGTTTGCAATAGGTGTTTTGCCTGGTTATAACTACCTGACATACAGAGCAAGAATGCACCAGTGCAGTGAGAGAGCAGTCTAACAGAACTTCCCAACTAACTGCACCGGTTCAGTGAAGAAGTGGCAATTTTTGACACTCTCATCTTCCGCAGGAAGCCCTCTGTGCCACCTGAAAATATGACCCCCAAGGACTGAAGATCCCTCAGGGACATATTTTCTGGAGGCACACAAAGCTTTAGGGGAAGGGGATGGCATCAAAAATTACTGCTTCCATGCTGCACTGTTGCAGTCAGCTGGGAAATTCCATAAGGTGGCTCTCTCATCGCACTAGGAACATAGGAACATAGGAAGCTGCCATATACTGAGTCAGAACATTGGTCCATCTAGCTCAGTATTGTCTACACAGACTTGCAGCGGCTTCTCCCAGGTTGCCGGTAAAAAACTCTCTCAGCCCTATCTTGGAGATGCCAGAAAGGGAACCTGGAACTTAGATGCTCTTCCCAAAGCATCTCCATCCCCTAAGGGGAATCTCTTGCAGTGCTCACACAGCAGGTCTCCCATTCATATGCAATCAGGGCAGACCCTCCTTAGCTAAGGGGACAAGTCATGCTTACTACCACAAGACCAGCTCTCTTTTTGCACATCCTTGCTATGTATGCCAGCCACCATCAAATTCTTCAGGAGGTTGTTTTACAGGCACCACCATCTCTATGTCCACGTGTATTCTTCTCTCCTTTGTTTTGCTCAGATACCTCATTTAGCTCCATTCTTGTCCTCACCTACTCTTTATTGGAAAATTCCAAACCAGCAGATTCATTCCTAGGAAGGCTATGGATTGGAGTCTGCCACTGAATAGATATTCTCTAGCAGGCAGCACTCGGGAATGGCGATAACCAGTAGAGTATTTCTGTTTATGCTCCAGGCAGATGTGATGCCATCTGACTCTTAACTCAGGGACCAGCGTGTAAAGCAGCTCCAGAGCATAGGTAGAGTGCCAACTAGAAATGTACAGACAACAATAAGACTATATTTCCCAACTACCTGTGGGGTGAAATGCATGTGACCACAAAAGGGTATGAGGTAATGACTTACTAATATAAGGGGTATGAACATTTATTCATTTTTTTAAAATGTCAGACCCAACTATAGAAAATGTCCAACACTTCTTCTAGTAACTGTCCATGCAAGTAGTCTACTCATGTGAGCAGTATAATATGCCAGCAACCAGTTCTCCAGAAAGTGGTTGGAGGGGGAGAGTGGGAGGTTTTCCCCCCTTTCAGACAGACTGACCTCATTTGTGGTCAGGCTCCAAAGTGGCACTACCCAGCAGGAAAGGATTCACAGCTGTGGTGATTATTTAGTCAAGGATAGGTGAGGCATTGTGTATATGAGGGACGTAACATAAAAGCATGGATTACTTCTGTTTCTTACAACTCGAAAACATTTTAGCTTTTCCTTAAGAGTGAAACTGTGGAGAAACCATATCCTTGATTAACATTCACTTGGATCACCAGAGAATAGGTAAAATGGCTTTAGCAGGGATAGATTGGGTCCCTGATGTGCTAGTTGGCCATTCCTGTTCTAGGGTATAATGGTTGCGTCTATAGCTGGATGGAAAGTTTCAGGCAAATGGCACAATGGCTTTATGCCATCACATCCCTTGCAATGTTTGCCTGGTTTCTGTGGCCACAGAGGAGCCCATTATGCCTTCAAATAAATTGAAATGAAATATGATATCTCAGTTCACAAGCACTGGTAAGTTCTTTGAATTACTTATTTACATTTTCATTCCTAGCAGACTCTGAAATCTTTCTGCAGGGACAAAATAATTTTAAGTGAATAAATAGAGTATCTTTTTCATGTTACAGTTTACACTGAAATATTTTGATAATTAGAGTTCTAAAGGGTGATTTCCTAAATTTGTGGGCTCCATTACCATTTTATGTACATTTTAATTTACTGCTTGAATTAGTAATCCACATTATTGTCACCAATAAAGAAAAAATGGGGACAAAAATACATGGAATTACAAACAGCAAAAGGGTCTGGGTAAGCATTTTTTTGCTAGCTCTGGAGCAATCCTGATAGTTTTATTGTCTTAATCAACTTAGTCAACTCTTTTTATTACTCTTTTGAGGTGGCTGTTGTGAACACATGCTGGGGTGTTAGTTCACTGCTGCCAAATTAAAAATGATAATTCTCATGCGTGAAATAACTGCATGGACTAATGACCAAATGGGCGCATAATTTTTGCCACTGCCACAGCAGGTGGTGGAACAATTAGACACTACGGTATAATATATTCTCAGAACCAACTACATTGGTAATGAATTCCATTTTTAAAAGATCAAACTAATAAATGTTCATTAACAGCACAATATTTGTGTGTGTCTCTTTTTAATGCCAGCATAACATCCAGTTTTCTTCCCCACTAAAATGTATATATGTATTTTAGTTATTTTTTTCTGGTCATCATTCTGCAACAAGGTTGGTAGAACTAACATCTCAAATCTGTGACTCTGGCAACAGATTCATGCAGTTTACCTTTTGTACCAAACTGTCAGCATGTCAGAAAGTAAGCTGTTGTACGTAGGTTTTTGTTGAAGGTAAGGTAAAGGTAAAGTGTGCCATCGAGTCGGTGTCAGTTCCTGGTGACCACAGAGCTCTGTGGTTGTCTTTGGTAGAATACAGGAGGGGTTTATCATTGTCAGCTCCCACGCAGTATGTGATGATGCTTTTCAGCATCTTATAGGTGTTGAACACTTATATAGGTGTTTCCTGTAGTTTGAGAAACATACCGGCTGGGATTCAAACTGTCAACCTCTGGCTTGCTAATCAAGTCATTTCCCTGCTGCTCCCTTAGGTGGTGTAGTTGTCACCAGTGCTGCTGGCCAAAAGGTGGACCGAGACAGATGCCCGCACACACAATCAGGGAAGGGATGAACTGGGAGTGTGTCCATTGGGACGGTATCCTGGTGCATCCCTTTATTGCATGGGTGGGTGTGTTCATTTATATTCTTTCAACAAGCATTAACAAGTATTTAGAGTGTGTGTACACGGCCCATTTGGATGAACAGCCCCCCACATGATAAAGGGATGCCCTGGAGGGACTTTGGAACAACTGTAGAGGATATCCAGATGGGAACACTCTTAGCACATCTCTTTCCTGATCATGTGTGCCAGCCTTTGTCTTATTCAAACCAGCTCAGTGTTACTTCATCTTCTAGTTCATTAATTATCAGATGACAAAATCAGAACAGTAGGATACTGTGACCTTATAAAATCTCAAACTGTAGTCTAGTTCCTCAATTGGAAAAAATGCGCTGTTTGAATTAATTCCAAGCTGCTCACTGATCAGACCTATTTGCCCATGTATATGCTCACTGCTTCCTTTGACTCCAGATCATCAACCCCAAGAATGAGAATGGGTGCACTGGGGATGTGCATGAATCAGTTTCTGCAATTCGATTTGAGCTTGAATCTGCTGCCCTCTAATCTGGGTTGATTCAATTCACATTTGATTTGATTGGAATTCAAATTGATTTGGCCTAATTTTTAAGGGCTAGAGGGTACAAAAGCAGGTTGGGTGACAGGGCCCATGGGTGCCAACTTCCACCCAATTCCCAAAGAAATTGGGCAAAGAGGTGGATTTTAAGGAATTTTTATGTGTTGTGGATTCTCAGTTGTGAAATAGCTTTTTCATAGGGATTCCCTATAGGATTCCCTATGAAGGCATCATTACACAACTGAGAATCCACACATACAAATTCCTAAAAATTTACCCCTGGCAGTGATGGCAGAAGCTTGGAGGGGAGGAAATGCGGCTCAAATTGCTGAATCGATTCAAGCTTGAATCAAGGGTAATTCAATTCTACCTCAAATCTGGTAAGCAACCTCAAGGGTTATTCAATTCGAGGTCAAATCACTCGAATCACCTCGTCAGATCGATTTAGCCACGAATTGATTCACACATCTCTAGAGTGCAATATAAATGAGAATCATAGGCTACCAACAGGTTAGCATCTATAAAATGAAGATTTGCCTAATTCAAGATGATCTATGGCCCAAGGACAGTTGGATTAGTTTCAGAATCTAGTATCATGTGTTTGTCATGTGTTTGTCATGAGGAGATGATGGGGGGAAATCATGATCAAATGGGAGAAAAGTAGACCCTTAGAATTCATTTCTAACATGTCTGGGGAAAATTGTGAGAATTTTAGAGTTGTAAACACTTTTGCAACATACAAATCAAGGTTATTTGCAACACTGAACATTTGTTTGACCTCCACCCCCAAACTTCACTGTCTCAAACTGATATGCAAAACTCCCCTTAGAAATTCTTTTGGCTGTTGGTTCCCTTCAAAATTCCTCATATGTTTCCCTTAGGAAGAAACCTTCCCCCAAAGTTCCTTTGGGTTTTGCTTTGGGTGAAATATAGGTGGGAAACTTTGCAGGGATTCACTTATTTTGTGTCATTCAGAACTCAAAAGAACTATTTTGAAGAACCCTGAATTTAGCTATAGATAGTGCAGGGAGAGGGAAATGATTCTCCAGCATTTTAACAAAACTGGCAGCAAAACAACATTTTGGTTTCTCTCTCAAAACTTTCTTGTGTATTAAAGAGACCCTTATTACCATTACTCAGGGCTATAGTCATAGATATAATACTTTAATTCCCCTAAAGTTAGATGAAAGCCTTGTGTAATGGGATGTGATACCTATTCCTATCAAATTTGTTTGCATGGATTCCTTTAACATCTTTATTACATCTAGCATTACACCTGTTTAAGATCCGTAACATGAAGTCCAGTCCTCAGGAATAGCCTCAGCTGCTCTGACAAGATATTTCCCTGTAAATTTGCTATTGTAGACACACAGCTGAGGTGTTCAGCCGCTTACCATTTTTTTCCTCACATAAATGCGAGGATGGGTGCCCGAGGCAATGTCAATGCAGGTTCTTCGAACTTCAAAGACTCTGTGAATGAAGCTTGCTCCATTTTTGCTATCTAGAATTGGCCTATGCTTGGGGAGCAATTAAAATTAAATCGCTGCTGAACTGCTAAAAGTGTAGATTGGCCGCTCTGGGCATAAGCTGACTCGAAAGTCCCCTGTCTAATCCACACCTTCTTGTCGGTGAAGAAAGAAATCCAATAAAAACCAGAATCAATTTTAAAATATTAAGTAGAAGAAAGTGTATAAGCCTTGAACACAAGAGGCCAGGTCCAGTGTGCATGATGAAAGACAATGGCTCTGTGTGTTAAGATAGTTTTAGATTATTTTATGCAGATACCTTCATCCCTAGATGATAACTAACATTGGCCTAGACTTTGCATTGATCGGGCAGTTTCAGGGTTGTTCTAATTTGTGCTTCTTGCTAGTGGCTTATAGAGGCCATTATATTAGAAATCTCTAATACCAAAAGAAAACACCTGTCTAGATTGTTCCTGTTAGGTTAATATCAGAAAAATTGCAGTAAAGCTTTCCCTGTTACCTCTAGTCACTCAGACAGTTTCCCCACATCACAGTTTAGTTTCCGTCCATGGGATTAGGACTGAATGCCTCTAAATCCCAGTCCACCCTAAATGTAATCATTGATTGATTGATTAACTGCCATCAAGTCGGTGTCAACTCTTAGCGACCACATAGATAGATTCTCTCCAGGATGATCTGTCTTCAACTTGGCCTTTAAGGTCTCTCAGTGGTGCATTCATTGTTGTTGTATTGAATCCATCCACCTTGCTGGTCATCCTCTTCTTCTCTTTCCTTCAATTTTTTGCAGCATTATGGACTTCTCAAGGGAGCTGGGTCTTCACATAATGTGTCCAAAATATGGTAGTTTGAGTCTGGTTTTTGTGCTTCAAGTGAAAATTCTAGATTGATTTGTTCTATGGTCTATTTGTTTGTTTTCCTGGCTGTCCATGGTCTTCTCAAAAGTCCTCTCCAGCACCAAAGTTCAAAAGCATTAATGCTTTTTCTATCTTGCTTCTTTTGTATCCATAGGGTTTCACGGGAAAAACCATTGTCTGAACGATGCTAATCTTTGTAGGTGTAGACATGTTGCAGAATCTAAATATCCTTTCCAAGGCCTTCATTGCAACCCACACTTAGTAGAGTGATTTCTCAACCATTAGATCACCTTTTGAAAAATCACCTGGCTTCTCAAACTGTCAGCCAGTTATTTGTCTGACAAGAACAGGGAATCTAGCATTCACGAGTGCAAGCACATTACAATTTTACCAAGTTGTTCAACACTGGAGCAATATTTGTGCAATGGTGTGCTCTACCTTGCTGAGGTTTTCAAACATAAGCTGGATGATCATTTGTCAGGAATGCTATAGCCATTTCCTGCTCTGAGCAGGAAGTTGCACAAG
This sequence comes from Hemicordylus capensis, assembly GCF_027244095.1. NCBI lineage: Eukaryota > Metazoa > Chordata > Lepidosauria > Squamata > Cordylidae > Hemicordylus > Hemicordylus capensis. The sequence goes on along the minus strand of NC_069661.1, from coordinate 108,077,588 downwards.
AAGAACTCCAAGATTCTCTCCAACTCTAAAATTCTATAGCTCTTTGGTTTTATATACCAATATAACTGGCATGGATTCCCTCAAAGAATCCTTCGAATTTAATACGAAGTGGACTTGTTTCCTGTTGCTCTTGAGGGCAGGACTAGAACCAATGGGTTGAAATTACAAAGAAGCCCAGTAGGGCTAGATATTGGAAGGAATTCTCTAACTGTTGAACAGTTAGACAGTCTGAACATAAAGAGCTGTTCAACAGTGGGACAGTCTGCCTTGCACAGTGAAGGGCTATACTTCTGTAGAGGTTTTGAAAAGGATTGTACAGCAGTTTGTCAGGGATGTGTAGCAGTTTTTCTTGCACTGAACAGAGCAGTTGGAATAGATCTCCAAGATTCTTTCAGACTAGTTCTAAAAGTCTATGATCCTGTGATTCTATTATTGCACACACACACACGGCTTGCAATATGCAAACATATTAACATCTGATGCTGCTGTGACTCTTGACTTTTCCTGGATCTATGAGGTCCCATGGATCATGCTGTCCAATGGGAGAATTTTCTCACATTTTCTGGGGCATTAATGCATTATTCTTAGGTTTGGGATTTTTTTTTCTGGGTAAGATCCGGACCCTACCTGCAGAAACAGTATGTTTCTATCTTTTTTGGTTTGTTCTGGGATTTTCATGTCAGTCAATTAGTCAGTCAGTCAGTGAGGTTCAAGCAGCTTTATTATTATATTATATTATATTATATTATATTATATTATATTATATTATATTATATTATATATCAGGAAACCATAGTCTCATTGAAATGCAAATATTTCTTATTGAGCAACATTTACATTGTGAGACACTGGACAAACAAGAACATTTTTGGATATATAGACTCAAGACTCTCACACCTCATGGCTGAACTTGGAGGACAACACATAAAATCCATATGCAACATCTTTCCATTTTTTCCCTGACACATGCCCTGGAACTCTGATAACACAATATTCTTAACTGCCAACTTGTAAGATATATGCTTAAAAAAAAAAAAAAAATCCACCTGTTGCTGATGAAGGCATAAGCCAAAATCTTCAACTAAAATTTGGTTTCCTCTCACTCTCTGTTGTCAATCATCTATCTCACACATACATACACATACATACACATACCCACTGTGGCAGCTGCGGTGTGGGGGCAGTGAGAGGTACCTTTAAAAGTAATTACCAGCGATACCGCCAGCACCTGAAAGTCATGGGGAGCAGCTGGGGGTGTGCACAAAACTGGGTTGCCCGGGGGGGGCGGGGCTTCTCCAAGCCAGCCATGCAGAGTCCAATTGGGCAATCTTGGTAGCTTCCCAAATGGCCACTGCAATGGAGGGCAGGCGTGGAACAGGCCAAACATTGCCCAAAGCAAGCTATTTGGACATTAACAGAGGCTGGCTGCGGGAGGGGGAACCTCCGGAAACCCCGCTATGGCCTTGGAGAAGCGCCCTAGAGCAGCTGAAATAACACAAGGATTGATTGATAATAAAGCACTAACAAAAAGCAAAGAGAAAGCATTTCTTTCATACGTTCTATTTATATCTTTTCTGGAGCCACATATACACAAGGAGAGCAAAGGATACAAAAGGAATTGCCATTTGAGCCCTGAACATTTACCACAGAGATGTGGGAGATTTAAAAAAAATCTTGATGAGAAAGAACATAGGGGAAAGAATGGCAATTATGTTGCTAATGGTGATGTCACCATCTTCTTGATAATTAGCACCTAGTAGCACTGCACAATTGCTTCTGCATGATCACCATGGGGTGCACACCACTTTCTGTTTGTATCCTTTCCCCTCCTTTAGCCAGATTGGATTTGGTATACATGAAGTGATGCACATCTGCAAAAATCAATGGGTTACTTCTGAAATTTCATTAATGTATCAATTCCTTGTGGTGTGCTTGTACAGTCCAAGGGTGTGTATAATCGGCTGCACTTCACTAAACACCCTCTGTGCTGCCAGTATATCATCCTGTTGGGCTGTCAGTCTTTGTTCTTTTCTTCTTCTTGAGCATGCCGACAAATATTGTATGTTCACATCTCCATGTGCGAAGTCTACAACTAGCGTCCTTGTTATCCACAAGACAATGATATCCCTCAAGAGAGGCTGGAGGAGGTTACTCGGCTCTTATCTGTCTCTGAGCCAGCCTTGTTCGGGATCAGAATATGTTTGATTCTGCCGGCTTGTCAGCTATGTCAGATTGCTCTCTTGCTGGGCCGTATTTTCTGTGATGATGTTTTCATCATTTTCTGCTGATTATACTGCTTACAGAAACATTTTCATACATTGCGGCGGCTGTTTGACAGCAATCTTAATAATGCATCTATGTTTCAGGACTGATAATGAGTGTCTCTTCCATTTGCTGTTTTCTTGAGTATTCAGGTTCTAATAGGAAAATAGCCTTTTTACAAGACTCTCACACTTCTGTTCCCTCCATTGCCCGACTGTGATTTTGAGATGTGTAAGACTAGTTTGTGCATGAAAGATGATGGCTGCAGCTTCAACTGAGGAGTTGCATGTGGGGTCACACCACATATACCATTCCACATATGAAATAAATTTGCTTATACTCTCAGTCATAATGCTTTACAAAGGCAGCATTTTACAGCTGACTGTCGGTTTGATCCACATGTGCATATTCACATGCTGATTTCTTTACTGTTGATTCCTCTACATTCAATGACTAGCAATTGAACATCCAAGTCCACTGGGGGGACTCCAAGTCCACTGGGACAGAAATGGCACAACTGTATTTTATTGGCTGTACTTACACTCTACTTTTCAGCCAAGATTGACTATCAGACAAGCTTAAAATAATTAAAATACATCACAAAGAAACAGTATAAGAAGTTGGTGATATATGGGTGTGTGCAGAGCACTTTATTTTGGCCTCTGGCAGTTAATGGCATAGTCTAAGTTCCAGTCTCTTACTTCCAGAGGGCAGAGCAGAAGGAGCTGCAGAGGAATTCAGAGGCTGGCTGATGGTAAAGATAGCAACCAACTGAAGTAGCCCTTCTATTTTTCTGCAGCTTCTTTTTCTGGTCTGTGGGAGTTGATGAAAAAATCCCAGTTCCAGGGTCTTCCTTCCAGAGGTAAAGGTAATAAGCAGCTGCAGGCAACAGTAGCAGCTGTCGTACTGCAGTTCAAGACATTAGAACCAGTTCATGTCTGTGCCCATTTATTTTCCAGCTTCCTTCTAGAATATTTTTGTTAATTTTGACTTCCTTCCTTCCTTCCTTCCTTCCTTCCTTCCTTCCTTCCTTCCTTCCTCCCCTCCCCTCCCCTTCTGAATCACTCATGAAGAGACAAAGCTAAGGAAGCTGTATCTTGGGTTTGCTCTTGGGGAGCAAAAAGAGGGAGTTTCAAAGAGTATTTAAAGCCAGGCAGTGCCTCCTTGGCTTCACACTGCCTCTGGATTCTGGAGGAAGAGAACTGCCTTGCCTTGTTCAGCTGCTGCTGTTTTGCTTTGGTGGGGCCCCTGTCCTGCCCTGCCTGGTCCTTGCTCTGCTGGGCCCTCACTCTGCTGGGCCCCACTCTGGTGGATTTTATTGCTGCTCCATCCCCAGCTGATGAGTGCCAGTGTGTGCTACTCGGCCTGATTGCCTGAGCTCACTGCATCTTAGTGTGCAGTCCATACCCAGCAGCAGCAGCATCACCACCACCACTTCCCAGTCCAGTGCCTTGCCATGAGGATGGGAGCTGCCCACTGTACCCTGTAACAGTGCTGAGCAGAGCATTCTGGAGCACCCGCAGGAGCTGGGGGTGGACCCAGAAACAGATCGGCTCCAGTTTTGGGCAACACATCACCAAGTCTAGCCAGACTTGACAATGATTGCCGGACAGCTCCTCTCATGCCCACCAACCAGAGTCCAGAGTGAGGGGGTGTTCTCCATGGCTGAGGATGTGGTGACACTCCACCTGGATGACTCCTGGATGCTGGCTCGGTGGAGCAGCTGCTCTTCCTCAAAGCCAAGCTTCCCCTGCTGGGCTATCCCAAGCTGGACACAGAGGGTGAGTGACGTATAGTCATCCCCACCTGCTGCAACACCACTGACAGCTCACTCTGGCCAACCACCAAACCAGATGTGTCACAGTCTGCCCATTAGTACTGCACGTACAGACATGTACGTGTCACCCCACTACCCAGGTTGATGATGGAATGGTTGATGATGGACCCATCAGAGGCAGTTGTGGAGCAGGGAGGAGGTTGATTTTTTGGTGTCATGTTGTTACTGTTAAGTTATTGTGTGTTACTGCTCACCTTTTTTCTCCAAGTGGCACAGTCAGACATGCATGCACAGCTCATGATGATTAGTTGGACTGATATCCTGATATTTGTCATTCAGGTAGGCTGTCTGCACAGCTGGGGCCCAGCCAATATCCTGAGGCCAGCTTAAGCTTATTATCCAGATATGAAGAGAAGGAAGAAGACTTCTTGTCAGAGGGAAGTGTATGGTTTTATTTTCTCAGCACTGTTTATGATTGCTGTCCTACTCCTGATTATCTGGTTTTGTTGGATCGCAGATGGAGAGAGGGAGAACTTGGGTGCCTGCCTTACTTGAGTTGTGGGGGTTGGGTTGGGTTGTGAGATGAGATTGTGGGAAATGGACAGTGGCAGCTCTTTGTATGTGAGATTTCTTGGTGACTGCTGCAAGCTCCATGTCGGGCTTTGTGCTTCACTCACTATTCAGTGCTCTGGTGACTCTACTCTGCAATCTGTTTCTGCATTGACATTGCAAGGTGCACTGCTGTTAAAATGTGGCTGAACTGGAAGTTGCTCTCTGGTGGCCTACTCTGACTGCAATCTGCATTCTATGCAAGGTCAGGTGTACACGGTCAAAAAATGCTGATGCTGAAGAGGTTGTTCTAGTTGAGCTTACCTTATAGGCTATGCTTGTAAAGGGTGCTGCTGCTGCAATGGAGTCATAACTGTGTGTGTGTCAGTGTGTGAGAGAGCAACTTGTGCCAATGGTGCAGCGTCGGCACCTGGAACTGTGGCTGGCAGAGTTTGGGTCAGTGATTCTTTTTTGGACTGTGTTTCGTGTGCCATGTGTTGTGTTCTGTGCCGGGAGATTCCCTTTGTGTGGCGCTGTGCTGTTTCACCCATAAGGAATAATGGGGAACTCAAACCAGCCCATTATTCCTCTTGTTAGTGCCTGGGGACACCGAAGCGGGTTGAGCAGTAGGGCATGATGGGTGCTACCTACCAGCCAACCTGTAAAAAAAAATCAGGCAATCAGATGATTTTTAATGATTTTTCAATTTTTTTTTCTGGGTAGGTTCATTTTAACTCTAAGTTAAAATGAAAAGGAATTTTTTTGTTAATACAATGGGCCAGTGCACAACTGGCAACTCCCCCCCTCCATTTTTTTTGCAGAATTCTTTTAAGGGTAGAAGCTTGAAGTTGTTCTGTTATATATTTATGGAAGGCCACCTGGGATCATGCAAGGGGTGTAAATCTGGAAAAAAACAAAAATAGCATGCTGAGTTTTTAAATTAACCTTGCAAAATGTTTTAGCTTGGGCTCAGTACCATAAAGCTCACTGTAGCTCAAAATAAAGCTTCTGCATATAAGTGTGAACTGCAAACATATGTGGCAATTATGTCAGAAAGATAAAGTTGGAGACTTAAGATACTTAGGAATCACTATAGCACTTACATTTATATACCGCTTTTTATAGCCGGAGCTCTCTAAGCGGTTTACAATGATTTAGCATATTGCCCACAACATTCTGGGTACTCATTTTACCGACCTCGGAAGGATGGAAGGCTGAGTCAACCTTGAGCGCCTGGTCAGGATTGAACTTGTAACCTTCTGGTTACAGGGCGGCAGTTTTACCACTGCGCCACCAGGGGCTCTTTACTATACAATTAGTTACATATCTAATTTTATAGCTGGAAGTATATAAACATAATGGGAGCTGCATTTCTGTTATAAACAAAATACTCTAATCATAGCCAGCATTATTGGAAGAGAAAGAATTACTGCCAGAGAGAAAAGGTGATATGACTGATAGGAAGATCTTAGATTATGCTAGCCCATGATCCTCACTAATGAACTGTGGTGATCCAGAGAGTCTGCAACTCACTGACCAGAATATCATTGCATGTCATGGGAGAGAATCTTCAATTCTATTCCTCGCAGCCATCCAGTCTTATAGCCCTCCCCTTGCAATGGAAAATTCTAAATATCTTTTCCTTACAAAGATTTATGGGCAAAGCACAAGAGTAGAAACGGCAAAAGGGGGAAACAATTGCATCCAGGGGGCTTGTCTTTTGCTGCTTATATTACACAGTAAAGCACCATGAACAGTGATGGTGCTGTGGAAAATAAGCAGTTAATTAATTAGTAAGCAACATGGGATGAGGCCTTTGGTTTAACTTGACTGCTGTGCATTATGTTAAGTGTATTGTTATGTTAAGTGTATTGGTTTGTCAGTTTGTCATTGTAATGCAAGTCTGCCATTGAGCATAATTTACAAATTTATTTTAAAATATTTTTATCCTGCTTTCTTCACTCCAAATGGCTGGTAATAATACAAATATCATTATTTGTAAATGGATCGTTTAAAATTCTTCATATCTTCCTGTTGGTGTTCCATCAAGAGTATCTTCTTTCTGTGACTTTGGCAACAGTTTCGTTTGCTTTAAGCCAACTCTCTCAAGAGATGCAGGCCACCTTCAGACATCACGCCAAAATGCAGGCAACCATGCCAGAGGTTGGGGCTTGTGATCATCCTAATGTTTCTAGTTTCTTTTCTTGGCCACAAACTGGAATGTGCACCTTCAGTTGCGCTTCGGTTTTGGGAGCGATAACTCTTGTTAGAAGTGGCATCATGTCATCCAAAGGTTGTAAACTCTTCCCTCTCTCTATTTCCAGTTGGCTGCTGCGGCTGTCCTTCATGAGAAGGAGGAAGCCCACACAACCACTTCCCACTCCCCTCAGTCTCCCAGGCTCTTGATTAGATCATCTTAGAGTGCAATGAGGGGAATGGGGGCAAGCTGCTGTTCTGCGGGAACCGCAGTTTCCCGTTATGTGTAAAAGGGGCCACAGAGTCTAGTATTTCCAGTTTCACAAAAACACACATAGTTTATTGGGAGTTACTGAGATACCAGTATGATGTTTAGTACATGTTCTGGGCATAATTCTGTGTTCTATGGTAAAATATCAGTTCAACCCCCATGCCAGTTTTCAAAGGCAAAGGTGAATATGTGAACGACAATGCAATGTGATATAATCCGAGAAGACTGAGACATTAGAATGAAACTTGGTGTGCGTGTTTATGACACAAATAAGTTTTCATGTTCAAAACCAAGCTCCAACTCTGTAAACATGTACCTCAATAAAGATATGAACATCTCATTTCATCTTGAACCCCATCTTGGTTTGGGATAACTTCTGCTCACCTGCCAGTTGCCCCCTTACCAAGCAAGGAAACCTCCGCCCCAACCCCCCCCCCAACAACCCCTACATTTGTAAAAGGTTGTTTGATGAGCAATATGAGGGCTCATTTACTGACTTGCTCATTTTTAGACAGGTTGGACAAACTGCCTGCCTGGCCGACTTACTCTGCAGTACGAAATGATACTTCTAAACATGCCTGGAAGCTACAATTCCTTCCAGAGTACTGGGATTTATATTTCATTCTGCCCAGATATAACCTGCCAGTCTGAATGCTGTGCATTCTACAAGTAAATTATATATTAAGCAGTATTTCCTTCAGTCCATTTTGAACATCCTACCAATTCATTTTGTTGCTTCTCTCTATTTCTAATATTAGAAATAAGGGAGAAAATATTATCTCTACCCACTCTTTCCACATCTTTGGTGATTGTATAGACCACCATAACATGTCTCTGATGTGCAGTGCAATCCTACTATGTTGAGTGAGGCAATCTCTAGTAAATTTGATTTAGGGTTATAGCCTTAGTTGTCTTTGTTTTAACTAAACACACGAGCGCGCGCACACGCACATGCACACACACACACTTCACAGGGCATGTGGTCCAATCCCTTGATCATGTTGCTTTTTCTTCCTATATCTTTTAAAGTTCTATAGTATCCTTTTGAGAATAGTGCAAAACACAGTATCATAGATATCATGAATCAGAAACTTGGCTTACTGGTCAGTTAAGTTCTAACTTGGCAAACAGGCACCTTTTAATGTGGTGATTCTCTTTATTTAGCAGCGGGAGAGTAACTGGCCCTGTCCATCCCCAGCACAGTACCTCCAGTGACTGTTGCTGGTGTCTCTCCTATGTTTCTTTTAGATTGTGAGCCCTTTGGGGACAGGGAGCCATCTTATCTATTTGTTATTTCTCTGTGTAAACCACCCTGAGCCATTTTTGGAAGGGCGGTATAGAAATCGAATGAATGAATGAAATTGAATTACAATCTACTGGGTGGGCAGGCAGGTAGGGGAAAGGCTTCTTGAACCTTGTCTTTTCCCCAGACAATCAGTTGTTCCGCTGAGGGAGTGTGAAGTTTGCTTCCACATGATCAGCCCTGCTCAGAAGTGCACCTAGGTAATTTTGGAGCCTGGACCTAGAGGCCTTTGGAGGCCCCGCTCCCTTGCAAATTAAGCATCATCATGCTCTGCCAGGTGACCAGCAAACTAAGGAGGACAAGCACACTGCATTGGAGAATTCTCCCAAGAGACAGGCACTCTAGGTGCCCATGTCTCTGTGTGGCCAGGCTGGAAGCAGCCCGTGCTTGCACACAAAGAAGTAGCTGGGGGGAAGGGAGCAATCACTCCCTTAACCTCTGTTAACAGCTAGAATTAAAAGCCAGGCTAGGCGGCACTGGCCTGCTGGGATCGGGCCTGATCCATCAGTTCTCATGCACAGCCTAACCTGGGCTGGGCGTCCCCAGCCTGGGTTAGGCTGCACATGATAACAACCTCATTTACTTGCTTAAAACTAAAACGTCATCACAACTAGAAAGGTGATTATGACATGACCATGACACTGGTGGCTTCCTATTCCCTTGTGTATCCAGCACAAACTGCTTTCTTGCCTTTAAAGCAATCCATGGCCTTGCCCTAAGCGTTCAGCCCTTATTTCTCATTATGTGCCTGTCTGTGAGCTCCACTTCTACCACTCTCAGCTGACTGAAAGGACACAAGCAGGGGGATATCAAGAAATGTGAACAGAAAGATGTAAGTGGGAAGGAAGAAAAAAAACAAAACACCAAGGACAATACACAGGTTCCAATTGTACCTTTTAGAAGCATATATAAATATAAATCTCATATTTCCTTCCCGATTCCTATTAAATGGACCATCAGATAATGATGACAGAAAAAATACCAGCGATCAGGGTACACTTCTAGCATCCTCTCTTTTCATTTATGGATAGAATATCTAGAATGGTTTCATGTTCTGCCACTTCCCGGTCTCATTACCATCATTGTTGCTGAAATGTAAAACCAGAATTTTAATGCCACAATCTGCAAAAAAAAGTGTTGCAAGCAGCATTGCATTGACCTTTTAAAACATGCCATTATTTGACATGGTGGAATTCTTCCTCTCCTCTCTTATTTTAACAATCAGAATGTGTGACATGGAGATAAAGATAGAGAAAGCACTGAAATTCAGTACAGAATGCAAAACTGGCACTTCTTCATCTTCATTTCTGTGGTTTGAAGTGAAGAGAAATAAAGAAATGGTGAAACTGAGGTTTGAGAAAAGATTTCCCAATCAAGGAATTCTTTGTATAAATGTTTTATGATCTTGAGCCTTATCTTGAAAGTTTGACATGTGAGAAGCTCATCAGTGTCATGATATCTAGCAATACTATGGGGGGATACTAGGGGTGACATCACTGGTGTGGGAAGAAGCCACATTATTTATCTATTTAATATACTTCTATCTTGCCTTTTGATCCATATGGATCCACAAGGCAACATACAACAGCCCCAAATAGCAGTAAAATAGCGCCAAGGGGGGGGGGGAAATCAAAAGACAAAACAGAATACAAATCAACAAGAGTAATCAGAAATTGCTATAATCACCACAAGACATCACCAGCAATAAGGAATTTATTTATTTATTGAAATCTTCTTATAGACCACCTCCTCCAAAGTCTCAAGGTGGTGAACACTGTTTAAACCTCTTCTTAACCAATTAGCCCCCTAAAGCCATCTGAAAAAGCACTGGCTGGCATATTACATAGCATCCTGCCCATCCCAAAGCACATATACAGCGTCTACACCATTGTACAGCCCATTCTCAGTAGTTACGAACATGGGGCTGCTCTGTGCCGTCACTACTGAGCTATGACTTCCATTGGGAATAATGAATTGTGGTACAGTAGTGATGACACTCTTCTTAGGAGGCACAATTGTCCCACATTTGCAGGCAATGAGGACAGGCTGCTCAGTGGTATGCAAGCCACACACACACACACACACACACACACACACACACACACACACACCGTTCTTGGATCAGTGAGGTGCTGCAGAGTAAGCCAGCCAATGTTTTTACCTGTCATCTAGCAGCCAAACCAGGCATGGAGTCAATCACATCACTGGATCTTATACAATTGTTTTTTCAAGTGCAAATAGCAGCCATCAGGGTTGGGATAATGGCAAGGAGGTCAAATCTTTATCTCTGTCCTACTGAACCCTGGTTGAAAATTGCCCCCACATGCACACACAGCTGCTGCTGAGTATCTTCCAGGAAGAAAGGCCTTGCCTTTAGATGGAAGCTGCAATTGGCACTAGCCCCCGCAATGCAAAATCAATCAGTCATGGGGGGTTACATTTTCACCAGAAACATGGCACAAAGGAGATGTTTTAATACTATCTTGCTGCAGTCCCAATCCGGATCAACCCCCACTTCCCCAGCTGCTATCTCCTCTTTTCAAAAAAAACAAAAACACAATGACTGATGATGAAATTGATGGCATATATATACACATATACACATACATACATTTATACACTGCCTTTCATTAAAACAATCCCAAGGTGGTTTACAGCAGAATTTTAAAACAAGATTGTAAAAAAAGACAATTAAAATATTAAGCTAAAAACCCCCCAAATCTAATTAAAAATTTAAAACACAAGCACAAAAACAGTACAAAATACAAAGAGCAACAGCAGAGACAATCATATAAAAGCCTGGGTAAAAAGCCAGGATTTAATATGCTTTCTAAAAGCTGTGATAAAGACCGAGGAACGAATAGTCACCAGGAGAGCATTCCAGCATCTGGGGGCAGCAACAGAGAAGGCCCTGTCCCACGTGCCCAACAACCGAGCCTCTCTCATTGTCGGCACCTGGAGCAGAGCCTTCTCAGATGACTTTGTCAAGCGGGCAGCAACCCTTGGGAGCAGGCAATCCCTCAGATATCCTGGGCCCAAACTGTTAAGGGCTTTAAAGGTCAAAAACAGCACCTTGAATTGGACCCAGAAACAAACTGGTAGCCATATATTATGAGGAAAATTACTCAGACTAGTCCCACTCATCCCTATGTCTAACATCCTTTTAATTTCAATGGAACTACTTTGAGTAATTTTTGTCATCATGTAGGCCAACATCTAGTTCTCTCATCAAAGTAAATAGGGCTGGAGCAAACCAAGCCTCCATGGGATGCAACTGCCACAGTCTCGGTGCGAGTATGTTAAAGATGCTGCCCTGTGCAACCACTCACTACACCTCAGGCAGTGGAGAAACACAAAGCAGGTCCTCCAATCTGAAAGTATGGATAGATACATCTGGTTAGAGGAAGTCCTTAAGATATTCTGATCGAAGATTATGTAAGGCTTTGGCAGAAGCAACATCTTGAATGGAGCTGAAGTACTAACTGGGAGCAAGTGAAGGTGTTGGGAAACCTGAGCAATATGCTGTCAAAAAGGGCCAACCAATAAGATGGGATTTATAGACAAGTGGTTTGGTTCAAATTCAGTCCAAATTCAAACTGAACTTCAAAATTTGGTTCTTGCACACCCCTATCATGTTTATCCGTAACTAGTCCATCACTAATCTCAGGCACTAATTCAGAATCTGCCACCTCCTGCTTATATGGTGGAAAGGCTAGGTGGAGCTCAGTGTCCACTACGTAGTGATGGCACCATAGCCCAGATATCCTAATGACCTCACCTAGAAGGTCCAGGTAAAATGAAAGACTGTGCCATCAAGTCAGTGTTGACTCCTGATGACCACAGAGCCATGTTACATAATATGATGGACAAGATACACCCTTGACTGTCAAACCAAAAGCCCCAAAGTGGAGCAGCAATATTCTGAGACTTGCCCTCCAGGAAGTAATGGAGCCACTGCAAAAGAGTGTGAATATTAATATAACACAATATTAGTGTGAAGCACCTAACCGGGTAGCCCGCTCTCCCCGCAGATGATCAGACCTGCAGCCCTGGGTGGCCGGATTGGCTGCCCACATGACTACTGGCTTACTGGCTCCATAATTAAGCCAGGGGGAGGCCTGCAGGGATCGAGGGCCATGTGGCCCCCAGAAGTCCCAGGATTCCCCGCACAAGTGTGTGGGTCATTCTGGGGGGACCCTTGGTGGGGGGTCTATTTGTGTGTCGCCACGTGCCATGGCGGAACATGACCAAAAAAACAAGGTTAATGGAGCACTCTCTCTGTTAACCTTGTTTAAGGGGAGGGGGATTTAGGCAGGCTAGCCGCCTTGGAACCACCAGGCTCACAAGGCTCCATTAGCCTGTTTTCCAGTGACCGTGGGTATAGGCTCAGTATCTCCTAGTCAAATACCTATAAAGGTTATGTAGAAAGGTCACACAGAATGACACTGGAAAGCTCTCAAAGTCCTTCACGTAAGTCTTCTGAGAAAACGATGGAGTCATAGGTCCTCTTATTGATGAGTAACTTGTTGAACAACAGGAAACAGAAGTAGAAGTAAAAGCAGGAGTACTTTGAAACCAGACTGAAATGAACCCTCCCATGTGTCAAGGTGTTGCAAAATTATCAGGTTGGTCTGGAGGGGAAGTGTGTAACCTGCCACTGTTGCTAAGGCAAAATCAGAGGTAGCCCTTACATATCCTTAGGATATGCCACATTTCCATTGGTCCAGAGCTGTACATCATAGTATTCACTTCAAAAACTTCGGGGCGCTTCTCACGATCAGCAAAAATCGGGCTAGCAGAGGCTATCTCAATTTTTGTTGACCGTAAGAACCACCGGGTAACCCGCTCGAGAACCCCTGCTAAAAAGCAGGTTTGAGGAGCGATCACTCCTGCAAACCTGCTTTTTGCAATTGTGAGTAGCCGCAACGTGCCTTTGCGCTGCGCCTACTCATGAGTAGACCCCCGGCCGGGAGGCGAAAAGCCACCTCCTGACTCGGGGGTCTCCCCAGTATGCCCTGCCAGTTGCGCAGGGCATACTGGGGCTTGCGGGGGCCAGATGTCCCCCGCTCCCCCCACCCCCTGCCGGCTTCATCATGGAGCCGGACATCATGTGGGCGGCTGATCCGGCCACCTAGGGATCCCTGCTCGCTCGTGAGCAGGGAGAGCGGGCTTAGCCTGCTCTTCCCGCTCACCAGGAAAAAACGGGTCTCACTTATCGTGAGACCCGCTCCCTAGTCTTTCTCCGTCCCACTTTGGCTGGGGATAAAGTTGAATTGGGTGGTGACAAATTCTCACAGTACTGTGGCTTTTTGACGCCAATAGAGATCCTTCCAATGGAGATCTTTGCAGAATGTGATCTCATGAGAAGGTGTAACAAGCGTTTGGTTGACATGGCAGCACATTTAAACGTTGCATGGTGATGATAAGGCAGCCAAACACATTGAGATAATCTGTGCAATACAAACAAATCAGGCATAATGCCCCATGATTGAATATACTTTCCTGTCTGAAAATTCCTTGTTTCTAAAAAAAAGAGAAAATACATGAGTTTGATATATTTACAAAGATGTTGTAATTTGCAAAGATGATTAAATAAGCAGTATCTTGGGAAGCAGGAAGAACTCAGGCCATATGGTTTGGCTCCACTGGGCCCATAAGGAAACATTCGGTTTCACCAGAGATTACAAGTAAAACAAAGAGAAGGTCAACTTAATAGAACCATCAAAGTCAAGATGAATGTAAAGTGAAACCTGGAGAGATTTTCATCAGTGATTTGTTTGTTTTCTTAAAGATCATGTTTATCCTTCTCAAGATGTGCTGAGCATCTATAGCAAATTATTTTAAAACTACATAAGATGCACTATCCCTGTCTATGCATTAAAAACATTAGATACTATTTGAATTGCCTTTTTTGTTTGTTTTTAGAATAAATTAAATGCTGGGAATAGTAGAATATATTTGAAATATTCAGTTGCCAATTTTGCCAATTGCCAATTTTGCCAATTACACATTCAAAATCTGAACATGCAACTGAAATGTTAAATTTTAACAAAACTTTTTACATTCCAGTGTTTTAAAGTTCTGACAGGGATCAAATAGGACCTGACAGCTGGCAAACAGTGCCAAACAATTCCATTGCAAAGCAAGTCTCAACTGTTAAATACACTTGCGTATCAACCACAAATACCATCAGCTATGAAATACTATATGATGCTGGTGATCAAATGCTAGGCAATGCTAAGAATCAACTATCATATACTGGCAAATATCAATTATCAAGGGTCAGATATTGGTATGGGGAGCTCCAGAAATGCCTGCACAGGACTTTGTGCACAACCTCATGGAGTGCTGTAACAGATAGATTCTATAGCAGTGCTGAACTTACACCAGCAGATCGATCTATCTATCTATCTATCTATCTATCTATCTATCTATCTATCTATCTATCTATCTATTTTAAAAAATTCCGTCCCACATAAGCCATATTCAGACATTACATTGTATGTGTGTAGGGGTGTCTGCACACATGCACTTGTTTTTGCGTGTTCATGCATTCTTTTTAAAAGTGAACCTGGGTAAAGGGTCTTCCAAGTAGAGAACATAGGAAGCTGATATATACTGAGTCAGACTATTGGTCCATCCAGCTCAGTATTGTCTACACAGACTGGCAGCTGCTTCTTCAGGGTTACAGGCAGGAATCTCTCTAAGCCCTATCTTGGAGATGCCAGGGAGGAAACTTGGAACCTATATGTCCTTCCCAGAGCAGCTCCATCTTCTAAGGGGAATATCTTACCATGCCCACACATCAAGTCTCCCTTTCATATGCAACCAGGGGGGACCCTGCTTAGCTAAGGGGACAAGTCATACTTGCTACCACAAGATAGAAAGTGTGCTACTGTTTGCATATTGGTCAAAAGGCTGGTTCAGATGATATGTTGCTAAAATATGTGATACAGATATGTGCACTCCATGAGTATGAACAGCCTTTCCCCCTGTTGGCGCCCTGGGTGTCATACTTATTTTACTGTGTAAAACTGCATTGTGAACTTTGTTGGAAAGTGCTATAAAATATTCATAGTAGTAGCAGCTTTCCTAATCATGTGGGAACTTAAACTAGTTTTTGTAGTGTATGTAGAGAGAAGAAATGATATGCGGGAAAGTGCACTTGGGGAGGTGCACACTCATACCATGATGCACATGTATGTTCACACAAGCAGCCCTACCTGGGCTTGTACTGAACTACCTCTACTCATGTAGAGCACCAGGAATGGGCCCAATCCTGGTGCTGCCCCACCGGATAGCCCAAATATTTACCCGAGCTATTACTGAGGCAAAATGGTGTGAGTGTGCCCTTCTACCCCAGTTTTGGGCTGTATGCATGCTTGGGCTACTTGCAGCCTTAGCATGCACAAAGCCAGGCAGCAAGAGTGCCCAGCAGTAAGGGAATCCCCCAATGCACTGTGCTTCTGGTGAGGTGCATTGTGGCATGCCGGAGAACTTCCTCCTCCTGTTCCTGGCTCTGTCACTTGCTGTGGTGCCTATCATGGGTCAGGCAAGTGGCAGAGTCTGGAAGGGTAGGGAGATCATGTGCAGGGAGGCAGGGAGGAGCCTGCCTCTCCACCCACCTCCCCGCCCATCCAGCCACAGTCATGAGAACAACCTCAATGCGTTATTTACACACATACAGTCCTGTACATGCATATACTGTGCACAAATGGTTCATGCATTGAACATAATATGTGAATAGCAGTATCGTCCTCAACGCAACTTACAATATTTACGATACCATAACAAAACAGTAAAAACATCAAACAACAAGAGAACAAATCAACAGCTTGGAGAAAAGGTCAGAGGACCACCTGACTCTATAAACCATGACCAAAGGCATCATGAGACAGCTATTTTGGGAATGACAGCTATTTTTCAGTCATTCAATACTTTAGCAAATGGTGTTTAAGCATCACTTCCATGAGCAGATGATATCTTCCGTATATGGAAGGGCACCTTTGGGTCCAAACTATTGCTAATGGCAACAGATTTCAATCATTCAATGACAATAGGACTGTGCAAATGGATTTTAATTTGAATCAATTGGACTCGAATTTGGGTGATTCGAGTGATTTGAATTTGAATCAAATCACCCCTTAAAAGGGAAATTTGGCACACTGAGAAATCCAGGATTTCTGACTCACTTCCCCTTTATTACAGATCAGCTACAATGGTAAAAATGCTTGTCTTTTATACCTAGAGTCTGGAGTTTCACAGAGATGCACAAGGTGGCTTTCCCAATGTCAAAATCTCCTGTTCTGTCATGGATGTGGCACCTGAATAAGCTACCTCCAGGTTCAGAGGCACCATGCTTCTGAATGCCAATTGCTTGTGAGAGAGGGCAACTTTCCTACATATACTGGGCTTCCCACTGGTATCTGGTTGGTCACTGAGGACAGTTCAGATCAGGCACAGGATAATTCATTGGTGTTGGCACAGGAAGGAGATGCTAAGTTGATGGAGAGGGGAAAATTGATGGGTACTGAATGATCACATTAATCAATTAAGCTTGTTTTATCTAGGTATGTCTATGGTGGATGCACAGCTGATGGCATGTCATATGCAGATAACCAGGAAAGGTGAGAGCTGCTGGTTTACACCATCAGTAGATATTGTTTTGGAATGTCCTGAGGCCTGCTGCCCAACTTCAGATGCTACATGGCTGATGCTGGGTTTTGCCCCAAGATGGAACCAAAATTGCCCGTGTGGCACAGGTTCACACAGTCACACCAACGTGGGTAATCAGCATTCAGCCGTGATTCCTGTGACCATGTGGACCTGCCCAGACAGATAGAAATAGCAGCTCCTCCCTCCCTCCCCCCCTCTCTTCTCTCTCTCCCCAACAATATTTTTCATGACATATTTTCTCATTTGGAGACCAGTTCCAATGCCTTTTAATAACTTTCCAAATAAAATCTTGTAGCCTTCCATTTCTCCTTGGTTCCCCCCCCACCCCCAGTCCTTTTTTTTCTTTTTTGGCTGCCTTCCTCTTGTTGTGCACTTAAGTGCAGAGCTATTTTGATTAAACAACCTTCTTGAGAGTTGAAAGTATACTGCAAGAGTCTTTCTAAGAGTATGCAGAAAAAATTGGATTTCATAAATATGTGTTTTGACAAGAGAGAGTCAATGACTACCATATTCATTGTTCCTGATATCACTTTATGAATAATAAAGTGAAGCTGAATTGCTTCTTTACCACAGTCCATCTCTGTGAAAATGTGGTCTCAGTGGTACAGTCATTTCTTGATGGAAGGAGGTCCTAATATTAAATTGCACTCCGTGAGGTGAATTTGCCTTAAATTAGATTATGTAAAAGTAGATGTAAGTTCATTTTTCTTGGATAAAATAGTAATAAAGCAATGACATATTCTTAACCCATTCCAATACCAACACATATTAGCTTGGAAATTGTTTAGGTTTTAAGTCATAGTAACTGTCTCCCTTCTTCAGCATTTTTCATTTAGTATGGGTGTCAGGCTCTCAATATAGCCATCCATCTTACACTGCCAAAGGAGGTTGAGGTAGCATCAGAGTTTTCAGCTGGGGAGCTTTAAGGCTTACAGGCAGGGCTTGTTCCATTCACCAGCCCCGCCCTAGTGTTGCTACCACCAAGGCTCAGGCAGAGTCCGAGGGCTCCTTCTACAATGAGCCCTCCTCCTGGACTGGCTGCTAATCACTGGCCAGTCCTCCTTTATATGGCTCCTGACAGCTGGGGCAAGTCTCACAAGATCTTGCCTTGAGATCCTACAAGAGGCACTCCCAATCCTGTGAATCAAATTGCGCTCAAAATAGGGGTGATTCAGGGTCAAGGAGAATCACCCCTGATTTGACCCAAGCCAATTTGGGTGACTCAAATGCCATTTTGAGGCCTGTTTTGCTGAGAAAACAGGCCTCAAAATGGCACTTTTTTATTGAGGAGAGCTGGTCTACCAATTGGGATCAGTAGGTAGATCAACCCTCCACTGAGGACTTTGTGCGACAGCCCACTTTGGAGGACAAGACTACCTGGCCAAGTCTAGAATGGAGGTCTGGTCTACCCACCAATCGCAACTGGTAGACCAGCTTTCCCCAGGGAAAAGTACCATTTCGAGGCCTGTTTCCCCAGCAAAACAAGCCTCAAAATGGCACATGAATCACCTGCATGGAATCATCAAGGCAGCCAGCCAAGCCATTTGACAAATCAATTTTTTTTGGGGGGGGGACTTGTCTGTGATTCAATTTGACCTTGAATCAAATGACAGATTTTGATTTGTTCACACTCCTACTGATTATGGTATGAAACAGGTATTTGCCGATGGTGTCCACTCTCATTTTTTTCTGACCTGCTATTATTTCTGGTTAAACGGGTTTTGCCATTTTTTCTAATGCTTCAAAATTTGCAAAATGTCTTACCAAGAGATGAATGTGTCCACCTTTGCCAGTGATGGATCTATCAGGCATACTGTAGCTCTCTTTAAAATGTTAATCATCCTCAGGCCTCTGTGCCATTTCAGATGCTATGATTGTTGAAGGCAATAGGAGGCACAGCAGCCTTATGTATCTTGTTATTTACATCTTCATCCTGTGTAAAATAGATCTTATGCATATTTCCCAGTGAGTAATAGGGATGTGCACGGAACCGGCTCCCTTCGAGCCGATGGTGGGGTGAGAGTGGCTTTAAGGACACCTCCCGCCTGCTGCACTCACCTCTCTGGCGCTCTGTGTATAAATAGTCTGGCGGGGCGGCTTTGTACCTCCCTGTCACCCCGTTTCACTGAACAAAATTCACTGGAAGTGCCACTAAAGAGGAGGAATATAGATGCTTCTATCCTTACATTCTAATTACATTATATATTCTTATATTCGTCATCATTATCATCATAGTAGTAGTACACTCAGACCTTCTGTCACTTGGAAGAATAATTTTAGGACAATCGAACAGGGCCTGTTGGGTTGCCAGGTTCAATTGGTAGGGTTACTATTCCTCCAGGACTAGCCTGGACTCTCCAGGACTTGACATCAATCTCCATATGATCTTTGAAAGCAATCCTGAAGATATTAATGAAATGATATTGTGAAAAATATTAGAAAAAGGGTGGGGGTAGATCTCCAGGAAGTGCTTCAGAGTTGGTAAACCTAGTAAACGGTCCTATGCTCTGTCAATGTCGTATATCCAAAGCCTTAGATTAACAATCTTATACTGGAATCCTCCAAATGTTTTCATAATTATTTCTGGTTTACACAGTCAGACAGGTGGTATTGACTGGTTTGTTTTATCCAGACATCAAGTCCTTCCCAAGGACCTGGGATGGCTGAATTTTATTATTAATGTTGTTGCTGTTATTATAGATATCATCACAGAATGTAGGCTGTTCCCAGTAAAATTGCTGTTTGTAATTGGCTGATGGTGATTTCTGTGGCCCCTATGGTGTTGAGGTGCTCTTCAAGTTGTTTTGGAATTGCACCTAGGGTGCCAATTACCACTGGGATTACTTTGGTCTTTTTCTGCCACAGCCTTTCAATTTCAATGTGTAGATCTTTGTATTTTGTGATTTTTTTCTATTTCTTTTTCTTCTATTCTGCTATCCCCTGCTATTGCTATGTCACTCCTCAGATTCTGAGCCCCCACAATGAGCACCTCCGTCGTGCTTGGATTCAGCTTCAATTTGTTCTCCCTCATCCAGCCCATTACTGCCTGCAGGCAGGCATTTAAAGAGTGAGTGCCATTTCCTGAAGATGAAAAGGAGAAGTAGATTTGGGTGTCATCAGCATACTGATAACACCCAGCGCCAAAACTCCTGATGACCTCACCCAGCAGTTTCATGTAGATATTAAAAAGCATTGGTGACAGAATGGAGCCCTGAGGGACTCCACATAATAGCTCCTGCTTTGAGGAGCGACTGTCACCAAGCTCCACCATCTGAGATCTACCCGAGAGATAGGAACGGAACCACTGCAAAGCAGTGCCCCCTATTCCCAACTCCTCCAGGCGACCCAGAAGGATACCATGGTCGATGGTATCGAACGCCGCTGAGAGATCCAAGAGGACCAACAGAGTCACACTCCCTCTGTCGATTCCCCGGTAAAGGTTATCCATCAGGCCGACCATGGCTGTCTCAACCCCATAGCCCGTTCTAAAGCCAGTTTGAAATGGGTCTAGATAATCAGTTTCCTCCAAAACTGCCTGGAGCTGGTTAGCCACCACCCTCTCGATTACCTTGCCCAGCCAGGGGAGATTGGAGATTGGCCTATAACTATCCATCGCTGAGGGATCCAGGGTAGGCTTCTTAAGAAGGGGTCTAACTATTGCCTCCTTCAAACAAGGAGGCACCCTACCCTCCCCCAGCAATGCATTTATGATATTAACTAGGCCATCTCCAACAATCTCTCCACTAGATCGAAGCAGCCAGGTCGGGCAAGGATCCAGAGAACAAGTGGTAGTCCGTACCGCTCCAAGCAGCTTGTCCACATCATCAGGAGTCACAGATTGAAACTGATCCAGCCTAACATTGCAAGAGGAATTGCTGGATACCTCCCTCATGGACCCTGCAAAAATAGTGGAGTCCAAGTCGGCCTGAATACAGGAGATTTTATTCGCAAAGATCCCACTAAAGGCGTCACAGCAGAGTGTCCCTGGGAGCTGATTTGAGGCAGAAGGAGCAGAGATTATACTCTCACCACCAGGGATAACTCTGCTGTACGTGAACCCGCAGGCGCAATGCGCGCCGACCAAAAATGCTTTTTTGCTGCGCGCACTGCCATTGCATAGGTCTTCAAATGGGTTCTATGCTGCATCCTGTCAGATTCGAGCCGAGTTCTCCTCCACTTGTGTTCCAGTCGCCTACCAAGCCGCTTCATCCCCCGCAACTCTTCCGTGTACCAGGGGGCCATCTTAGAAGCAGGCCTGGAGGGACGCTTAGGAGCGATAATATCTACTGCCCTGGTGAGTTCTATATTCCATGTTCCCACCAGGGCATCGACCGAATCACTGGCTGCACCAACATCAAAATCCTCCAAGGCCTTTTGGAAACCTGCAAATAAATATCTGAATGTTTTTGCTGACACCAGTTGTTTCTAAACATTTTAGTATCCATGTGTGAGGCAATGAGTCGAAGGCTTTCTTGTAGTCAATCCATGCAACACTTAGATTTGTTTTTCTTCTCTTGCAATTTTCTAAAATCATTTTGTCAATCAGCATCTGGTCTTTTGTGCCTCTGGTGTTCGGGCAATTTCCTTTCTGTTCAACTGGAAGCTCTTTGTTAGTTAATAAGTGTTGCATCACTTCATCTGCTATTATTCCAGTTAATAATTTGAACATGGTTGGCAGGCAGGTTATCGGTCTATAATTACTTGGAACTGCACCTTTTGCTGGGTCTTTCATTATGAGATGAGTTTTCCCAGTTGTTAGCCATTGTTCAATATCACCTCCTTGCAAAATGTGATTGAACTGTTTTGATAGTTGTTTATGAAGGCTTGTTAGGTGGTTAGAGTGCTGGACTAGGACCGGGGAGACCCGAGTTCAAATCCCCATTCAGCCATGAAACTAGCTGGGTGACTCTGGGCCAGTCACTTCTCTCTCAGCCTAACCTACTTCACAGGGGTGTTGTGAAAGAGAAACTCAAGTATGTAGTACACCGCTCTGGGCTCCTTGGAGGAAAAGTGGGATATAAATGTAAAAATAAATAAATAAATAAATAAATAAATAAATAAATAAATAAATAAATAGGTGTTTAAGCCAAAAGCCATGCAGTTGATTGTCACCTGGTGCAGTCCAATTTTTAATTTTCTTTGCTCTTTCACTTATTAATTCTGGTGTTATTATTAAATCTTGCATTTGTTGGTCACATTTTTTTACCTCTTTCACCCAGCTTGCTTTTTTTATTATAATCTTTTGGATTGTCCCATAATTTCCCCCAGAATTGCACTGTTTCTTCTTTATTTGTTGTTTTTATGTTTCATCATCATCATCATCATCATCATCATCAATTCGATTTCTATACCACATTTCCAAAAATGGCTCAGGGTGGTTTAGATAGATAGATAGATAAATAAGATGGCTCCCTGTCCCCAAAGGGCTCACAATCTAAAACCTAATCCGAGTCTTCTTTTGAATCTATCAGCATCCTTCTTAATTCTGATAATCAGAACTGAAACCAATATTTTCAGTTATTCTCTATCCATTTTGAACAGAGTGGTGGATTTTTAAAATATATATATATATTTTTCACTATTGTAATACTCTCAGCAAGCTTCTAATAGTACCCAGAACTGAACACAAAATTTCAAAGGATTTCTAGGCAGTGAAGATATAATGTGGCATAGAGGTACACCAAAGAACAAATAGATCCTTTGAATATTTCTCTCTAGCTGCCAAAATAAAACAATTCTATAATTTACCATAGCGGTTCCAAGTTTTAATTTTTCATTGACTGCTGCTTGGCTGTTCTTGACTGTAACTCTCTGGAGAATGCAATGAGGCAGAGAAAGTTTGTTATTCTGGTCAGCATGACAAGCATTTGCAACATGTGTTTCACCAAAACAGCTGTTCAGGTTTTTTAAAAATTTCTCCTTGCTTATGGGTACTCTGGAAAAGAAACAAACAGTTCTCAAGTTCACTCCGTTCTTTCTTTCAATTTGTCTCCTATGACGTCATGAAAAGTGGTAAGTATAACTTGAGCTGCAAAAGAAATTAAACAGAATGTGACCTGCATACATGAATTTTATGAAAGCATAAGCAATGTAAAGTAAAGTTGTGCAGTCAAGTCAGTGTCGACTCCTGGCGACCACAGAACTGTGTGGTTTTCTTCCGTAGAATACAGGAGGGGTTTACCATTGCCATCTCCTATACAGTATCAGATTATGCCTTTCAGCATCTTCCTACAGGTGAAACTCGGAAAATTAGAATATTGTGCAAAAGTCCATTAATTTCAGTAATGCAAATTAAAAGGTGAAACTGATAGATGAGACAGACGCATTACATGCAAAGCGAGATAAGTCAAGCCTTAATTTGTTATAATTGTGATGATCATGGCGTACAGCTCATGAAAACCCCAAATCCACAATCTCAGAAAATTAGAATATTACATGGAACCAAGAAGACAAGGATTGAAGAATAGAACAATATCGGACCTCTGAAAAGTATAAGCATGCATATGTATTCAGTACTTGGTTTGGGCCCCTTTTGCAGCAATTACTGCCTCAATGTGGCGTGGCATGGATGCTATCAGCCTGTGGCACTGCTGAGGTATTATGGAAGACCAGGAGGCTTCATTAGCGGCCTTCAGCAATTCTGCATTGTTTGGTCTCATGTCTCTCATCCTTCTCTTGGCAATGCCCCATAGATTCTCTATGGGGTCAGGTCAGGCGAGTTTGCTGGCCAATCAAGCACAGTACACTGTATACTTTTCAGAGGTCCGATATTGTTCTATTCTTCCATCCTTGTCTTCTTGGTTCCATGTAATATTCTAATTTTCTGGGATTGTGGATTTGGGGTTTTCATGAGCTGTATGCCATGATCATCACAATTATAACAAATTAAGGCTTGACTTATCTCGCTTTGCATGTAATGCGTCTGTCTCATCTATCAGTTTCACCTTTTAATTTGCATTACTGAAATTAATGGACTTTTGCACAATATTCTAATTTTCCGAGTTTCACCTGTATATCGCTGCTGTTTCAAAGTCTAGGAAACATACCAGCGGGGATTTGAACTACCAAGCTCTTCCTCCCTAGGCAAGTTACTTCCCTGCTATATAGTAACTTCCCTGCTAGGCAACTTATTTCCTTGCTATAATGGTAAGCTATATAATAGCTTACCATTATTTATTTATTTATTTATTTAATATATATTTTTATACCGCCCAGAACACAAGTTCTCTGGGCGGTTTACAAAACAATAAAAACAGCCAATAAAAAGATTAACGTATTTCAACAATTAAAATTTAAAAAGTTAAAACTATTAAAACACAATTAAAACAATATCTAATTAAAAGCCTGGGTGAACAAATGCATCTTGACTGCCCTTTTAAAAGTTGTAAGAGATGGGGAGGTTCTTATTTCAGCAGGAAGTGTGTTCCAAAGCCTTGGGACAGCAATGGAAAAGGCCCGTCCCTGAGTAGCCACCAGACGAGCTGGTGGCAACTGCAGACGGACCTCTCCAGTTGATCTCAATGGGTGATGTGGTTCATAGCAAAGAAGTTCTCTTAAATACCCAGGGCCCAAGCTGTTTAGGGCTTTATAGGTTATAACCAAAACCTTGTACTTTGACCGGAAACTGATTGGCAGCCAGTGTAGATCTTTTAAGATAGGAGTGATATGATCTCTCCGAGATGACCCAGAGACCAACCTGGCTGTAGCATTTTGGACTAACTGCAGTTTACGGACTACATACAAACGCAGCCCCACATAGAGCACATTGCAGTAGTCAAGTCTGGAGGTGACCAGCAGATGTACTACTGTTCTGAGGTCATTTAGGTGGTAAGCTATATAAATCAAATAAATATATAATAAATAATAAGCAATGAACACTGGGAAAACTTCCACTATATATACTACATCAGGGATTCTCAACGTTGGGTCCCCAGATGTTACTGGACTTAAACTCCCATAATCCCCAGCTCCAGTGGCCTTTGGTTGGGGACTATGGGAGTTGAAGTCCAATAATATCCAGGGACCCAGCGTTGAGAATCCCTGTACTACATGATGTTACACTATTGTATAATCATACAGCGGGAGGAGCCAGAGGCGCACCTAGGTAAATTTGGAGCCTGGACCTAAAATGCCTTTGAAGACCCCCCACCCACTGCAAGTTAAGTATCGTCCCCCTAGACACACACCCACCCCATGATGCATGCAGTATGGATCTGCTGCCCTCTGTGCTACTAGAGGGTAAGTTTAGGAGTGTTCCCTATTCGGAAAGACTGTGTCCTTGTGGAAATGGAGATGTTGAGACAGTAGGCAATGTGCTTCTTTATTGTTCCTTCTGTCATGAGCTGCATTCAAAATATATTCCTCATCTCCCTCTTATATACTCTGATAATTCAGATGAATTTTATTTCTGATAAAGACACTGATGCCGATTTCTGACAAAATTTCTTGCTGATAAAGACACCAATGCCTTGCACGTGGTAGCCAAATTTTGTATGGCTGTGATTAAGATCTGCACATGATGTATCAGAAATGGTCAGTTTTAACCATTTCCCCTTCCCCTTTTCTTTCTTTTTAATTTTGTTTTACCCTAAAACATTTTATCTCCTTTTTATATAATAGATTCCATAATATAATAGATTTTTTAATATAATAGATTCCACATTTATATAGATAGACACACACACAAAAATGAGAGAGAGAGAGAGAGAGACAGACAGACAGACAAGACAGACAGACATATATATTTACCTCTAAGGTTATTTTGCTCTGGATTTCATATTTATTCAAAGATCACAATAAAATTGAACTGAACTGGACGCATGCAGTATTTTAACACGTGGGTTCTTGCGGGCACAAACAACAACTGAACTCGCAAGAAGGTTAAAATATAAAACAGGTATATTTATGCAAATATGCATTAGTAGAAACATTTCAACACGCTACTTAACATATTCCCATCCAGTATTCCCTCTAACAGGGATTCCCAGATGTTGTTGACTACAACTCCCATAACCCCCAAGAAAAAGCCATTGCAGCTGGAGATTCTGGGAATTGTAGTCAACAACATCTGGGAATCCCTGTTAGAGGGAACACGGTTCCCATCTCATATATTTCTTTCCCCACTTCCTCCCTCTGTCTCTAAAGCAGAAGTCATGTACGGCTACCCGGCGCAGGTCACAGTCATACTTGGCCAGCGGCATGTCGTGGTGACCACACCACCAGGGACAGACTAAAGAGGATCTGGGGTGTGTGTGTGTGTGTGTGTGTGTGTGTGTGTGTGTGCAGGCACTGGACTTTGCCCAGAAGTCTCAGGGTAAGAGCACCTCTAGGAGGAGCCATAGCTTAGTGCAGAATACATGGTTTGCATGCAAATGGCTGCAGAATCAATCCCCAGCTTCTCTAGCTAAATGAAACCTTGGTAGCAGAACTCGGAAAGATCCCAGCCAGTTATCCTGACGAGTATGCAGTACTGGGCTAAATGGACCACTTGTGTCAGTCAGTGTAAAGCAGCTTCATTCGCTCATATAAGATTATGTTCAAAGTGTTATTGAGATCATTAAAATGCAGTCAGATGCAGAGTGGAATCTCCAGAGACCCTTACCCCAACTATTTGCATAGTTCTCTTTCATGCATGCAATTAGGTTTGTTGAATTATACCCAGACTGCAGACAGTACTTGCCATGGATATATGAGCATTCATGATAACTGAGATGGATGTTAGTCATGTTTTCCATTATTAATAACAGGTTGTTTGGTTGAGGAAGACATTGTGGAAGATATTCTAAGGATTCCTCCCCCTACCTCCCAAGATGCATCACTTGTCATTTAGCAGAAAGTACTTTGCCCTGTTCCAAAATGGCATCATTGTTCAAAACTGCTCAAGCACACAGGGGACACCATTGTTTGAAGAGATAACAATAGAGACAGAAGCCTAGATAGTCTCAGCAAGATTAGCCATGGCAGCTACACAAAGTACTCAGGCTGACTAAGGATGTCCACCTGGAAAGCATCCCATGTGTTCATAATACAATCATAATGCAATAAGGGAAACCTAGCATGCCAGGTTATCACAGAATTCACAGCATAGATTCTTGAGACAGAATGCAGTTGACTCAACACACCATCAGAATCTAGTATTTTTTTTTACAAATAAACAGAAACATCACATGAAAGGACAACTATCACAAGGTAAGTGCAACATCTGCATTAGTTCTATGCTGTAAGTTTCCCACTGAGAAATTTGCAGAAGTGTGAATTTAAGGGAGAGGTGCATGGGGGAGGGCAAAATTGGAGCCAAAAACTCCATCAATGTTCAGAGGTGGAAGCCACTTATTGCCACCACCAAAGCTCCTCCTGGAAGCCATTGGGTAGTGGCTGCCTTGCTACCCCCAAAGCTCCCAGAATAATTCATATTCATATGTATTTATTTTATTTTATTTTATTTTTCAGATTTGTAGACCACCCCAAACTTCCGTCTCTGGGCAGTTATCCCATTATTTGGCAAGAGATTGGGTGTGTGTGGGGCGGGGGGGGCAGGGGACTGTAACTGTTAGTGGGGGAAACTCATTTCTTCCAGAAACTCCAGAAATGCTACTTCATCATGTAGCAACATTCTGGTGAGTTTAAGAAATAAATAGCAGCCAGCAGGAGGCTGGTTTTGTGGTGAGCTTTGGCCTCACCAAATTTTACCCATTCCCCCTACTCCCACTCGCAAATCACCAAAACAGCTTTCCCATTCTAGGGCCTGTGAATGGAGCTGTAAAATAGAGGGAAATTCAGACTAATCCTAGAATATTTTCAGAGGCTAAATGTAGCAGTTAAGCTGCAGCGTGCATTTCCAATCATGTTTACTCAGACCTGATTCCCATGGACTTTAACTGGACTAAGTTACCTTAATTACCCTAGTAATTAAGTTTACTATTGCAGTCTTAATTGATAATCGATTCAAGTTTACCCTATTTGTGGGCAGGCAAGGGTGGGGGATGATAAAACAAACAATAAACAAATCAAACTACTAGAGACATACAAAACCTGTTCTTATTTTGGTCTTTGTGACACTGCAAAAAAAAAAAATTAACTTGTGTAACACAAAACTGAATCTCTGTTAAATATTATGTTCATTATTATACAAAGGTGGTATATCTGTGCATCATTCCCTCCCCCCTTTTAAATGCATGGACAACAATATAATACAGAGCTCAGTCATAGTTGTACTAGTGTATATCACATTCTCGATTGCTTTAATTGTGCAACAGCTTGTGCATTCACTTGCCTCCCTCCCACTTCTTTAATAGAATTGACTATAATATTCTCAAATTTGTTCCCTGTTTAGAACACTTATCTTCAACAGCAAATATGTAGTTTTCACACTAGGAATAGAAATCACAGCTTTTCATAACATCTCTAATTTCTGTCTGAGAAATCTGGATCCACTGAAGATAACAATACTCACAAATAAAGCCACCTGAATTTAGTCTGCTATAAACGGTTAGCAGCAAAGCATTCACCTACCATAGTACAATTCTTCAGCTTCATACATCACTCCCATTAGCACATAAGGAGCATGACTGTGTGCTTTAATAACTTAATCATCCATTTACTGTCTTTGCACTTCTTCTTTCAGGTAGTAGTTTCCTAAGGAGACATGCTATTATACCAACTGATTTTGAACCAAAAATATTTCTGTCCTACATATTTATGCACTGAAGTTCCTAACTGGTGATGCTATTTGGATCCTAATTTATCTGTATTGTGGTAACACTTGTCTTAGTTTACGATTATATTCACATTTTTCTTCCTTTTTCTTTCAACTTCATTTTAGTGCGTATTGTTTTAATAATTCAAAGCATTGCTACATATGAAATGTCATGGCATATTGATTTAAACTTAGGTTTACAAGTATTTCTCGGCTTTCTTCAAGTAGTCTTTAATCTTTTCAGACCTAGGCCCTCCTAATGTTTTACCATATTTATCCACCTTTTATCTTCTGCCTGTCTGTCTTTTTCTCTTTTCTTATGCTGTTTTTTCTTTATCTTCATCTTTCTTCTTCTCTTTTTAAATTACGTTTTTAAAGTGATGACGTGTAGGCTTTCTTCATTAAATATGTTTTCTTGTTCTCTTTTGAATTGGATAAAATAATATTAACAGGAGGGAAATGGTGGTAAGACTTCTAATTTGACACAGTCAGGTCAGATTATTGCTCATTGTGGGTCATGACAAGTCACTAGTTGAAGACCAATGTTTACATGTTATGCAATTATATTTGTATTTTATAGTTATTATATTTAGCATTTGTATAGACCTTCTATGAGTTCATGCAGCCCTTCACATGTTATTCATTATTAACAAACTAGTTAAAAATCCAGTTTTGGAGGAAATAGATTATCTAAGACCCATTTCAAACTGTCTTTAGAGCTGGCTATGTGGTTAAACAACCTTTGTTGGCCTGATAAATGACCTACATAAGGGAATTGACGGAGGAAGTGTAACTCTGTTGGTTCTTTCAACACCATCGCCCATGGTATCCTTCTGGATTGCCTGGGGGAGTTGGGGATAGCAGGCACTGATTTGCTGTGGTTCCGCTCTTATCTCTTAGGTGGATTCCAGATGGTGGGGACAGTTGATCTTTGAAAGAGGAGCTACTATATGTAGTCCCTCAGGGCTCCATTCTGTCACAAATGCTTTTTAATATCTACATGAAACCACTGGGTGAGGTCATCAGGAGTTTTGGTGCAGTGTGTTATTAGTATGCTGATGATGCCCAAATCTATTTTGCCTTGTCATCATTATCAGGAAATGTCATTCAATCCCTAAATGCCTGCCTCCAGGCAGTAATGGGCTGGATGAGGGATATTAAATTGAAACTGAATCCAAACAAGATGGAGGCACTCATTGTGAGGGACTGGAATTTGAGGGATGGGATAGATCTTCTTGTCCTGGATGAGGTTACACTCCCCGAGAAAGAACAGGTACACAGTTTGGAAGTGATTTTGGACCCTGGCCTCACCCTGGTATTTCAGGTGGAGGCTATGGCTAAGAGCATTTTCCAGTAGCTTCGGATGATTCAACAGCTGCATCCTTTCCTTGAAAAGATCAACCTCAAAACAGTGGTGTACCAGCTAGTAACCTCCAGGCTCGACCAATGCAATGCGCTCTACCTAGAGCTGCCTTTGTACATAGTCCCAGAACTTCAATTAGTTCAAAATGTGGCAACCCGATTGGTCTCCGGGGCAACCTGAAGAGACCATATTAAGCCTGTACTAAAGCAGTTGCACTGACTGCTGATATGTTTTTGTGTGAAATACAAAGTGCTGGTTATAAAACCTTTTAATCCCTGAACAGTTTAGGTCTGGATTACCTTAGAGATCACCATCTTCTGCATTATCCCCACTGCACATTAAGCTTATCTTAATGTTAATATTAAGGTTATCTTAATACCATTTTGCCTGGTGACAATTTAGGATTGGGCCTTCTCTGCAACTGCTCCCTGGCTGTGGAATGCACTCCCCGTATACATTTGAGGCTTACTACCATTACAGGCCTTCAAAAGAGCCCTTAAGACACAGTCTGACCTTCAAAAGGTTTTACATTGTTTTAAACTGCTTCAGTTTTTGATTGTTTTGTTGGTTCTATTTGAGTATGTCTGCTGTGAACTGCCCAGAGCTGACAGATGGAGTGGTATAAAATGTAATAAATAAATAAATAAATGAGAGCCTCCTAATATAGCCACTAAACACATTGGTCAAAGTTTCTCAGGTTCCATTTTGTGTTCCAGACTTCATATGGGAAGGCATATGTAGTGGGCTCCTAAAGCACCTAAGACTCATCTATTCAACTTGACTTTAATTGCTCAGTGGTGTATTACACTTTAATGTATTATATTCTGCTCTGATTGTAATTCCTCCTGGAAGAAATTCATCAAACCCTTCCAGGTTCTAAAGCATTGTTTGAGGGCACATGATATGGTCACCTTGCTGAAGGTAAGCAAGTCTATGTCTGATCAGTGGCTATATGGGTAGCTACTTAAGAGGCCTATGTATTCTGCCTTGAATTCCATGATGGAAGAAAGGCAAGACAGACAGACAGACAGACACACACACACACACACACACACACACAACAGATTCAGGGACCTTCCAGATAGGGATGTGCACAAGCTGTGGTTCAAACTGTGCTAGTGCCATGCCAGGGGTTATCAAAACTTGACTGTACTAATGATATAGAAGAAACTATATCAAAACTCCATTGTACTAAACTGGATTTAAGTTATGCCTTACCTCCTGGAAATTTAGAGCTATATGCTGTATCATATTGAATGAACTTTGCTTCTGTCCTAGTTAAAAAACCCTATCATACTTGGAGCACAGATAATAAATGAATACTATGCTGAGAGAGAGAGAGAGAGAGAGAGAGAGCACTTGCTGTAAGGCTAAGTTGTGCATGGCAGTCTTGTTGTCCTGTTCTAACCCCTCCAGAGATTTCATTCCAGGTACCGATCTGGCTTCTTCAGATTTAATTAGGCATTGCCACACATGTTCAAGCTTATACTCACACATCCAAAGGAGCTTTAAAAAGTGCATCCAAGAGATGAAAGCCATGACTGAAGAAACTGAGTTCTGTGCACATTGCCACATGTTGTGGATTTTCTAGGCTTGCACATACTCACAGCCTTTCTGGCAAGCCTTGAGTTGAACTGCAACGTGTTCACCATTAAAATAACAAGGAGGTTTCTTACATTATATAGGAGAGGAAAGCATAGGCTTCCCCCTACATAGCTTATTGGCTGGAAATGGAGCCAATATTTCTCACTCCTCTTCAGGATTGCGTCTATCTCTCAAGAGCTGAAGGAAGCTGCACAAGAGCATCTAACTTGGCGAGTGAGAAGGACGCTCTGCTGACATTTATTTGCTACTATAAAGCCTGCAAACTTCTTTTCAGCAAGAAAAGGAGCCTCTTACCTTGATGGTGGCCCAATAATTTTGGTGACTGTGTCACCTTGCCTGATGAAAGGACTGCCCCTGGGTATGTGTCTTAAACGGGTCTGTGGCAATATTATCAAATCAGGGTTTGCTTTGGTTTTTCATTTAAAGGCAGCAACTCATTGTATATGCTCTTGCACAATTAAACTAATTGCGATTTCTATGCTTGGAAGATGGGGAAAGTCATGAAACTGCTACTCTGTGCTTTCAGTAGAGGACAGCTGGGAAGCAACAGCTTGGCATGATGTCCAGTAGCTAGCTAGGCTGTACTTTGAACAGGGAGTTTACTGTGAGCAGTAGCCTGATATGAAGTACGATAGTTAGCCAGGTCAATGCTGTCATTCAGCATGATGAAAAGTAGATTGGCACAATGTGGAACAACCACCGGTTCAGTCTTTGCAGGCGGAGATTCTGAGCATATCCACATGTCCAACGCTATTACCCTGAACAATGAGATCAGTGCCCGCGTTCAGGAAGGTGGAATACCACAGGAGAACATGAGCATTAGAAAGTTTTGCACATCCTTGAATACTGTGGCCTGGCTGACAAGAAATTGATGGATGATGCTTTGCTGACTAAATTCAAGGGTTGGTCGTGAGCAGATGTTTCAGTCTACGTGACCACTTCTCTTCAAATCAGACTCCTCCTAGACAGAGTGCCAGTTTCATTGCCACTGTCATTTAGAATGTACTAATGAGAAAAATATTGTGGGATAATGATGCTGGCTTTGTTTTGATTCAAGCTGCTTATTAATGATGCATGCGAACAAACACCTTCCTTCTTCCCAACCTCTTTTCCTCCCGTTCACTACTTATTTTAACTCGATGTTTATATTATACCTCAATTTCCTCCTCCTTGAAGCTTGTTAAGGAGAATTGCTCACTCTTCTATACCAGCACATGCAGCTGTACTCAAATACTGGCCTTGATAACTGGGATAATAATTTTAGTCTTTCCAGTTTGTAATTGGATTTAAGTTTGGTTAGCACTTTAG